>NC_045449.1:73851214-73853104 GCF_002776525.5 Piliocolobus tephrosceles | reverse complement strand
AAAAAAAAAAAAAAAAAAAAAAAAAAAAACAAGATATCTATTTTTTTCATGGATCCGATTGGCACAGTCCTAAAGTGTGACAACACGCTGAGCTGTCAGGGGACTTTGAAACACTGCTGCCGGGGGTGTGACTGTCACAATCCTACTTAGCAACACCCGCTAGACCCAGACATTCCAGGCTTGATGGGTAATATAAAAAAAAATTAGGCCGGGCGCGGTGGCTCACGCCTGTAATCCCAGCACTTTGGGAGGCTGAGGCAGGCAGATCACCAGGTCAGGAGATCGAGACCATCCTGGCCAACACGATGAAACCCCATCTCTACTAAAAACACAAAAAATTAGCCAGGCGTGGTGGCGGGCGCCTGTAGTCCCAGCTACTCGGGAGGCTGAGGCAGGAGAATGGCGGGAACCCGGGAGGCGGAGCTTGCAGTGAGCCGAGATCGCACCACTGCACTCCAGCCTGGGAGACAGAGCAAGACTATGTCTCAAAAAAAAAGAGTCATTTCCTTCACTCCCATGAGTCAACAATATAAAGCCAAAGGGAACACTGTGGTTTGATACAGGCGATGTTTGGTTGAAGCCTGGTTTCCCCTGTAAAGATGCAGGTAGAGGAACCGGAGCCAGTTGTGGCCGGGCAAGGGCCCCTCTCCCTGTGTCACTGGGGTTGCCTGCACACCAGGACGAGAAGACTTGGCCATCTGTCCACATGGGCGGCTTTTTCTTCCTGCCCCAATGCTAGGACTTAATACCTGACTGTTAATTACACTGCTCAGCTGCCTCGGGCCTTGAGAAAAGTCAAGACCGGGTTCTCTCTGAGCGTCCAGCACCTGGCCTGGCTCTCCAAGGCTCGTGACCTGTGAACCCCGCAGCGTCCCCAGGGGAAGGCGCCACCTCCAAGACGTTCCTGTGGTCCAGCTCTCCCCTGCATCCCAGACTAACCAGCGTCCTCTCTGCACACCATCCTCCTTGTCCTCAGAGACACGGCTTCCTTTTGGTTGCAAAACATTATAAAAATCATATTCAATCAGGTCTCCTCCTCCCCGGCCCACAGTCATAGCATCCGCTCCCACAACAAGCAAAGGCTCCTGGTTTTCTGGGATCCCCTCCCTAATTTCTGTGCAATTGCAAGAAAGCGTATGCGTTCGTCCAGAGTCTTCCTTCCCTCTCGTGCTCCGTGGGAGCACACCACACACACTGTTCTTCACCTCATTGCTTTTTCCACTTAACAGCGTGTCCTGGATCTCTTCCCAAGTCAAAATACAAACACCGCTCACTCCCGCCTTTCCACCACATGGCATTCCACTGGGACACTTCTACGGGGAAGCTTTCTGCCCGGGGCATCGAGGGTGTTCCCGTTCCTTTGTTATTGTGGTGTTGCTGTAGATAACCAGGTCCAGGAATGCTATGCTCACCAGGATGCTCTATAATTTTTCTTAAATTCAAGCAATTCTCTGCCTCAGCCTCCCAAGTAGCTGGGATTGCAGGTGCCCGCACCATGCCTGGCTAATTTTTGTATTTTTAGTAGAGACGGGGTTTTACTATCTTGGCCAGGCTGGTCTTGAACTCCTGGCCTCATGATCCACCTGCCTCGGCCTCCCAAAGTGTTGGGATTACAGGTGTGAGCCACCATGCCCGGCCGGAAATGAGTATGTTTAATCCAGCATTATTCATTTGAAAATGTTGCCGGGCACGGTGGCTCAAGCCTGTAATCCCAGCACTTTGGGAGGCCGAGACGGGCGGATCATGAGGTCAGGAGATCGAGACCATCCTGGCTAACACGGTGAAACCCCAGGTGGTGGGCGCCTGTAGTCCCAGCTACTCCGGAGGCTGAGGCAGGAGAATGGCGTAAACCCGGGAGGCGGAGCTTGCAGTGAGCTGAGATCGGGCCAC
>NC_045449.1:73793611-73846214 GCF_002776525.5 Piliocolobus tephrosceles | reverse complement strand
TTTTTAGTAGAGACGGCGTTTCACCGTGTTAGCCAGGATGGTCTCGATCTCCTGACCTCGTGATCCACCTGCCTCGGCCTCCTAAAGTGCTGGGATGACAGGCGTGAGACACTGCGCTCGGCCGGAAATGAGTATGTTTAATCCAGCATTATTCATTTGAAAATGTTTTGGTCTAAAACTTTTAAAAACAAAACCGTTTCATTTTGTTTCTTTAGTCACAGGACCCAAAAGGAAACGCATCTCCTGGTTGTGTGACTGCTGCGGGCCGCCTGGCTGCGGGTGCTGTGGGACCAGCCTGTCCCTCATTCCTTGGTCCAGCCTTTCTTGAGCGCTTGCTGTATGCCAGGCTCTGTGCTAGACACAGGGGTGGAGACTACGAAAGGTGGAGGTGAGGTTAAAGTCAGTGGGTGAGCCACGTGCCACCACAGTGCCCAGCGTTTGCTTTCTGGGTCCCGACACCTGGTCACCCCGGGTGGTTTTAGGAATGAAGGCAGCACTTGTGTCTCCAACGCCCCGCCCCGAGCCACGCATCCATCCCCAGAAGTGACGGGGTGCCTGGAGAAGGCCTCTTCCTCCCCTTCCTTCGGAGATTAAAACAGAATTTCCGTTGGAATGCAGCCCTCAGGCAGAGCAATCGGAGGGGATGGGGTTTCCGCACTCAGGTGGTGATACTGCAAATCAAAGGGACACCTTTACCTCCCAAAGAGACCTTTCTCTTTAGCCTGCTCTCTGTGTTTCTACTTAATCCTGCCAGGAAATCTGAGCAGAAAAGCCTTGCTCCTCCCAGTGCCGCAGTGTTGGAAAGGATTTAAGAATCGCTGAAATCTTATCAAACAATGAGGGAGCTTTCTGGATGGAAGCCTGGACCCGGGGCTCCAGGTGCACCCTCTGTCCCAGAGATCCGGTACACCCAGAAGGAGGGGCGTGGGGCAGGCCTGCCACGGACCCCTGGGGTTCCCGCGTGTCCTCGCCGCCTGTGGCCCTGCAGTACCTGAGTGCCTCCAGCACTGCCCTGTGTGCCTCGTCACGGTGCTTCATGCCCACCAGGCTGGTGGCCCACTGCTGCAGGATGCGCCTCTTCTCCATGCTGATGGCATCGATCTCTGTGCAGGCCTGCAGCCAACAGGGGAGAGGGCAGGAACGGCTGTGTCATTTCATTTGCCAGCAAAGCCCAAGAACACCAGAGCCTCACATTCCCAAATCTTCCTCTTTTCCTTCTATCACCTGTGCTTTCCTTAATCATGCATCCGCAGAGGGGTAAACATGAGCCTGAATGTAGCTTTCAGGATAACCTGCACCTGCTTTGAGCCTTTGCTCAGGGCCTGTGGTGCTCAGTGCTTGGGAATGAGCAGGGGGAGGGAGGAGGGGGAAAATGAAGGAGGGAGGAGGGAGGAGAGGGAGGAGGGAGGAGAGGGAGGAGGGAGGAGGGAGGAGAGGGAGGAGGGGGAAAATGAAAGAGGGAGAGGGAGGAGGGGGAAGATGAAGGAGGGGAGAGGGGAGAGGGAGGAGGGAGGGGAGGAGGGAGAAGAGGAGGGGGATCCTGGCCAGCATCCGTGAAACACCATTGTGGGGTTGGTGGTGTCACTGATTCGGGCTGAGGTCCTACAGGATGGGACGGGCCCAGCACCACTTCCTGTAGGGAGCCCACGATGGAAGGAGGTGTTTGTCTCAAGAATGACCAGGCCTGGATGCTCTCGTCCGGCCAGGAGAAGCAGGGCTGCCTAGACTGGGAATGAGGAGGCACAACCAGACAGTCAGGGGTGGGTAGGTCAGGCAGGCTGAGCGGAGGCTGGAAGTCTAGGGGCATCGTGGGGGGCGGTGAGGGGCCAACTGCAGTAAGGGCTTGGGCCCATGTAGGGGAGGGGCTTGAAAACGAGGTGGGTGGTTCAGGAATTTACTCCAAGGGCAAGGGGAGTTTCTTTATGCTCGGGGCATAGAGGTTAAGGCTGGTACAGCTGCCTGGGCTGAATCTCACCTGCTGTGCCTCAGTGTCCCCAGCTATGATATAGGTACAAGAGTGGCACCTACGTTCCGGGGCTGTCGGGTCAAGTGAGTTGAGGCCTGCATGCCCAGCATGGATCCGGCCTGGATCGTGGTCTTATTTTGAGTGCTGTTTGGGATTCTTGATGAGTCATCCCCTAATGCAAAGCATTGTGACTTTAGCAAGCTGGCGGCCCGAGTCAGCCAACTGGGGCATCCTGCAGAACGCCAAGTCCCAGAAGTGCCTGCACGCTGTGATACCCAGACCAGCTTGGTAGACACTGACTGAAGCCACAGTGCGTTAGAACATCACAGGGGAGCCGAGGGCCGCGCCAGGCATGAGCGAGACCATCGCCCTGGAGATACCACACTTGGCTGTGAGGGTTTCTGAACCATCTATTCATTACGATATAACCTAAAATGGTGTGAATTAAGTACACCACGATGAGGGGGACTGGTTTTTCCTCTCACAGACACTTACTTAGGATTATTGAGCAGCCTAGGAAGGGACATTGTGTACATCCAGGGACTGACTTCCCTTTTGTCTGTAGTATTTCCTTCCATTGTAGCTGACATGGTACAGCTGTCTCTCTCTGGGGTACCGAGTGATATCTCGCCACTTGTGTACTGCTTGAATCAGGGTGATTAGCATATCAGTCACCTCTAGCAATTGTTATTTCTTTGAGTTGGAAACATTCAAAATCCTCTCTTCTAACTATCTGAAAATGTACAACAAATTCTTGTTAACTAGGCCGGGTGCGGCGGCTCATGCCTGTAATCCCAGCACTTAGGGAGGCTGAGGCGGACAGATCACCTGAGGTCAGGGGTCTGAGACCAGCCTGACCATGGGGTGCAGGTGTCTCTTGGATGCATGGACTCCCTTTCCTTTGGATAAATGCCCAGTTGTGGGACTGCTGGGTCACAGTTTTGTACCGGGGTAAGTTATTCACGAACGAGGCTGCTCCGTGCCATTGGGCAGTGGGAGCCGGTCCAGGCAGCAGGTGGGCACCCAAATCTAGCCAGGATGCACCTTAAACCGAGCCTGTGTGGGGCCTCCCCATGGTGTCCCCAAGGCTGCTGGCCGTGGCCTGGTTGACTGAGGTGCAGGTCAAGGCATAAAGATGGAAAGATGGCTGCTGGGCTCTGTCACCTGTGCCTTTAGACCTCAGTTTTTCACAAAGGCAAGTGTTCAGCCAATGTGAATAGAATGTGCAAATAAGCAAAAAGAAAATGAAAATGCCAGTAATCCTACCACTTAGAGATAACCATTTCCAGCTTCTCACCCCGTGATTGTGTGTGTGAAATCAAATTCTATATATTGTTTCATAAGCTCCTATTACATTTTTTTTTTTTTTTGAGACTCTCGTCACTCAGGTTGGAGGGCAATGGCACGATCTTGGCTCACTGCAATTTCCGCCTCTGAGTTCAAGCAATTCTTCTGTCTCAGCCTCCCGAATAGCTGCGACTATAGGCGCGCACCACCACGCCCGGCTAATTTTCATATTTTTAGTAGAGACGGGGTTTCACCATGTTGGCCAGGCTGGTCTCGAACTCCTGACCCTTAGGTGATCCGCCCACCTCGGTCTCCCAGAGTACTGGGATTACAGGCGTGAGCCACCATGCCCAGCCATATTAAAAATTAATGTATTGTGCCAGATGCAGGTGTGTTGTGCCAGTGCTGCCCATAATCCCAGCACTTTGGGAGGTTGAGGCGGCGGGATTGCTTGAGGCCAGGAGTTCCCAACCAGTCTGGGCAACAAAAAGAAACTCCGTCTCTACAAAAAGAATAATAATAAAAAAAAAATTAGCAGGATGTGGCGCCATGTGCCTGTAGTCCTACCTACTTGAGAGGCTGAGGTGGAAGGATTGCTTGGACCCAGAAGTTTGAGGCTACAGTGATGGCCCCAGTGCACTCCAGCCTGGGTGACAGAGTGAGACTTTGTCTCTAAAAAATGAACGTAAGAAATTAATATTGAGGCAGGTTTCCATGTCAGTAGAGCTCTTTTCGGCGGGGTGTATTCTGATGCGCAGGCGTATGAAAATGGGCTTCACTAACGTCCTCTTCCTGGGGTCTTTCTTTCCGACGACACAGAACACGGTGATGCGCACCATCTCCCGCATGAGTCTCTATTCATCGTATTTATTTATTTGGAGACAGGGGTTTCGCTCTGTCGCCCAGGCTGGAGTGCGGTGGTGTAATCTTAGCTCACTGCAGCCCTGACCTCCTGGGCACAAGTGATCCTCCTGCTTCAGCCTCCTGAGTAGCTGGGACTTCAGGTGGCTTTACTGCTTTTAACATACAAAAATGGTATCTGCGTACATCTTTGCTAGGTTCCTTGGAATGGAGTCTAAGCAATGGCAGGGTGCGGGGTTGGGGTTAGGGTTAGGGTTAGGGTTAGGGTTAGGGTTAGGGAGGGAGTGGCTGCATATGACCATATTGCCCTGGATAAAGATCTTGATAAAGATAAAGGCCAATCTGTATTTTCATGGTCAACAGCAGGGAGGGCTCATCTCTCTTTATCTTTGCCAACTCCGTAGGTGACTCCCTGTCCTTTGGTTACTTGTGACTTCACTCGGTGAACGGGGGGCCTGCTGTTGCCCCCACACTGTTCCGGGTGCTGGAAATGAGAAATGAACGAAGTGCGGGCGGCTCCCTTTCCTGGGGGAGTTGCATGGAGGAGAGGGCGGCAGGTGCAAAAGGAACCACGTAGCCCACCTGCCTCTAGGGTGTGGAAGCACACAGGCGCGTCTCCTTGGCTTTCAGCATCTCTTCACATCCCTGGATTTACTAAAGGCTGTGAGTTGTCTTCTCCTGCCTGTCTCCCCACCTTCATCTGGTTTGTGCGATCCTTAATCTACAAAGGTTTTATTGAGGGTGTGATTGCCCTCCTAGTCTTTTGTTTTGTTTTGTTTTGTTTTTTTGAGATGGATTCTGGCTCTGTCACCCAGGCTGAAATGCAATGGCATGATCTCAGCTCACTGCAACCTCTGCCTCCTGGGTTCAAGTGATTCTCCTGTCTCAGCCTCCCAAGTAGCTGGGATTATAGGCGCGTACCACCACGCCCAGCTAATTTTTGTATTTTCAGTAGAGATGGGGTTTTGCCATTAGGCCAGGCTGGTCTTAAACTCCTGACCTCAGGTGATCTGCCCACCTCGGCCTCCCACAGTGCTGGAATTACAGGTGCAGGCCACTGTGCCCGGCCCTTCCTGGTCTTTTCCTTTAAGGTTCCTGCTTTCGGTGTTATGCTTCGAAAGGCCTCCCCAGCCCAGGATTATATAAATATTTTCATTTGTTTTCGTCTGGCACGTTTTCCCCCATTTAAATACTTGATTCCTTCTGGAATTTATTTTAGTGTCTGGTATGAGGAAAAGATTTAATTTTTTCCCAAATGATTAACCAAATGTCCCGACATCATTGGATGCATAATTCGTTGACTCTCTGGTAATTTATAATCTACTAGGTTTTTATACAAACTCCGGTTTGCTTTGGGGCTCTCATAGGCGTCAATGTTTTGCCTGTCTATCTTGTAACACATTATTTTAGCCTCTAGAACTTTATGGTTTTGTTTTATTTTAGACAGGGTCTTGCTCCTTAGCCCAGGCTGGAATGCAGTGGTATGATCATAGTTCACTGTAGCTTTGACCTCCCAGGCTCAAGTGATCCTCCTGCCTCAGCCTCCTGAGTAGCTGGGACCACAAGTGCACACCACCCTGGTGGGCTAATGTTTTATTATTATTTTATTTTATTTTTGTAGAGACAGGATCTCACCATGTCGCCCAGTCTGGTCTCGAACTTCTGGGCTCAAGCCATCCTCCTGCCTCAGCCTCCCCAAGTTCTGGGATTACAGGTGTGCACCACCTCGCCTGGCCAGAGCTTTACTGTATACTTCAATGTTTGGTGGGGTGAGCTGACATCCTGCTGTGTCCAGGACCCCCTGGGCTTAGCGTGGAAAGTCCCTCGTCTTGGGGACCCCTCGGTCCTGAACAGAGTGGGATGGTTGCTTGCCCCGTTTGAATCTTCTCTTCCAAAACCACTCTTGGCTGGCCTTCCTAATTTATTTTTCAGACAGAACTCCAGAATTGTTTGGTTAATTGAGGGATTGTTTGTTCCTGGGATTCTGATGGGGACGTGCTCTACTTTAATTGCATTTGCAGCTGGAGACACCAGTGATGAGTAACGCCTAGCCCTGGGCCCTCCCTTTACCCTGGGACCCCACAGTGCTCATCCGTTCCTTCAAGTCCTCTTCGTCTCTTTCATCGGCTGGGCGCGGTGGCTCATGCCTATAATCCCAGCTCTTTGGGAGGCTGAGGTGGGTGGATCACCTGAGGTCAGGAGTTTGAGACCAGCCTGGCCAATATGGCAAAACCTTGTTTCTACTAAAAATACAAAAATTAGCCAGGCGTGGAGGTGGGTGCCTGTAGTCCCAGTCACTCTGGAGGCTGAAGCAGAAGAATTGCTTGAACCCGGGAGGCGGAGGTTGCAGTGACCTGAGATTGCACCCCTGCACTCCAGCCTGGGTGACAGAGTGAGACTCTGTCCCAGAAAACAAACAAACAAACAAAAAGTTAATTGTTTCCTCTGTGTCATTCCGTACTTGTGAATGCAGATGGTGACTCACATATTTTTTTTTAAGTTGCAGTAACTTTGGTTTCTGGTGCTGCCACTACAGACCTGAATCGGGGGCTGAGCGGGAGCAGCTTCCACCCACTTTGTCCCCTCCATTCTCTGCTCCACATGGTGCAGAGATGTAGGCGCTACCCGGAAGGCCGGCTGCCCACCGTGGGGGGAACTGTTAGAAAGACTTCAGTCCTCCCTGGAAGAGGTCCCTGCAGGCTAAGGAACTTGCCAGTCATCCCCCCAGCAAGCTGGCCTTGGCGGTCATGAAGAGACTAGAGTGCCTGAACCCTGCGAGGCATTCTGTCATCCACTAGCCAGGGAAGGAATGGGACTCTGGGCCATCCACCTGTCGGCATCTACTGTGGCCCTGCCATGGGGAGGGCCCGATGTTGGCAGATGCTGAAGGAGATGTAAGTCGGCTGCGGTCACTCATCCAGCAGACGGGCAGGTGCAGTCTAGTAGACCCACCAGCACCCCGTGCATGAGCACTCACTGGTGGGTCACACACCGAGAGCGGCTGGGACTGCTCTTACCTCACTCACTGCTTTCCTTAAAATCCGGGTGTCCTCAGCTTGGGCCAAGTACTGAGCCTCAAACAGGGCGATGTCTTCTTCCAGCTGCTGGGCTCGAGTGGTGAGCTGGTCCACATACAGGTCCTGGGAAACAGGATGAGAAGCAGCCCCGTCAGGAGGTGTCCGTGGCTGAGGGCCTGTTCTCCACCAACCCTTGATACAAGTCGAGGCCACCCAGGCCGGTCACCACCCCTCCGGCCGGGAGCCTTCACGCAGGAGACAAAGCTGAGCCCCTTTCTGAAGCTCCACGGTCTGGTGATCATTCAAGGTGTGTCGAGTTTGCAGAATACCTGCTTTTTCTTCTCGATTTCTGCCCGGATCCTCTCCGTCTCGGCCTTCTTCACCACTTGCTTCATCACACGGATGTCGTCCCGCATGTCCTGGTCAATGTTCTGCATGTAGAAGAGATGCAGGGCCAAGTTCTCCATCTCAGTCTGCAGAGCTGCCACTGCGGGTGGGGGGGGGGGGGTGGTGGCAGAGAGAGAGAGAGAGAGAGAAAGAGAGAGAGAGAGCGTGGGGAGGCTGTCCCAGCGTCCCCCATGCAGAGACCTAGGAGGCGGCGGGGAACAGCTGCCCTGGGCACCCTTCCTGCCATTTTTGGGTAAGAGTGGGAAACTGCTTTTAAACTATCAAGACCCAGACTTTGTCAGCAAAGAGTTTACAGTCTCGTGGAAGAGACAAAAATATACGGAATCTACATCCACAAATTGCAACAAGCTGTTCCATTCCCCACCAAGTCTCAGAGATCCTCCCGGTAGTCTAAAGAGACAGTGAAGTGGTGCCAGGTGGTAAGGCTTCAGGTTGATTGGATAGATTTCTTACCACTGAAAGGCTGGCAACCTTAGGTGGAGTCTTAAGTCCCCCGGGAGGAGACCATCGCATCCAGGGCAGGCTGAGCTCCACAGACGCCCCTGCACTGACACCGCCAGGCAGCAGTGCAGGGCAGAGAGGACGAGGCTGGAAAAGGCAGCACCTTCCGTCCCATTAAGTGACAGCCAGTGCTCTCAGAGGAGGCCAAGGCCTGAAGAACTGATTCCTTTAACAAAACTTGCATGAGATGGATTTCTAATGCTACAGTACCAATTTATTGAGGGAGCTACACGTGGGTCAGTACTTGTTGACTCACCACACAGAGCACTCCTTTTCAGCGGCTGGATCCAAACAGAAAACTGTATTACAGGGCAAAAAACTGCTGGATGCATATCATCCTGGAGCCAGGTGTGCTCAAAGGATACAGCTTAAACTTGCAAAACCATTTTGGCTGGGCGTGGGGGTTCATACCTGTAACCCCAGCACTTTGAGAGGCTGAGGTGGGCGAATCACTTGAGGCCAGGAGTTCAAAACCAACCTAGCCAACATGGTGAAATCCTGTCTCTATTCAAATTACAAAAATTAACAGGGCATGGTGGTGCATGTCTGTCATCCCAGCTACTCAGGAGGCTGAGGCGGGAGGATCACGCCACTGCACTACAGCCTGGGTGACAAAGTGAGACTCTGTCTCAAAAAAAAAAAAAAACAAAAACGCAACCTGTGCATTAATATAGTTTGCAGTAGCTAAATTTCAAAGTGAATTTCCTTTAAATTCTCTTTGAGGACTTGCTATTTTTTTTTTTTTTTTTTAGCCCAGGAATTCCAGACCAACCTGGGCAACACAGTAAGACCCTGTCTCTCTCTCTCTATATATATATATACACACACACACACACATATATATGCAGGCTGGTCTCTCTCTATATACATATGTGTGTGTGTGTGTGTATATATATATATATATAGAGAGAGAGAGAGAGAGAGAATTAGCCAGACCTGGTTGCGCGTGCATAGTCCTAGCTACTTGGGAAGCTGAGGTGTGAGGATCACTTAAGGCTGGGAGTTCGAGGCTACTGCGCCATTGCACTCCAGCCTGGGCGACAGAGCAAGATGCTGTCTTGAAAAAAACAAAAGCGAAAAGAATCCACGAGAATCTACGTTGCCTCTGTGGAGGGCCCTGGCGGCTGGGTGGGAGAAGGGGCAAAGAGAGGAAAATTTCCTTTTCGTTGTAGAGCTAGCTCTTGCATTTTGAATCATTACTTTTCCAAAATAAGTAAATAATTATGTTGAATAAATTTAGGTTCACCCAAACCATCTCACCATGGATGGTAACGGGAATTGCAATGGATTTATTGCTAATTTGGAGGGAAATGGCGTTTTTGTTTTTGTTTTTGTTGTTTTTTTGAGACGGAGTCTCGCTCTGTCGCCCAGGCTGGAGTGCAGTGGCGCAATCTCGGCTCACTGCAAGCTCCGCCTCCCGGGTTCACGCCATTCTCCTGCCTCAGCCTCCCAAGTAGCTAGGACTACAGGCGCCTGCCATCTTGCCCGGCTAGTTTTTTTATTTTTGTATTTTTTTAGTAGAGACGGGGTTTCACCGTGTAGGCCAGGATGGTCTCGATCTCCTGACCTCGTGATCCACCCGTCTCGGCCTCCCAAAGTGCTGGGATTACAGGCTTGAGCCACCGCGCCCAGCCGGAAATGGCGTTTTTATATCACGCATCTTTCCGGCTGGTAACGTGGGCACTCCATTTATTTAAATCTGTTTTATGACCTTTCATAAAATTTCTTGTTTTTCTTCAGATAGGCTCACTTATTCCTTGTTGGACTTATTCCTGGACTTATTTTAAAGTTGTTATAGCTATTATGAATGAGCTTTTTTAAAAATTGTAATTCCTGGCCGGGCACGGTGGCTCACGCCTGTAATCCCAGCACTTTGGGAGGCCGAGACGGGTGGATCACGCAGTCAGGAGATCGAGACCATCCTGGCCTACACGGTGAAACCCCATCTCTACTAAAAAAAAAAATACAAAAAACTAGCCGGGCGAGGTGGCAGGTGCCTGTAGTCCCAGCTACTTGGGAGGCTGAGGCAGGAGAATGGTGTGAACCCGGGAGGTGGAGCTTGCAGTGAGCTGAGATCCGGCCACTGCACTCCAGCCTGGGCAACAGAGCGAGACTCCGTCTCAAAAAAAAAAAAAAAAAAAAAATTGTAATTCCTAACTATATTACTGGTGTAGAAGAAAACTATAGAGCTGGTATCCAGCTACTTTATTGATTTCTTACTGTTTCTACTGACTTTTTTTTTTCATTAGTAGAGGTTGAGAATTTCAGTATTTCATTCCCAGATCCATACCTCATTTCTTTCTCTTATTTTCTTTGTGTTGCTGGAGCCTCCAAAACAGTCTGGGGTAACTGCTATGCTAGCAGGCCACCTCATCTCATTCCTGATTTTAAGTCTAGTCTTTCCACTGGATCACATTTTCTTGTTAGTTTCTGATAAATACTTAGAACTTTCCTTCTATCCTACTTTGGGATGGATGATGAGTTTTATTAAATACCCATTTGGCACCCACCCAGGAAGCCTTTTTTTGTTGGCCAGGCTGGAGTGCAGTGGCACAATCTTGGCTCACTGCAACCTCTGTCTCCCGGGCTCAAACAGTTCTCCTGCCTCAACCTACCGAGTAGCTGGGATTACAGGCACCTGCCACCACACCTGGCTAATTTTTTGTATTGTTAGTAAAGACAGGGTTTCACCATGTTGGGCAGGCTGGTCTTGAATTCCTGACCTCAGGTAATCTGCTCGCCTTGGCCTCCCAAAGTGCTGGGATTACAGGCATGAGCCTCCGCGTCCTGCCTCCATCCTTTAATTTATAAATATAATGCATGAAATTAGTAGATTTCCTAATTGTGAATTATTCCTGTGTGAATTCCAGAAGTAAATCTTACTTATTTTGCTAACGTTTTGTTCAGGATTTTCACTCTTCATACATGGGGCCACTTTACAGTTTCCTGTTTGTATGCTGTTAGCATTTGCAGCCAGGCTTTCACTAAGCATCGCAGGACCAGCCTGCGGGGAGTTTCTGGAATCTTCCATCCCCTGGAGCTTTGATAACACAGGAAATGTTTGTTCCTTGAAGGTTACTAGAAGGGCTTCCATAACATCTTCCAATATGAGTGTATTTAGGGAAAACAGATTTTTGACATTTTCAATTTGTTCCATGATGTAACTAGTGCAATGCATAGCATTCTTGAAATTAAAAACAAAAACAAAAAACAACCCTCCCCCAAGTTGTCCTCATTCCCAACATTGTGACTTGCATGATCTCCTTTTTATTGCCAGACAAGCCAGCAGTGTGTAAGGTTTATTGGTCATTAAAAAAAGGCAGTTTTATTTATCAAGTCAATTCATTTTCGATTTATTTCATCAGCTTCTGCTTTTGATCTTTATTGGCTTCTTTTTCTACTTCTTTCAGTTTATTTACCTCCTTTGAGCTTCTCAAATAGAATGCCTGTTTTCAGGCCTGTTTGTGGAAATGTAAATAAACTCTGTCACGGGTTTTGTCTGAGCAGATTTGGCTGCAACCGGAAGTCTTCATGCGTGGACTTCCCATTGTTAATTTCCAGAGTCTATAACTGACATGCAGGTCAAATGCTAACAATCCTTCTCCCTTAGAATTCTGCATGCACTGGGAGGCCGAGGTGGGCAGATCACAAGGTCAGGAGTTCAAGACCAGCCTGACCAACATGGTGAAACCCCGTATCTAGAAAAAAACAAACATTAGCCAGGCATGGTGGCATGTGCCTGTAGTCCCAGCTACTTGGGAGGCTGAGGCAGGAGAATTGCTTGAACCCAGAAGGCGGAGGTTGCAGTGAGCTGAGATCACGCCACTGCACTCCAGCCTGGGCGACAGAGAGAGACTCCATCTCAAAAAAAAAAAAAAAAAAAAAAAAAAAAAAAAAAAAAAAAAACAAGAATTCTGTATGCATTGACATCCTGCTATTTATATTTAAGTTCTGAGATTCAGCCCGGCCACATGTTAGCATCATCTGGAAGCTTAAGGGTAAAAAAGAAAGCCAGAAACAAACATTGCCTCATCCTTCTCAGAACAAATCAATCTGAAATCTGGGCTGGGATGGGTCCTGGTGGTATTGAGCTCTCCCTGGTTCCTCCAAGGGGCAGCTGATGGAGACCTTGATAAAAACGCAGCCCAGGCCCGGCCTCAAGAGGCCATCTGGGTTTGCCCACCTAGAAGCCTACAGCATTTTTTCTTTTGCTGTGGAATTTGGAAATCTCACCAGCAACGTCTGGGGAAGTTTATTTCCTCTTTCAGCTGCATGGCCTGTCACGAGGCTTTCTTTCTTTCTTTTTTTTTTTTTGAAACAGAGTCTCGCTCTGTCACCCAGGCTGGAGTGATGTGGCCGGATCTCAGCTCACTGCAAGCTCCGCCTCCTGGGTTTATGCCATTCTCCTGCCTCAGCCTCCCAAGTAGCTGGGACTACAGGCGCCCGCCACCTCGCCCGGCTAGTTTTTTTTTTGTATTTTTTAGTAGAGAAGGGGTTTCACCGTGTTTGCCAGGATGGTCTTGATCTCCTGACCTCGTGATCCACCCGTCTCGGCCTCCCAAAGTGCTGGGATTACAGGCTTGAGCCACTGTGCCAGGCCCTGTCACAAGTCTTTCTATCTGCAGATTCTTCTTTCCTGAACTCACGCATCTGTTCTCCTGGTCATTGGCTATTGCCTCTCATCTCCTGAAATCTCTCTCTTATGGACATTGGTTTGATTTTCCTGATCTATTGTCCACGTCTTTTATCTCCTCCTCAAGATATCCAACATTTTGGGGTTTGCTCTATTTCCGGGGAAGATTCCTCAAACTGGCTTTTTAGTTAAGAAATTTAGTTTTCAACGCATTCATTTGTCTAGTAGTGCCTTTTGGGGGGATGATGATTATATTTTTAAATTTTGCATACCCCTTTTCCTAACACTTTGTTCTCTTTACGGATGCAATGTCCTCTAAAATCTCATGAGACTACCAGTTGGCGCCTCTGCACGCTCTGGGATGATGATTACATTTTTAAATTTCACATAACCCTTTTCCTAACACTTTGTTCTCTTTACAGCCACAACGTCCTCTAAAATCTCCCGAGACTACCAGTTGGTGCCTCCGCACGCTCTGTTTTTGGAATCAGGGCTGGGCTTGCCTGTCTGTTCAGCTCAGTCTCCTCTCAGGTCTGGGGATCTCCGGTTGGTAACTCACATTTTGGCATGATGGTTTAGTGACTGTGATGGCCAATCAATACTGAGTGTCAACTTGATTGGATTGAAGGATACAAAGTATCGATCCTGGGTGTGTCTGTGAGGGTGTTGCCAAAGGAGATTCACATTTGAGTCAGTGGCCTGGGAAAAGGCAGACCCACCCTCCCTCTGAGTGGGCTCCCTCTAACCAGCCGCCAGTGCAGCTGGAGTATAAGCAGGCAGAAAAATGTGGAAAGACAGACTGGTGTAGCCTCTCAGCCTACATCTTTCTCCTGTGCTGGATGCTTCCTGCCCTTGAACATTCGACTCCAGGTTCTTCATTTTTGGAACTCAGACTGGCTCTCCTTGCTCCTCAGCCTGCTGATGGCCTATCGTGGACCTTGTGATCCTGTGTTAATACTGAATAAACTCTCCTTTCTCTATATATCTATCCTGTTAGTTCTGTCCCTCTAGAGAACCCTAATATAGTGACTGATGGGCTCCGTCTCCCTCCCAGATGAGGCAGGTGACCGTGGGCTTTCTCCAGGGGCTAGACCCCACGTCTCACCTAAGGGACTGTGCAGTGCTGGCTGACCCCCGGTCAGGGCCGGGACCGCTGCCCAAATTCTTCAGTTCTGAGAAGGCAGAGATGGTGCTATTTGAGGCAGGTCTTGCCAGGTTGAAGAGCCTTGGCTCCAGCCCTTTCCTAATCTCCAGGAAGCACAGAGTCCACCAGAGTATTTAGATCTTTTCAGAATCCCACCCACGCTTTGAGCCCTAGCAGAGGGCAGCCGGCAGGCACTCAACCCCAGCTCCATGGCTCCAGCCTCGCTGAGCAGAGGGGAGCCGGCGGGTGCTCTACCCCAGCTCCACAGCTCCAGCCTCACTGCAGGTGTGGGGAGCAGGTGGAGGCAGGCGTCCTCCTTCAGGAGGGTCTAAATTCTGTTACTTCTGGAGGATGCGGTTCTTTCAGTTCAGCGTGGATGTCACGTTCTTTCCTTTTGGTGTTTTCTGTTCATTTGATGGTAACTGGAGAGAGGTTCTTGATAAGTGCCCACTTACCCTAACTCTGAAATTTCCAGAAACCTCTTCCACTTTTCTCAGGGTTTAAAATGTTTCTTTCCAGAATAGCTGGGATGGCCGTGAACTTCTGTTTTCTTCCAGGTTTGTGTAGGCCATTTCCCCATGATAAGCGTAATACAGAGTTGACTGGTAAAGTTGAAAACATCAAAAAGCATAAAGACTGAAATACGGCCGGGCGCGGTGGCTCAAGCCTGTAATCCCAGCACTTTGGGAGGCCGAGACGGGCGGATCACGAGGTCAGGAGATCAAGACCATCCTGGCTAACATGGTGAAACCCCGTCTCTACTAAAAAATACAAAAAACTAGCCGGGCGAGGTGGCGGGCGCCTGTAGTCCCAGCTACTTGGCAGGCTGAGGCAGGAGAATGGTGGGAACCCGGGAGGGGAGATTGCAGTGAGCTGAGATCCGGCCACTGCACTCCAGCCTGGGCGACAGAGCGAGACTCCATCTCCAAAAAAATAAAATAAAATAAAATAAAATAAAATAAAATAAAGACTGAAATACAACATAGCCACAAGAGGAAGCCACTGTGCCCGGTCACCTACATGACCAGCTCTGTGCAAGCACATTGCTTTAGTGGTAATGTTGCATAGCATGTGCCGTAGCCCTCACTGTCTTATCTGATTGGAAGCTATCCGCTGACCTGCCGCACACATCCTGCGGTGGTCGGGCCCCGGGCTAGGGTCTCACTGTCGTGCCAGCCCCGGCCTCAACCTCGCATTTGCACTTGTTGAAACCCTCCAGCACCCCCACCCCTGGTCTGCTCTCGCCTCCTGGTCTTGCCTGTCCTTGGACCTCTGCAGCCCACCTGTCTCTCCCAGTTTTGAGTCTCTACACCCTGGCTGTTAGCAGCGTCAGCATTTGCTGCTTTGTCCTGAGAGGTGCCATTTAACATATGTATGACCAGGCGCAGTGTCTCATGCCCGTAATCCCCGCACTTTGGGAGGCTGAGGCAGGCAGATCACCTGAGGTCAGGAGTTCGAGAGCAGCCTGGCCAACATGGTGAAACCCTGTCTCTACTAAAAATACAAAAAATAGCCAGGCGTGGTGGCAGGTGCCTGTAATCCCAGCTACTTGGGAGGCTGATCCAGGAGACTGGCTTGATCCTGGAAGGGGGAGGTTGTAGTGAGCCAAGATCGCGCCACTGCACTCCAGCCTGGGTGACAGAGTAAGACTTCATCTCAAATAACAGCAAAAAGACATTTGATTTATGTGCCTTCTCCTCCTTAAAAGGGTGGGAATCCTTCCAGGACACACACGCATCTTATTTTTCCCTGGGAACCCCTCCAGGACCCGATGGCGTGTGGGGCCGCGGGGTTGCCTTACGCTTTTTGCGCTCCTCGTTGGCGGCTGTGCAGGTCTTGGTGTAGAGCGCACGGGCGCCCTGCAGCTCCTCCTCCTTCTGCCTGCGCTCGCTCGAGGCGACTGAGTGGCGGTCGTGACTCTTCTCCAGCAGTTTCTGCAGGTGTACCAGGTGCTGCTGCACCTCATAGAGATTCACCCCCAGCTCCTGCCGCTGGGCTCGGCTCTGCTTGGTAGCCACGACCTGGACCAGAGAGAGAAACAGGGTCACCAGGACGCGGGCATCCGGCCGGGGTGGGAGACTGGACAGATACACACCAGCTCTTGGAGGTCCAGCTTCAACTTTTCGATCTGTCGGTTCAGGTAGTTCTTCAGGGCAGCCTGGAATCTTACCATCAGGGGCTAGAACAATGGAAAAACCACAGGCGGTTACCTTCCTGGTTACCCTCCTGCCTAACCCAGGGCTCAGCCCACGTGGCCACAGGTCTCCCCCTGGTGGGCCAGAGGCGACTTCCGTGTGGAGTGCTCCCTGCTTCTGCTTGGGATTCTTACTCTGGAAGCCACAAATTAAAGGCACCTCATGGTCTCATCTCAGGCACCTGCAGAACTGAATGCATATTTTGGCAAAATGATGGTGAGCTGGGTCTGGGGTGGTGGTGGTGGAGCAGTGGTCTGGGGACAGAACCTCCCCCTGCAGCCCCCAGTTCCTTCCTGCAGCTCCTGGAGCTCTGCAGCTTTCCTGATGGGTGAACGAAATCAACATCTGCCTTTTCCCCTTGCCAGTGGGTAGAGCAGGGAGCTGCGATCCAATTGGTGCCCTCAAGGCAGTGGCTCCCAAGATGGGCCCCACACCCCCAACACTGGCAATGACTGGAGACATTTTTTTTTTTGAAAGGGAGTTTCGCTCTTGTTGCCCAGGCTGAAGTGCAGTGGTGCCATCTTGGCTCACTGCAACCTCCACCTCCTGGGTTCAAGCGATTCTCTTGCCTCAGCCTCCCAAGTAGCTGGAATTACAGGTGCTCACCACAAAGCCCAGCTAATTTTTTTTTTTTTTTTTTGTATTTTTAGTAGAGACGGGGTTTCACCATGTTGGCCAGGTTGGTCTCGAACTCCTGACCTCAGGTGATCCACACACCTTGGCCTCCCAAAGTGCTGGGATTACAGGCGTGAGCTACCGCCTGGCCTGGAGACATTTTTGATGGTCACAACCAAAGGGGGGATGCTCCTGGCATGTAGTGGGGGGACCTCAGGGATGCCGTTCAACACCACACAAGGCACAGCACAGAATGACCCGGCCCCACAGGGCAGGGGTTGAGAAACACAGGCCTTACCTGTACCAATCTTAGAAGAGAGTACCCTACGAAGAGGCAGGTCAATCAGTGCCTATAAACGGTGCAGTGAACAGGCGAGATACAAGTACAGCATGTGGGGTCAGGAGTGGGTCACAGTGCAGGCAGAGAAAGGGGCCTGAGTCATTCTCCATCTGTGTATGCAAAGTAAAACCCGGGAAGGCTTCCTTACGTGGTCTGGGTCCAAAACCACCAGTTGGGACCCTTCATCTTCTCCTTCCTCATCACTCCCTTCGGACTCCACGTTCTCTGCCACGGCCTCTTCCTCGGAACTGGGCTGCTGGATCTGGTCCTGGAACACTGGCTGGTATGCTTCCCTGGGGTGGGCGTCGGGCACCCTTGGGGGGATCACTGTGGGGATAGACAGCGACACATTGCCGAGCTGCTGGAGAGAAGGCTCAGTGATTCTCTTCTGGGGAGTCAACGGCACAGCTGCTGTCATGCCTCCTGCAGCGTGATGGGAAGGTGACAGCAAAAGCATCCAAACGGCCTGTGGGTCAGAAACATCATTTACCCCATCTTCTATTCACTGACTCAGTGCATCCCAGAGAAAGGGCCCCGTTTTAAAGGTAGGCAGGAAGGAAATTATTTTTGAGAGGCTTCTTTACACATAAGGAGTGAATAGAAAGGTGGCCACTTAACTAGTGGATTAGACACCTTTTTTTTTTTTTTTTTTTTTTCAGACAGAGTCTCACTCTGTCACCCAGGCTGGAGTGCAGTGGTGGGATCTCGGCTCACTGCAACCTCCGCCTCCCAAGTTAAAGTGATTCTTCTGCCTCAGCCTCCTGAGTAGCTGGGATTACAGGCACCCGCCACCATGTCCAGCTAATTTTTGTATTTTTAGTAGAGACGGGGGTTTCACCATGTGGGCCAGACTGGTCTCAAACTCCTGACCTTGTGATCCACCCATCTCGGCCTCCCAAAGTGCTGGGATTACAGGCATGAGCCACTGCGCCCAGCCTAGATTTGAATTTTTTAAAAAATGTGAAACAGCTGATAAGACTGCAAAAGAAAGGAAATAATAAATGAGGCTCTAGTTTTGGCCTTTACATAATTCTAGGTTGGAGGGATCCCTGTTCTGTTTTGTACTAATTTATTTATTTATTTACTTATTTAGAGACAGGGTCTTGCTCTGTCGCTCAGGCTGGAGTGCAGTGGTGCGATCTCAGCTTACTTCAACCTCTACCTCCCAGGTTCAAGTGGTTCTTCTGCCTCAGCTTCCCTCAATCCCTCGGGAGTGACAAGTAGCTGGGATGACAGGTACGCGCCACTACGCTTGGCTAATTATGTTTTGTTTGGTTTTTTTGAGATAGAGTCTCGCTCTTGTTGCCCAGGCTGGAATGCAGTGGCTCAATCATGGCTCATTGCAACCTCCACCTCCCAGGTTCAAGTGATTCTCCTGTCTCAGCCTCCTAAGTAGCTGGGATTACAAGTGCCTGCCACCATGCCTGGCTAATTTTTGTATTTTTTAGTAGAGATGGGGTTTTGCCATGTTGGCCAGGCTGGTCTTCAACTCCTGACCTCAGGTGATCCACCGGCCTTGGCTTCCCAAAGTGCTGGGATTCCAGGAGTGAGCCACGGCACCCAGCCTGTTTTTTACTAATTTAGACAGGTGCTGTTTTCATGTCATTTGCAAGTAATGCAAGGTTTTGGACTGTCTGCAGGTTGGTACCACAGGGAATTTGCAACTTCCTGATCTGCCCTCCCGTGTCCACAGTACTGGGATGCCGGGACTACGTAAGAAGACGGGGGTTCTGGAAAGCCTTTGAAAGTCAGCAGACAGATTCAGGCCTGGGGGTGCTGTCACGGCATGCCTCGCTCTGAGACCAGGAGGTAGTGAGAAATGGCTGTCAGGAGATGGGGCTGGGCATCAATGAACCTCAGCGAAGGCTGCATTCTGTCACTTAATCCAACCAGTTCCTTAATGCCCTTAGGGGAACTGTTGTTAAATGCAGAAAGGTTCCTACTTCATCAGTCGCTGTTAGGATTAAATGAGATAAAACAGTAAACGCCCAATAAATGTTATCCATATCTGTTAATAAGATTTTTCTCTTTCAGCTCACAG
The DNA here is from genome assembly GCF_002776525.5 of Piliocolobus tephrosceles. NCBI lineage: Eukaryota > Metazoa > Chordata > Mammalia > Primates > Cercopithecidae > Piliocolobus > Piliocolobus tephrosceles. Next base: position 73,827,206 of record NC_045449.1, on the reverse strand, counting down.
CCACTCAGGAAACAGGTAACAAATGGATGACAAACGAGTGGCGTCCCTTGCACAGAAGGGCCCGTGCAGGTGGCTCATTGCCGCCACAGCAGGATGACCTCAGTGGGTGGGCGGCACCTGGCTCCTGTGGGACGAACTCCTCCAGGTCCGAGGACTCCATGCTGCTCCAGTGGCTCAGCCGGAAGCGGTGCCATGCGCCCATCGGGAGCACCTGCCCCTGGGGCTCCCTTGTGGATCCTGTCTGTGGCAAGAACAACCCAAACTAAGTCAACAAGGGATTAACTGCCACTGAGAAGTTATTCAATTTTAACTCATTACATTTGTGAAAGTTGTCAGAATCAAAATATAGTCACCTGTGTATTTTTTAAAAAACCTGGCCGGGTGCGGTGGCTCATGCCTGTAATCCCAGCACTTTGGAAGGCCGAGGCAGGTGAATCACTTGAGGCCAGGAGTTCGAGACCAGCCTGGGTAACATGGTGAAACCCCGTCTCTACTAAAAATGCAAAAATTAGCCAGGTGTGGTGGTGCATGCCTGTAATTCCAGCTACTTGGGAGGCTGAGGCACAAGAATCGCTTGAACCCTGGAGGTGGAGGTTGCAGTGAGTGAAGATCACAGCACTGCACTACAGCCTGGGCAACAGAGCAAGACCCCTTCTCAAAAATAAACAAATAAAGTTAAAATCGAGTCGGGTGTTTTTTATGAAGGGAAGACATTTTCTTATTGAAATTTCCCTAAAGGGGGCTGGTTTGAAAGGAGAGAAGAGGAAACAGTCCTCTTGGGAGACCCTGGCTGGGAGCCAAGGCTTTCCCGCATGCTTTCATGAAGAGGGTGCTCAGAATCGTGGTTTCCTGTCCTTGAGGTGCTCAGCATGTAGGAGCAAAAGATCCCATGACCCACGCATTCTCGTGCCTGGGTGTTTACACTTAGCTACAGATCCAGATGGGCAGAAGCCACTCCTTTATTATTATTAGTTTTATTATTATTGAGTAAGGGTCTCACTCTGCCACCTGGGCTGACGTGCAGTGTTGCAGTCATAGCTCACTGCAACCCCCAAGCTCTGGGCTCAAGTGATCCTCCCTCCTTAGCCTCCAGAGAGCTGGGACTACAGGTGCACACCACCACACTGGTCTAATTTTTAAATATTTTATTTAGAGGTGGGGTCTGGCTATGTTCCCTAGCTGGTCTCAAACTCCTGGCCTTAGTCAGCCTTTCCGCTGTGGCCTCCCAAAGTGCTGGGATTACAGGTGTGAGCTGGGGGAACCACTTTTGAATTCCCTGGGCAAGGAAGAGTTAGATGTTTTCCACTTTGAACATTTGCAAAAGTCAAATGATGATCTTTATATCCAAGTGATTTCCTATTACTTTAACAATTACGTTAAATTTTGAGCAATGTATCATCCTAAATAACAAACAGAGAGAGGTTCCGTAAAGGAAACTGATATTTATGTGGAGATAGGGCATTGCAGTGGAAATACAGGTGCCATAGTAAATTATGTTTGCATTCAGGGAGGTAAAGGAAGATGAAAGTCAATAAAGGAAAAATGAGGAGGATGACATAATTGTTTTAAGATAATTCTCCTTGGCTGTAAGGATCAATAACAGGGTGGCATCACTCAAAGTTTTGACAGGCAGTTGCTGGGCAGCTGTCCTTGAGGAAGTGTTTTTTTGTTTTTGTTTTGAAAGGTTATGACGACCTGTGTGCAACATTGTGGGTTTTGCAGAGTCTTTTCTGATAGTTTTTGTTATGAGAAACCCTCCCCTTAATGGCTTTCCTCAGCTCTGTTTTTCAGGGTTTTTGTTATTGTTGTTGTTGTTGTTTTGAGATAGCATCTCGCTCTGTCGCCCAGGCTGGAGTGCGCCACCACACCTGGTTAATTTTTGCATTTTTAGTAGAGACGGGGTTTCACCATGTTGGCCAGGCTGGTCTTGAACTCCTAGTCTCAAGTGATCCGCCTGGCTCGGCCTCCCAAAGTGCTGGGATTACAGCCATGAGCCACTAGGCCTGGCCTGTTGTTGTTGATAAATTTTTAAAAGTGGTTTTGGTTTTATATTTGTCACTTGTGATCATAAAACTTAATTAGGGCTCACCAAATACTGAAGCCTGATATTCTCCAAAGTGACTTTTAGAAACTCTTTCGGGTTTCCCAGGGTGGGGGAGTAGGAGGGATGGGTGCCTTGTGGTTCAGAACGGTGGCTTTGAAGCAAGAGCTACCATTTGCCACAACAGCTGGGTGACTATGCAATGACCTTTCACCTCTCAGTTTCCTCATCTGTACAATGGGCACAATCATAGTTCCTATGTCATAGGGTTGTTATCCTAAGACAACACAGAACGGTGTCTAGCCCATAGTCAGTGCTCAGAAGTATAAAGCAGCCTCTTTCCCTGCCTCCCTTCCACACTCCCATCTCCCCTTCCAGAAAAACTGAAACCTAAGCTATGCTGGGGGTCGGGGCAGCCAAGGCAGTGAAAGTGGGAGACAGGTCACATCCAGGGGGACTGATCACATTGGTGAATATAGTAAGGATCATGGGGCCAGGCTTCTCCCTGTTGGAAAAGGAGCTACAAATATGGAACAGGAGGCCGGGCGCGGTGGCTCATGCCTGTAATCCCAGCACTTTGGGAGGTTGAGGCAGGAGGATTGGTTGAGCCCAGGAGTTCAAGACCAGACTGGGTATCATGGTGAAACCCCCCTGGTACAAAAAATACAAAAATTAGCTGGGCATGATGGTGAGTGCTTGTAGTCCCAGCTACTTGGGCGAGACTACATTTCAAAAAAAAAAAAAAAAAAATGGAAGAGGAGAAAACTGGGAGGGACCCCTTATGGAGGTGAGATGGAATTAGAGGTGCTATTGTGAGCCAAGGCCGGGGGCAGGGGTGTATTCCAATAAATATAGATGTGAGCGAATATCTGTGTACATGGTACATACATAAATGTGGGGGAAGTATGGATGGTACATGCACACAGGTCCTATCTCCTGCCACTGAGACGGCCTGGGGACAGTGACACCCCAGCATCAATGAGGACCCCAGCACCCAAGTCATAACTTCTAAATTCTATTTTCCACTAACAGAAACAGGGCTCCTGGAGAAATGTCTGATTCTAAGACGGGGCAGTCCATGCCAGAAAGCAAGAAAGTTCTCAAAGAAGGATGGAGGTGCATCAGACGACACAAAAGCTGGTTTAAATGGGCCCTCATTGGCCAAACTGAGCATCAAAATACATAATGACAGTAACAGGTTATAACCCAGTGAATCACATGCAGAGCCTGAGTCTATGCAGATGTAAGAATATAAATAAACCAAGAGTTTAATGAGGAACCCATATTCACATCGCTCCAAAGTGGCTCCCTGTGTTTATCTCAGAGTGCAGGGCGGCCTGCACATTTGAAAATTAACCAATGTAATCTGCCAAAGTAACTAATGAAAAAGGAAAATACAGTCTTCTGAACAGACACAGAAAAGGATTTGACAAAACCCAATACCCTCTTATAATTAAAAAACAACAACCACCACCCAACAACGTTCAACAAACCCAGAATACAAGGGAACTTCCTTAACCCGATAAAGGGTATCTACAACACCCACGGCAAATATGGCGCCTTACAGTCAAAGACTGAATGCTTTTCCCATAAGATCAGGGCAAGACAAGAGGTCTGCTCTCACCACTTCTATTCAACATGGTGCTGGAGGTTCTAGCCAATGTAATCAGGCAAGAAAAAGAAAGAAAAGGTGTCTGGATTGGAAAGGAAGAAGTTAACTGCCTTTTTTCTCAGATGACATGATTATCTTTGTGAAAAAGCCTACGGATTCTACAAACAAGGTAGTCTAAAAGTGAGGGACTTGAGCAATGTGGCAGAATGTCAGGTGAGGATACAAAAACCAATTGTATTTCTACATGCTAGCAACGTACAATTGGAAACCATTTATAATGGCATCAAAAATGTGAAATACCGGCCAGTAGCGATGGTTCACGCCTGTAATCCCAACACTTTGGAAAGCTGAGGCAGGCGGATCATTTGAAGTCAGGAGTTCAAGACCAGCCTGGCCAACATGGTGAAACCCCATCTCTACTAAAAATACCAAATTTTAGCCGGGTGTGATGGTGTGTGCCTGCAGTCCCAGCTGCTCGGGAGGCTGAGGCAGCAGAATTCCTTTAACCTGAGAGGCAGAGGTTGCAGTGAGTCAAGATCATGCCACTGCACTCCAGCCTGGGTGACAGAGTGAGACTTCATCTCAAAAAAAAAAAAAAAAAAAAAAATTCTGGAAATTGCCTTGCTCCATTTCCAAGGAATGCTCAGGCATTACTTAGGGTGTTGCCCCGCTGGTATCGAACTCCTGGCCTCAAGTGATCCACCTGCCTTGGCCTCCCAAAGGGCTGGGATTATAGGCATGCACCACCACGCCTGGCTCAATTTCCAGATGTTGAAGGTTGTGCCACAGCTGTTTGTGGGAAACACATACAGAAGCATTTGAAGGCTTTGGTGCATCAGATCCACAACTCACTCTCCAATGTTTAAGAAAATAAAAGATCTGTTTTACTGCACTTCATTTTTTTCTGTAACTTTGTGATTGTTTAAAGAGAATTGGGCCGGGCACGGTGGCTCATGCCTGTAATCCCAGCACTTTGGGAGGCCGAGGCGGGCGGATCATGAGGTCAGGCGATCGAGACCATCCTGGCTAACACGGTGAAACCCCGTCTCTACTAAAAATACACAAAAATTACTAAAAATACAAAAAAATTAGCTGGGCGTAGTGGCAGGCGCCTGTAATCCCAGCTGCTCGGGAGGCTGAGGCGGGAGAATGGCGTGAACCCAGGAGGCGGAGCTTGCAGTAAGCGCGCCACTGCACTCCAGCCTGGGCGACAGGGCGAGACCTCGTCTCAAAAAAAAAAAAAAAAAAATTAATGAAAAAATATAAGAATGCAGCTATTGTCTCATTGTTATTATCTAGAACTGCACTATTCATTATGGCAGCTGCTGGCAACAGGTGGCTATTTAAATGGAAATTACAAACAGTTAAAAGCTCCATTCTCCAGCTTGCAAGTCACATTTGGAGAGCTCTCTGTAGCCACATGTGACTGATGGACCATATTGGACAATGCTGCTCTGGAAGCCTGGAAACGTGGATGCCCTTAGGTGGATGGCAGCTATGGAGGCCTCCAGCCTTGGGCTTGGGAACACTGAAGCAGAGTCCAGGATCTCTCAGCATTTGACCGTGAATTCTGAGACCTAAGCTTGCTAAGAATTTTTTTTTTTTTCAGACAAGGTCTCACTCTTGCGCAGGCCGGAGTGCAATGGTGCGATCTTGGCTCACTGCAGCCTCCGCCTCTCAGGTTCAAGCAATTCTCCCACCTCAGCCTTCTGAGTAGCTGGGATTACAGGTGTGCACCACCACACCTGGCTAATTTTTGCATATTTACTAGAGACAGGGTTTCACCAGGTTGGCCAGGCTGGTCTCGAACTCCTGACCTCAGGTGATCCACCCACCTTCGCCTCCCAAAGTGCTGGGATTACAGGCATGAGCCACCGCACCCAGCCCTGCTAAGAAATTTCTAACAGGGATTGCAGTTTGTATTTATAGTGTATCCCCAAGTTCCTCACATAGGGTGACAAACCCTGTAGGCTGTGAGACACTGGCACAAAACAGAAGTCAGGACTACTCACCCATCTGCCTACTGCTGGCCCAGAGGTGACCTGGCCCATTTGCTCCGACGGGCCTAAGACTCTCTGGGATGGCTCTGGGGAGGTGACCCTCTCTTCTCTGGATTCTGGTGGACCGGTGGCCTCTTGGTAGGAGCCTTCGAGACCAGCTTCCCCACTAGCACTATCGTGTGCCTCCTCTCCAGGCAGTTCCTGAGGACTGAAATATGGGTAAGTCATATCTGTAGCACTGATCTGCCCTTCAGCGGATGAAGCTTCTGAATAGTAATATTCCTCTTCGCTTTCAGCATCTCCATAGGACACAGTCTCCTCTTCCACTGTGGTTTCCCCTTCCAAGGCAGCTTCCCCTTCTGCCTGGACCTCTCCCTCTTCAATTGCAGCTTCCGCTTGGGTTGTGACTTCTTCAGGATGCTCTGTGCTACCGACAGCTTCTTCACTTTTCTGACCATCATCCTTCTCTGGTGGTGACGCCTGTAAAGGTGTGGCAGGAAAAAAAATCAGGAAACAAAGTATAAAGGACCTTGTGAGGTTTTATTCTTTATAGTGAAATTATACTAATGGGAAAACTGCATTTAGACCCTTCTCAGCATCAGTAAGAGATCATGTTTCACTTTGGGAGGCCGAGGCAGGCAGATCACGAGGTCAGGAGATCGAGACCATCCTGACCAACATGAATTAACCCCATCCCTACTAAAAATACAAAAATTAGCTGGGTGTGGTAGTGCGCACCTGTGATCCCAGCTACTCAGGAGGCTGAGGCCAGGAGAATTGCTTGAACTCGGAAGGCGGGGGTTGCAGTGAGCCGAGATTGTGCCATTGCACTCCAGCCTAGAGACGGAGTGAGACTCTGTCTCAAAAAAAAAAAAAAAAAATCATGTTTCATGCTTCAGTTTATCTGTTCTTTCTTTTCTAATTTTTTTTTTTTTTTTTGTGACAGGGTCTTACTCTGTTGCCTAGGCTGGAGTGCAATGGTGTGATCTCGGCTCACTGCAACTTCCATCTCCTGGGTTCAAGCAATTCTCCTGCTTCAGCCGCCTGAGTAGCTGGGACTACAGGTGTGTACCACCATGCCCTGTTAATTTTCCCATTTTTAGTAGGGATGAGGTTTCATCATGTTGACCAGGCTGGTCTTGAACTCTTGGCCTCAAGCGATCCATCCGCCTCAGCCTCCCAAAGTGCTGGGACTACAGGCATGAGCCACTATGCCCGGCCCTCTGTGCTTTTCATAATCATTTTTGCATCCTTCGTTACAGGAAATGAGTTCTGAAAAACTCAGGGCAACGCAAAGTTGGACATTCTTTGCATCCCTGACTAATCACTGACACTTTAGAATGGGGTAGGAAGAAAATGAATCTCTCTTCAACTTAACTGAGTTTGTTCCAGTGCAAGATAATGTCATCACATAATATACTACTTGATCAAGTCCAAATTCTCATTATTTATTTATTTATTTTTAATTTTATTTTATTTATTTACTTTTTGAGACGGAGTCTCGCTCTGTTGCCAAGCTGAGTGCAGTGGCACAATCTTGGCTCACTTCAACCTCCATCTCCCAGGTTCAAGCCATTCTCCTGCCTCAGCCTCCTGAGTAGCTGGGACTACGGGCATGAACCACCACGCCCGGCTAATTTTTGTATTTTCAGTAGAGACAGGGTTTCACCATGTTGGCCAGGATAGCCTGGATCTTTTGGCCTCGTGATCTGCCTGTCTCGGCCTCCCGAAGTGCTGGAATTACAGGCCCGGTCTATTTATTTATTTTTATTTAAAAATCCCAAAGTGTTGAGATTACAGGCGTGAGCCACCACGCCTGGCCTCTGATTCTCTTTAATTCCTAGTAAATATAGCCCGGAATAACTTTCCATAGGGAATTTTACCATGTGGCTTTCATTATTCCCTTCCTTCTCTCCCTCAGAAGCCAATCCATCTTCCGGATGAGACCTGGTTTTAGAGAAATAATTGAACAGTTTCAAGCAACAGTTTTCTTTTTCTTGGCCCTTATCCCCTCCTGAATTCTGCATGTCTGTTTATTTACTTGTTACTTCTCTGCTCCCCCAACCCCAGGCTGTTGTCAGGACTTTGTACTGTTTGTCAGGAACCATAACACTATATCATGCCTGTCAGGTGGCAGAGGTGCCACAAAAGCAAAGCTCCATGAAGGAATGAAAAATATAATTATTAAAACATCGAAGGAACAGCAGGATTAGATCACCCCAGAAAAGTCACCTCAAATATAACTCGTGTCTGGGACAAAACTGGGGAAAAGAAATACAAAGTAGAGAAAGTAGTGCGATCAGAGTAAATGTTCTAGGGACTCTAAGTTTCTCCACGATTTATGTAGCACAAGAATGCCGTGGTATATATATATATATAGACACACACACGTATATATATACACACACACACATATACACACACACACATATATTGCTTTTTTAAAAAAATTAAAGATTCAAGCTATTTTTATCTGTCAAAGGAATATAGATATGTTCGAGACAGACAGCGACAGTTCCCGTGATCTTCCCTTTCCTTCCCAAGATAATCATTGGTAACATTTAGGACTACATTCTTTCAACATTTTTCTATGCTTTAAACACACACCCTGAATTAGAGATCATAGTATACCTATCCTTTTACATTTATGCCTATCCTTTTATTAATAATACCTTTAGTCTTTCCATGTCAGTACATACAGTCCCACCTTAAAAAAAAGAAACAATACTGATGTGTCTAAGGTAAAAAGGCCAAAATCTTTCCAATCGTTTCTATCCTTTCAAACAGAGTCCAAGCGAGCAGCGGCCAGGTGGCAGGGATCTTCACCCAGCCGCCCTCCCTGTGTGCACTCAGTGCTTCCACCCAGGCCCCAGGACGGTGACCGCGGTCCATCGCGGGGCCGCCTAACCGCAGGGACCCCTCCCATGGCGGGTCACCCCCAAGCCTGTGACAGGGGATCTGTCCTTGCAGGAGAGAGGCACGGGGCCAGGCTGGTCTCCGGCCACAGCGAGTGGCCCCGGCGCAAGGTCAGGGGCCGCATCCCACAGACCCGCGCCCTGCAGAGCCCTCTGCTCTTAGGAGGACTGCGCGCAGGGACCGCCACGCAGAGTGGTTGCCATGGTGACTGCAGAGCGAGCGGTCCCGGGTTTTAGAGGGAGTTGCGCGCTTGGAGTAGGGGAAAGAGAGAGGCTGAGCGAGGACAAAGGGACAGGAGGGAAGAAATGAGAAGGGTTGGCGGGGGACGGGGGGCGGGGGGGGGCCTGAACACAGTGGATGGGCAAAGCCAGCAAAATGGCGAGAGAAGGGATACAGGCGAGAGGAAGTGGGAGTGGAGGCGAAGGGGCGAGGCAGGGGCCGACGTGGGGGCCACCTGGCGCGGTGACAGGAGAGCGCGGCCTGGCGGCTCCAAGACCCGCCGCCCCTCGGCCCGGCTTACCCGCCAGCCGCGCCGCTGGGTTCCGCCATCTCCCGTTGCTAGGTGACGCCGTCAACATCCGGCGGGGCCGGGACCACGCGCGCTGCGAGGGCGGGGGCCGCCGGGGGCGGCGCGGCCTTTGTGCCATCTCCACGCACGCAGAGACCCGCGCCATCTCGACGTGTCATCCCTTAGACTGTAATTAGAGCATGACCATACATTTCCTTTATCGCTCTGTGCGCCCAGGTGCCCCCTCGGCCGGCCTCAGTTTCTGTAAAGCGACAGCGGCGTCAGCGTGTGCCCAGCGGGCGGCTCAAGGTCTCGTAGGGACCTGCCGGGCTCCTGGGGACCCCAGAATGCTAAGCGCCCGGGAGTGGCAGGCGGGCTGGGGGCACCAGAGGCAGGGGACCCCGCGCATGGCGCGCGCTTTTCCATCTCCGGCCCTAGGGGCCTCCGGCGCCCCTCTCCAGGGGTCCTACGGAGACTCCTTGGGAAGCAGGGACGTCCGGGGGGCTTCCGGAGCGTGTCTTCCCTTCCTAGCCCCAAATAGGAGAAATCTCCCTGCAGAGGGCGGCAGCGGAGGGCTTGCGCGCACGCGGAGCGTCCGAGGGGCCCTGCCTTTCCCTCGGGGACGCGGGGCTCGGGTCGGGGCACAGTCCCCGGGGCCGGGGCGCGGCGAGGCCTGAGGCAGGGCCAGCAGGGTACGAGAGGCTTGGGCCCAGGGCTGGACCAGAAGGCAGGCAGGGAGCCCGGCCGGGGCAGGCAGCGGCCGGGCCGGGGGCGGGCCTGGGGGCGGGCCGGGGGCCGGGCCTCCCTGCGCGTCCCCGCCCCGCCGCGCCTCACTGGCGGCGGCAGCGGCGGAGGCGACGGTGGCGGCTCTCCGAGCCGGCGCGAATCCGGCCCCCGCAGCGGGACCCGGGTGGGTATTGGGGCCCGGACGGGGCCGCAGGGGCGGGGTCCGAGGGGTCCACCGCGCACCGAGCAGCGCCCCCTCGGCGGAGCTGGGGCGGGGACGCGCGGGGCGCGTGGGGCGCGTGGGCCTGCAGCCGCGGGTCCGGGGAGGGGCCGGGGTCCGGTCGCCGTCCTCGGGGTGCAGGGCGCCAGCAGGAACGGGAGCGTTGCGGGAGGACCCGGTTCACGCAGGGGCACCCGGGGACATTCCCCCGCGGCGAGTGAGGGCGCCCCGGGCTCGGAATGGGCCTAATTCGGGGAGACTGGTCCCCGCCTTTCTGGAGCCGTGGACCGGGGAACTTGCGGTCTTTGTCTGACTGGATTGGCGGAGCAGACGAATGGGAACTTGTGGGGTGCCGGCGCGCGCCCACACAGCCCCCAAAGTGTGTGTCCCCCCGCGGCGCGCGCTCAGCTTTCCTGGCCTGTCGGGCTTGGTGGTCTGGGTTGTTTAAGATCCGCGTGTCGGGATACTCACTTCCGTTCCGCCTGGGCTCCCTTGTTCTTTCCTTTAAAAAAAAAAAAAAGGAAAGAAAAGAAAAGAAAAAGAAAAAAGGAACGAAAGGAAGGAAAGAAAACACGGAAAAACAACTGAAGATTGCTAAACATAACCTAGGGGACCCTGCCGGAAGCCGCTGAATCCTGAAATCCTGTGATTCCCACACTCAGAAGCTGGTGTCGTATGTTGGCCACAAAGTAGTTCAGATTCGATTCAGAAATAGAAAATGAATAGAAAAGACATAACAAAAGTTAGTCTCGCCTTCATTATGGTAAAGTTTGTTTTACTGTCTGGGTCAAGTTCAAATGAGAAGCTGCGACTTGATCCCAAAGATCTACTTTCTTTTCTACCAGAAGGCACCTAGTTCTTTTATGTAGAATAAAAAGGTCTTAAAGATGCTCACGTGAGGCAGCATATTGCCAGCGGGTGGGCGCAAAGACTGGCGCCTGGGAATTCCATTCCAAATCTGTTACCGATTGATCAGAGCACTTTTTCAAATCTGTGCCTCAGTTTTAGAAAATTCTCATTAGAAACGTTAACAGTAGAATTGGTGAATACTAAACACTTTTAAGAACCATGAAAGCTTTTGCAAATAAAGAATAAAGTGAGGAGTAACTTTTAGTATTAACTACAAAGTTCATTAATGGTTGTTGTTTGTATCCTGAGTGTGGTTATTGTATGCATTTTTTTTTGTAAGTGGCATGTTTATGGTGAGACTATGGCTAAAGAAAGTTTTCATGGCTGGGCGCAGTGGCTCACACCTGTAATCCCAGCACTTTGGGAGGACAAGATGGGCGGATCACCTGAGGTCAGGAGTTCGAGACCAGCCTGGCCAGCATGGTGAAACCCCCCCTCTTTACTAAAAGTACAAAAATTAGCTTGTGTGGTGGCGTGAGCCTGTAATCCCAGCTACTCGGGAGGCTGAGACAGGTGACATCACTTGAACTTGGGAGGTGAAGGTTGCAATGAGCCAAGATGTGCCACTGCACCCCAGTGCAGGTGATAGAGCAAGACTCCATCTCAAAAAAAAAAAAAAAGTTTTTATCTGTGGAATTATTTAATCCTCTAGCAATTTTGGTGATTGCGTTATTAGTTCCTAATTATCATGTATGAATTCACTTAACCCACAGAACAAGCTCATGAAGTCAGGACTGCAGTTATGCCCATTTACAGATGAGAACGCTGATGCTTAGAGAAGTAACTTCCTCAAGATCATGCAGTTACGAGTGACAGAACTAGGCCTTAGGCCCAAGACGTCTCAGCTCCAGAAAACCATTGTACCACTTTGCCCTCTGTCTTACAGAGGGTGCCCACCATTCATATACAAACGTTCTGCCAGGTGGTTCATAACAGTGCAAGGAGGTGGGACTAATCCCATGTTACCACTAGCTGCCAATCTCGGTTCACTTCAGCCTGGAAAGCATTCCCCAGGCTTCAGGATAAAGGCACTGAATTTGCAGAACCTACCCACTGGTCTCTGCCCACAGTTTTGGGTAGTAAGATGCAGTGGTTAAGAACATGATGTAGAAAGATGGACTGCTGGCTTCAAATACAAATCCATGGTAGCTCACACCTATAATCCCTGTATTTTGGGAGAATCACTTGAGCCCAGAAGTTCAAGACCTCGTTGGGCAACCTAGAGAGACCCTATCTCTACAAAAAATGAACAAATTAGCTGGGCATGCTGGTGGGCACCTGTGGTCCCAGCTACTTGGGCGACCAGGGTGGGAGGATAGCTCGAGCCCGGGAGGTCAAGGCTGTAGTGAGCCATGATCAGCCTCTGCATTCTAGCCTGGGTGACAGAGTGAGACTCTGCTAAAAAAAAAAAAAAACCTAAAAAACTCAAACCACAACAAAAACCAAAACAACAACAACAAAACCCCCAACTCCTCTGGCACTTAGTTAATTCTTCAGTGCCTTAACTTCCCCATCTATACTCTACCTACTTCAAAGACTTGGTGCAAGGATTATGGAAAGCATATTAAATTCCTGACACATAAGTTACCATTTAGGATGTGGTAAGTAATTTCAAATGGTAACATTTTAACATTGTTATTAATGACCATTATTTGGATTTTCCACGTTTAACATTTAACACAAAACATTTCGCTCCACTTTGTGCCGTCCATCAGGTGGAAAGTGATTCCAGGCAGATGTAGGATTCACTATTTTGTGCATATGTGTACTCTTATCTTTATAACTTGGCGGGGGGCTGGGTCCCTGCAGGATGCTATGGGGAGCAGAGCTAATCAGGTTGCCTGGCAACACCCCACCTCCTGTGAACATTTTAGCTCCCCTTCTTCCCTGGCTGAGGGACCCTGATTTTTGTCACAGGCCTGAATTCTCTTGTAAGAGTAGCTACTTCGTTTCATCCAGCGTTAAGCGGTGGGAGCGGGTGGCTCTGGGATGTGAAGGTGACGGCGGCCGAGGATGATTTTACGATCAAATTGTACATCATTTGTATTGCGTTTGAATTATATTGCTGTTAATGAGGCCAGTGCACGGGAGAGAGCGTAACTTTGCACCCTCCCCAAAAATACGGGACAATGATGTTGGAAGCCTTTTTCCATTCACATCGGTGGCAGTGTTTTTTATCCTGTTGGCTTTATTGGCATTTTTATCCTACCTGTCCTTTGAGCACCTGGTCTTGCATCTCTAATAAATCTGCTTTTATGAGCTGTCTGGTGGCATCTGATTTGAAATACGTTCTTTACTCTGTCTTCGGAACTTACATAACCATCCTCAAAGGATGAGAGAAATCGGACCACTGTAAGACTGAGTTCGATTTCTGCCTGTGGTGGCTTGTGTCACATGTATAACAGAAAGAAAAGAGAAAGAATCCAAATCCACTGTCCCGTCGGGACGGCCTGCCCTTCTGCTGCTGAGCCTTGGGCGGTGAGTCTGTGCAGGTGTTAGAGGGTAATACATGTGTCTGTCTGTATGGGCTGCAGACGCTGAGATGTGGCAGTGTTTTCTCCGTGGTCTTTCTGGATTGGTCACTACGAAGCCACCATACTGCGGGTGCCAAGCCTGCGTCCATGCTGGCTGGCACACTTCAGTTGTGGGCTGCTTTTTGCATGTTGAGTGAGAGCCTGAATTCAGTGGTCTGATATAGTTCATCTTCAACCTTCTAGAAGTGGGGGAAAGGGCGTACTTTACAGATGTCATTTGACAGCCTTTTGAGTTTTATTTTCTGTAACTTAAATGCTTTCTCGAGGCAAGATCAGTTGTGATGCTTTTGGGTGTTTTTAATATGTCCCCCCAATTGCAGTTTCGTTTGGTGAGGCATTCACTCCTGCTTCACTCACAGATGCTGGGACGCTTTAGGCTTCATGTTTATAGGCACAGCATAGAAGTAGGGGGTACCTGAGCCAGACTCGGGGTGGTTTTTGATTTCCCGGCTGGGTATGCATCTTCCCTTGCCCTTTGGGTTTAGTCTTTCCTTGGTCCCAGAGTTTCTTCTCCCAGGCCTGACTTCCTTGACTCTTTGCGGGGGAAATGGGATTTTAAAATTTACTATCGAGGGTGTATAAATGGCAGATGGTCTCTCCTTGGAGGCAGAGGCTTTGGGGTCTTCCAGGGAGTGGGTGCTAATCGGGGTGACCGCTGGACAGTTGCAAAAGGAGAGTCACAGCCACACAGGCCACCAGGTTTTCCCTCACCACCATTTTGGTGATGGTCCTGCCCCGTTACAGCCTCTCAAGGGGCCTCTTGCCCTGTGGTCTAAGATCCCAGCACTGCAGTGAATGCCCTAAGCCCTAGTTCCTTCATTTTAAGTACGACTTGATGTCCCGTTCTCACTTCTGCATAGAGGCTCATCTTTGGGCCCCGTCCTTTCCGGGTGTATCCTGAATGTGGCTTCTGTGTGCAGCCAGTATCTTTATTTTCTGAGTTAATCCTGTAACTTGAAGTTCAGCACAGCTGCGAGAAGTCGTGGTGGCCCCGCACAGGATTATCCTCGTGATGAGACTGAAGGAGCTACCTTCCCCAGCCCTGCCGCCCAGGGACTAGGTCCTGATCCTGGCTGCCTACGGGATTCCATATCGCCCTTTGACCTGCAAAGCCAGGGGTTCCCAGAATGATGGGTAGGGCGCTTGCCTGGCTCTGGGCAGGTGGAGGGAGCTGGGGCCTCCCCCAAGGCATGCCAGCAGCAGATGTTTTGCAGTAGGGGGAGCGCAATCCTTGTTTGCGTGCATCTGGCTCGTGTTTAATAAGGTGTTGCCATTTCCCTGTTCTTTGTTGCTTGGGCTTTGAGGGCAAAGCAGATGAACCAGTTTCTGCCGGGCATGTGGCAGGTGACCGGGTTCAGTGCATTTTGCTCCTGAGCAGTCTGGCAGTGACACGGCCACAGGAATAATCGGCTGTAGGCTGCATCCTGTGGTCCCCACACCCTGCCTGCCTCTGCCTCTGCCCCTGCCTGTCACTAGCGGGCATGGGCTGCATCCCTCCAGTGAGTGGGTACTGCCATCTCCATGGGTTTCCAGGACCGGGTCTGTCCTGCTGACCGCTGCATCCTGACCCCTGGCCCAAGGTGGCCCTGAGGCCAGTGCACGGCACAGAGTGAGCAAGAGAAGAGGCTGGGGTGATACCTCTCTCCTAGTGGCTCCAGGCTACCTCCAGGAGGGTTCTGGAGGAGACTTTTGCACCTCTGTTCTTTTTGTTTTCCTGTTTGGGAACTGGTGGAGCCCTTTAGGCCAGGACAGGAAACCAAGGCCTTAGATGGAGGCGGCCTCTGTGGGCAGGTCCTAGTCATGAACCTGCAGCCCTCCTGTGTCCATTCTCGCTGCCCTGGCCGGGACGTTGGGGCCCAGGAGCACTTCTCTCGTGGGTTCTAGGCCTCGGTCCTCACCCTGCTGCTAAATGAGTAGTCACTCTGCGTGGAGGTTTCACCGTCAGTGGGTGAGCAGGTCAGAGGCTGTCCTGCGAGTTGGAAATCGGCTCCTTACAGTGTCCTCGGCTTGGTGTGGTTGGCAGAAGAACGGCCCCCAAAGATGCCCATGTCCTAGTCCAGGGAATTTGTAAATATATCAGGTTATGTGGCCACGGATTGAAGTTGGGGATGGAATTAAGGTTGCTGCGCAGCTGACCTTGAAATGGGGGATGATCCTGGGTTATCTGGGTGGGCCTGATGCACTCGCAGGATCTGGCAGGAGAGTCAGGGTCAGAGAGATGAGGTATGAGAAGGACTTGACCGGCCACTGCTGGCCTTGAAGATGCAGGAAGGGGTGGAGAGCAAGAAGTGGGGGTGACCTCTAGAAGCTGGAAAAGGCCAGAAAAGGACTCGCCCTTACAGCCTCCAGGAGGAACCAGCCCTGCTGACACCCGAGTTTAGCCCCGTGAGACCCATTCCAGATTTCAGACCTCCAGGACTGTAAGGTCATGCATTTGGGTTGTTGTAGCTGCTAAGTTCGTGTTATTTGTCACAGCTGCCGTAGGAAGCTCATACACGTGGAATGAGGGCTTTCAAAAGGAGACGAGGGGAGAATGTTGTGTCATTTCTTTGTGTTTGCTCATTTCTGGTTTTCTGGTGACTTTGCCACTTTCTACATTGAGGAGGACTCTCTTTTCTAGGGTGTAAGTCACCAAATCTTGGGCAATGAATT
Source organism: Piliocolobus tephrosceles (assembly GCF_002776525.5). Classification (NCBI taxonomy): domain Eukaryota; kingdom Metazoa; phylum Chordata; class Mammalia; order Primates; family Cercopithecidae; genus Piliocolobus; species Piliocolobus tephrosceles. The sequence goes on along the minus strand of NC_045449.1, from coordinate 73,811,088 downwards.
TTGGGTAGTAGGTGTCTTAACCTCATGCCCTGTAAATATTTGCTAGAGAAGACCCACCCCCACCACTCACACAGTGAGTCACAAAATCTTTGGCTGCTCCAGGCCAAGTTTTAGCGGCCAAGTGGCTCCTAGGGGATGGGAAGGGAACATGTGTGGTGAACAGCAGGTCCCCAGCTGCGCCTGTGTCAGCTCCAACCCAGCAGCCCGGCCGCTTCCCAACAGCATCGTGAAGAATAAATCTGGTACCCCTCTCCTCCCCTGCACTCCCCTCTCTCTTTGGGGCTTCGGGGGGTTTCCCACATCTTTACCTTGCAGGCAGCTCCCCCTACTCCAGCCCCCTCAAAGCCCTCTCGTCCTGGAAACAGACTTCAGCTATCTTCATCACCAGTTTAACACCCCTGCCAGCTGCAGGTGCTGAGACTCCATGCTTCTCAAAGGTGCTCTAATTCTTAAAGAGTTGCAGGTTTCTGGGAAAGAATGGCTCTCTGGTGGAGGAGTTTCTGCACAGCTTTTTGTTTTATGAGCCTGTGTATTTTTGTTGAGGAACGGCCAAGTTGTTCTTTCCTTTCGAATTATACAATGGCCTATTTTTGCAGAAATCTGGCCCTACCTACTGGTCATCAATGGCTTTGAGCAGCACAGAAATCCAACTGGTCAGCAGGATGTGGTGGCTCATGCATGTAATCCCAGCACTTTGGGAGGCTGAGGCGGGCGGATCACGAGGTCAGGAGATTGAAACCATCCTGGCCCACATGGTGAAACCCCATCTCTACTAAAGAACAAATACAAAAGTTAGCTGGGTGTGGTGGAGCCTGTAATTCCAGCTACTCTGGAGGCTGAGGCAGGAGAATTGCTTGAACCTGGGAGGCGGAGATGGCAGTGAGCTTAGATCGCACCACTGCACTCCAGCTTGGGCGACAGAGTGAGACTCTGTCTCACAAAAAAAAAAAAAAAAGAAAGAAAAGAAAAGAAATCAACTGGTCATCGTGCCCCAGTCCGATGGTTCAGAACCAGCATTGGCACTTTTACTTTTTGCTTTCTAAAATCATTCCTTTTTTTTTCTTTTTTTGAGACAGAGTCTCACTCTGTCTCCCAGGCTGGAGTGCAGTGATGCCATCTCGGCTCACTGCAACCTCTACCTCCTGGGTTCAAGTGATTCTCCTGCCTCAGCCTCCCGAGCAACAGGGATTACAGGCGTGTGCCACCATGCTCAGCTGATTTTTGTATTTCTAGTAGAGATAGGATGTCACCATGTTGGCCAGGCTGGTCATGAACTCCTGACCTCAGGTGATCCACCTGCCCCGGCCTTCCAAAGTGCTGGGATTACAGGCATGAGCCACCATGCCTGGCTATTCTTTTTTCCTTTTTTTTGTACACTTAAGCTGATGCAAGTTGTAGATCCTGGCTTCACTCCATCTGTGAATTCTTTGTGCCAACTGCCAAGTTGGCATTGCTATCCTTTCCATCAACAAAAACAAGGCATTTGGAACCTTAACGAAGATGGCATTCTGGGAGGCACATTATAAAAGGAGCGTCTCAGAGGTGTCATGCACTCAGCAGCTTATAATTGAAAATACAAATCGACAAGGACATCACCATTCCAAAATACAAATGTGAAGTGGATGCATTTGAGGAGAATGGGGGTTCTTATTGTCAAGGATCTACCCTTAGCTGCTTCTCTCTCTCTCTCTCTCTCTCTTTTTTTTTTTTTGAAATGGAGTCTTGCTGTGTCACTGGGGCTGGAGTGCAGTGGTACGATCTCAGCTCACTGCAACCTCTGCCTCCCAGGTTCAAGAGATTCTCCTGCCTCAGCCTCCCAAGTAGCTGAGATTACAGGTGTGAGCCACCACCCCCAGCTAATTTTTGTATTTCTAGTAGAGACGGGGTTTTGCCATGTTGGCCAGGCTGGTCTCAAACTCCTGACTTCAAGCGATCCGCCTGCCTCCCAAAGTGCTGGGATTACAGGCATAAGCCACTGCACTTGGCCTCTCTTTTTTTGGGGGGGGGGGGACAGGGTCTTGCTGTGTCACCCAGGCTGCAGTGCAGTGGCGCAGTCACAGCCCATTGCAGCCTCAACCTCCCACCTCGAGTAGCTGAGACTATAGGCATAGGCCACCAAGCCTGGCTAATTTTTAAAGTGTTTTTTGTAGAGATGAGGTTTCTCCATGTCACCCAGGCTGATCTTGAACTCCTGGGCTCAAGCAATTCTCCCGCCTCAGCCTTCTGAGTAGCTGGGACTATAGGCACATGACACCATGCTCAGCTAATTTTTGCTTTTTTTGTAGAGACGGGGTTTCAGCATGTTGCCCAAACTGGTCTCGAACTCCTAGACTCAGGCGATCTGCCTGCCTCGGACTCCCAAAACTGTTCAGATTACAGACATGAGCCACCACGCCCAGCCGCCTTAGCTTCTCTGTCCATCGTCCTGTCTCAGGATTTGGGGAGGGGATGTGTAAGAATTGCCACGAGGTGCTTTGAGCATCTTGCATTGCTGTTTTGATTTTGATGGACTCTGAGTCCTTCCTAGAGACTGGAAAAGCCTGGTGTCTGTTCTTTGCTGCAGGCCTGTCTCAGCTCCCTTTCCAGTGTTCACTCATTTTGTGTCTTAGGAGTTCTGCTGGCTGCCCCCACCTCTGTTCGTGTACTCATGAGAAGGCATCTGGCCCCTAGGAAGAGCCCCAGGCCCGCAGAAGGAAACCTGGATGTCCCCCTTGCTCTGAGTTCCATACTGGGGCAGCCTTTCTGGCATCCAGCTTCCTTCCCTCCCAGGACGAATGGTTATCTTTGCTCCCCTCAAACCCCGCAGGACTCCAGCTCCCTAAGGTCATGGGCATCAACTACTCCTCACTGCGGTGGGCAAGGGCCGTTCAAAGTCTTGCATCTTGCAAGTTCAAGGACATTAGGAAACTCTCCCATTAGACAACTCGGGCTGCTGGCAGCTGGGTTCTCAGTCCGGGAACCAAATGTTCTCTTTGACTCTGCTCGGTTCAGCCTGCCTCTAGTGCCTCCCTGTTCTCGGCATTGGTCCACACAACTCCACCCTTGTCCACGCCTTCTCCACGCCTCTTTGGATGCAAGCTTCCTGGTCTCGAGCCTCTTTTTATTTTAAACTAATAGATTCCCCCCTCCCCCAGAAGATGAGGTTTGTTTGTTTTGGAGAGAGTCTCGCTCTGTCACCCAGGCTAGAGTGCAGTGGCACAATCTTGGCTCATTGCCGCCTCCACCTCCTGGGTTCAAGTGATTCTCATGCCTCAGCCTCCTGAGTAGCTGGGATTACAGGCGTGCACCACCATGCCTGGCTAATTTTTGTATTTTTTAATTAGTGACAGGGTTTTGCCATGTTGACCAGGATGGTCTCAAACTCCTGACCTCAGGTGATCCGCCCGCCTTGGCCTCCCAAAGTGCTAGGATTACTGGCATGAGCCATGATGCCCGGCCGCCCCTTTCTTTTTAATATTGAATAATACTCCATTATTTAGGTGTATCACAGTTTATTTATTTATTCACCTCTTGGAGAACATCTTGGTTGCTTCCAAGTGTTGGCAGTTATGAGTAAAGCTGCTCTACACACCCGTGTGCAGTTTCTGCATGGCGGACTTTATTGTTTCGAGCAGTTTTAGGTTTACAGAAAAATGAGCAGAAGGTACAGAGTGCTGTATGTGATGAGATGGGGACGGGAGGCCTCTGCTTCCCCGTGGGGCTTCCTGTCTCGTGGGTCGAGAGTCCTTACGGACTCCAGGGCCTGGGTCTTAGGGACACAACCAAGGGACAGAAGTGGGCCGGGGCCACTGCCCTGGGCAAGCTCCTGGCCATTAGGCAGCAGTGTCTCCCTGGTACTCTAGCAGGAAGTTGCTTCTGGGACGGGGAGGGGGAGGGCTCCCGGCAGGGGGGTGCTCCCAGCAGGCAGGCCCTGAAGCCCAGGCGCCAAGGCTGCTGCAAGACTCTCCAGGGCTCTCCAGGGGCATTTGCCAGGCCCCTCATTCAGCCCTCAGAGCCCAGGCGCCCCTCCTCCAGCTCACAGCACCTGTACTTCCTACCGTCCAGTGACAGGTGGCTGACATGTCTATGGACCCAGGACAGACCAGCGTGGGGGCTGGGTAGGGAGGCTCCTGCAGGCCTGGATCCACCTGGGGCTTCCCTGATCCTGGAGACAGCTGGGAAGGAGTGGGGCCCAGGCAGTGGCTGGCGGGTCAACACTGGGGCTCTCGGAGAACAGAGGCAAAGCTGGTAGAACAGAGGGTGTGTGTGGTGTGTGTGCCTGTGGTGTGTAGTGTGTGTGTCTGTGGTGTGTGGTGTGTGTGCCTATGGTGTGTGGTGTGTGTGTCTATGGTGTGTGGTGTGTAGTGTGTGTGTCTGTGGTGTGTGGTGTGTGGTGGGTGCCCACATGTGCGTGCTTCTCGGCCTCTGACTCCTCCAGGGCGGGAGCAGTAGGCATGAGTTTGGGATCTCCTTGGGGCTGGGGTCCCTGGAGCGTGCCCGCTGCAGCCCTGCCGGGCTGGCCTGAGGTGGGGCCTCTGGTTGTGGCCAGGGCTGCGGGTTGGGCCGGGCAGGGGCCTCTGGCCCCAAGCTGTGCTTTGTCGCAGAAAGCCAAAAGCCGCTTCTCCTTAGCTGGCGGCAGCTGAGGGATTTGGGCCCTGCCTGCACTGGGCCCCGCCCGCACTCCCCGAGGGCTGTGTCCTTAGCTGCTGCGCTTGTTCCTCCAGCCTCGTCCTGCAGGGGCCTGGGAGCCCTGTCCCCTGGAGCTCTTTGCTCCCCCGCCTCTGACAGGGTCAGGTTAAACTCAGCTTTCTCTTCTCTGGCTGGAGGACTCTTCTCTGGCTGGTGGAGCTGCAGAATGAGGGCGCTGCCAAGGTGGATTTTGGACCCCGAATGGAAATTCACACCAGGGCTGGAGGCACCGGCTGGGCCTGGGAGGTGGAAGATGAGGGTGACCTGACACACCCTGCTGTGACTGTGGCTGTGACTGTGGCTGGGGTGGTGGGAGGGAAGCCCACAGCGGGGCCAGGCGGGCCACCGAGGAGCAGGGCCACGCCAGCCATGCCCTGAGCCGGGGTGGTGGGCCCAGCGGCGGTTCTCACTCCTGGCCTGCACCAAGGTGAGGAGTCCCCGGAAGGACCCTGGGTGTGAGTGGCGCTGAGCATCTCTTTAAGCCGTGGCCACACAAAGCAGGATTGAGATTCGGGGAAGAAATGGCCGCAGGGGCTGTGGGCCTGTCTCTGACGAGCTTACTCTGAACTCATGGGGAACTGTGGCTTCAAGCTGGGACTGCGGGGCGGAAGGAGGGCACGGAGGGCTTTGGCTGCCCGGGCACTGTCCCATGGTAGCCTCCGAGCAGCTGCCACTGGAGCCTGTTCGCAGTTCCCCGGAGGGCCGCCTGCCCCTCAAGGGGAGGGGAGCTGCCGGGCTTGGTCTTTGGAAGGGACGTCTGCTGAATTTCTGAGAACGTATTTTATTACAGGTGCTCTCAGCAGGGTGGAGGGGGTGGCCTGGGGCAGGAAGTTAAAACGACCCCACCTGTCCATTTCGCACTAAACCTTGCCTGTGATGAGCCGTTACCCTCACTGGAGCGTGTGGATAGTGAGAACAGTGGATCTCACACACGTGTTTGTCATGTGCAGGGTTGGGGCAGCTGAGAGGGTGTGGACTATGAAGTGGGCGAAACCACATAGGCCTCCGGGTCACGGCCAAGGCACCTCTTAAAATTGTCCATAGTTTTATATAATAAATGTCCCCGGCCAGGCATGGTGGCTCATGCCTATAATCCCAGCACTTTGGGAGGCTGAGGCGGGCAGATCAGCTGAGGTCAGGAGTTTGAGACCAGTCTGACCAACATGGCAAAACCCTGTCTCTACTGAAAATACAAAAATTAGCCGGGTGTGATGGCGGGTGCCTGTAATCCTAGCTACATGGGAGGCTGAGGCCGGAGAATCGCTTGAACCTGGGAGGTGGATGTTGCAGTGAGCCGAGATTGTGCCATTGCACTCCAGCCTGGGTGACAGAGTGAGACTCTGCCTCACAAAAAATAAAAACAGGGCCGGATGTGGTGGCTCACGCCTGTAATCCCAGCACTTGGGAGGCTGAGGCAGGTGGATCACCTGAGGTCAGGAGTTCAAGACCAGCCTGGCCAACATGGTGAAACCCAGTGTCTACTAAAAAAATACAAAAATTAGCTGAGCGTGGTGATGGGCACCTATAATCTCAGCTACTCGGGAGGCTGAGGCAGGAAAATCGCTTGAACCTGGGAGGCGGAGGTTGCAGTAAGCCAAGATAGCACCACTGCACTCCACTATCCTGGGCAACAAGAACAAAATTGTGTCTCTAAATAAATAAATAAGTAAGTCCCAGCTTTATTAATTCATCATAGATTTCAGTGTTTTTGTCAGATAACTGAGTAAACAATAAAAACAGGACCTAGCAATAAAAGCAACATAAACATTCAATGAACTGCTCGATACTTTAGTTAACATTTGAGTCCCTTTCAGGTAAATGTATGCTTTGAATTCGGCTTCTGAAACATTAAAAGTAGTTCATTGAACATAGAAGAAAATATAGACCAATGTTTAAGGATCTTTAGCTTGGAAAGGATTATCTTAAGTATAAAAGTAATAAAGGAAGTCACTAAGAAAAAGTTACCATCAATTTACATAAAAGTTTAAAACCTCCATATGTCAAAATAGATAATATAAATAAAAGGCAAATTAGGAGAAACACATGTAGCAAATATAGCAAGGGCTAATGATGTTTGCTCTGTAAAGAGTTCTTACATATCTGTGAAAATTCCATCTCAGCTTAATCTCTGTATTAAAAATAATAAGAATTCCACCACCCCAGCAGAAAAGTTGGCAAAACACACCAACAGATAATTCACAGCTGAACACAGATGTCTAATAAATACAGGATAATCTGTCACCCAGGGTGGGGCGCAGTGGTGCAATCACGGCTCAATGCAGCCTCGACGTCCTGGGCTCAAGTGATCCGCCTTAGCCTCCCAAGTAGCTGGGATTACAGGCGTGCACCACCACGCCCGGCTAATTTTGTGTTTTTAGTAGACATGGGGTTTCTCCATGTTGGTCAGGCTGGTGTCGAATTCCCAACCTCAGGTGATCCACCCGCCTCGGCCTCCCAAAGTGCTGGGATTACAGGCATGAGGCACCACACCTGGTCTTATGCTTTTTAAATGTGTTAATAAATGTGGTATATTTGTTTGCTAGGGCTGCCCTAACAAAGTACCAGGGTCCAGGTGGCTTGAGCAGTAGAAATCTTCTCTCTGACAGCTCTGGAGGTGGGAAGTCCAAGATCAAGGTGTGGGCAGAGTTGCTTCCTTCGGAGGCTGTGAGGGAGGGGCTGCTCCAGGCCTGCTCCTTGCTGGTAGGTGGCTCATTGTATTCTATTCACACGGCGCTCTCCTTGTGTACAGGCACCTGCTGCCAACTTCCTCTTTTTTTTTTTTTTTTTTTTTTTTGGAGACAGAGTCTGGCTCTGTCGCCCAGGCTGGAGTACAGTGGCCGGATCTCAGCTCACTGCAAGCTCCGCCTCCCGGGTTTACACCATTCTCCTGCCTCAGCCTCCCGCTTCCTCTTTTTATACAGACACCAGTCATGTTGACCTCAGCGCAACTTGATTACGTTTATAAAGACGCTCTCTTCAAAAACAGCTTCATTCTTGGGTATTGGGGTTTAAGACTTCAACACAGGAGAGGGCCGAGATTGTGCCACTGCACTCCAGCCTGGGTGACACAGCGAGACCCCATCTCAAAAAAAAAAAAAAAAAAGACTTCAACACAGGAATTTTAGGAGATGTACTTCAACCCTAAAATTTGTTATATCATAAGTATATTTCACCTGGGAAAATAGAATTATGATCCAACTGAAAGCAAGATACGATATAATTCCAAGGAGTGGGGTTTTAATTAATTCATTCATTATACGGCACAAAATATAGTAGAGAATACACAGATGTCTTAGGATTATGTGATTTAAGGGACACGTATTCTTCCTTTTACTTCTGAGTGTGTTTCATAACTAAAAAAAGTTGAAAAAAATGCGTCAAGGATTCTCCACTTGTAGTTTGATGGTGACCAGAGGTTGGGAACTAGGTTGGATTTTGATGAAATAGCCTCTTCGCAAAAAAGCAAATACTACAAATAAGGAGGACTGGTTTTAGAGAGCAAATGGTCCTGTCTGATGTTTAACAGACATGCTCCGTTTCTCCAAAAAGAACCCGGTCTCTCCAGAACAATCTGGGAGGAACAGGGTGTTGTCCTGGCGTCCCAGGTGGTGGGTGAGGGAGGAGCTGGAGTTCTGCACGTGGGGGACAAAGGTCTCATGCTCCAGGGTTTCCCACTCACGAAATGACCCTGTGTGGTCAGAACCTGGCTTCTCATCTGTAAAGCTACACTCTTGGGACACACCTCCTGGAGCCACAGTGAGGTTCCGCATCTCATAGTATGGGAGAAAACGCTGTATTTTGAACACTTGTATTTTGGAATCTCCTTTAAAACTTCCAGCACATTTTTTTGATTATCCTCAGTGCTGGCAAAACGTTTTCACTTAAAGAGGGTTTTGATTTGGGGAAGCAGCTGAGAGCTATGTGCAGCCAGCTCTGGCGACTGGGGCGGTCATACTGAGTAGTGCCGTTTGAAACACAGAAGGAGGTGGGCTCCAGCCCCGCTGCGGCCTCGTCCGCTGTGGACACCACGCAGGCTGTGGAGCACCCAAAACGTGGCTGGGCAAAACTTTGATGTGCTTAAGTGCAAAAATGCCCAGCAGACTTTGAAGACTTTAAGGACATAAAATAGGCCGGGCACAGTGGCTCACGCTTGTAATCCTAACACTTAGGAAGGCTGAGGCAGGAGGATCACTTGAGGCCAGAAGTTCAAGACCAGCCTGGGCAAAGAAGTGAAACCTCATCTCTACAAAAAATAAAAAAATTATCGGGACGTGGTGGCATGTGCCTTTAGTCCAAGCTACTAGGGAGACTGGGCAGGAGGATTCCTTCAACCCAGGAGTTTGAGAATATAGTGAGCTGTGATCGCACCACTGCACTCTAGCCTGGGTGACAACTTGTCTCTAAAAAAAAAAAAAAAAAAAAGTAAAAGATTTCATTAATAATTTTTTCAGGCCAGGCGCGGTGGCTCACGCCTGTAATCCCAGCACTTTGGGAGGCCAAAGGGCGGATCATCAGGTCAGGAGATCGAGACCACCCTGGCTAACACGGTGAAACCCCATCTCTACTAAAAATACAAAAAAATTAGCCAGGCGTGGTGGCGGGCACCTGTAGTCCCAGCTACTCAGGAGGCTGAGGCGGGAGAATGGCATGAACCCAGGAGGCAGAGTTTGCAGCAAGCCGAGATCATGCCACTGCACTCCAGCCTGGTGACAGAGCGAGACTCCATCTCAAAAAAAATAATAATAATAATAATATTCTTTTCATATTGACTACATGTTGAAATAATAATATTTTAGATGTATTCTAAAAAATATTAAAATTAATTTCACTTTTTTTTTTTTTTTTTTGCTTAAAAACCTATGGCTACCAGAAAATTTGAGATTGTATCTGTGGCTCCTGCAGTGTTTCTGTTGGACATGGCTGGTCTAGAGGACGGGGAACAATTTTCCTGCAGGGCTTATTAACTGACCTTGCAATTCTTGAAGAATTCTTGAATTCTAAAAATATTCTAGACAACATTAGAAAGAACACAGCTTTTCCACATGATTATTGGGAAGGACAATACATTTTCTGATTTGTAGTTTGCAGTGTGATTTTATTTTAAAGTTTCATCACTTAGTTGTCATATGTCACTGTGTGGGATGAAGTGTTTAGGCCAGGAGTGGCCAGAAGGCTTCCTGGAGAGGTTGGCCGGGAGCTGGTTTGGAGAGGTGGAGAAGAGTTCCCCGGATTTGCTCAGATGGTCTATGCCAGGGCACTGCCATCTGCAACCCACAGGCTAAGGCCAGCCTTCCACCTGTTTTGTGCAGCTTATGAGCTAAGGATGATTTTTACTTTTTTTTTTTTTTTTTGAGATGGCATCTTGCCCTGTCACCCAGGCTGGTGGGCAGTGGTGTGATTTCGGCTCACCACAACCTCTGCCCCCCGGATTCAAGCGATTCTCCCACCTCAGCCTCCTGAGTAGCTGGGATTACAGGCATGTGCCACCATGCTTGACTAATTTTATATTTTTAGTAGAGACCGGGTTTCTCCATGTTGGTCAGGCTGATGTCAAACTCCTGACCTCAGGTGATCCGCCCACCTAGGCCTCCCAAAGTGCCAAGATTACAGGCGTGAGCCGCCGCGCCCGGCTGGTTTTTATGTTTTTTAAGGGGGTTGAAAAAATGGAAAGAATTTTTTTTGGGACACGTGAAAAAATGATCTAGAATTTAAGCTTGGGTGTCTATCAGTAAAGCTTCACTGTCACAGTCATGCCCATGATTTACTGTCTGTGGCTGCTCCTGCACTCCAAGGGCCGAGTTGAGTGGTCACCACAGACTCTCTGGCCCAGAGAGTCCAAAGCATTTACTCTCTGGCCTTTTGCAGAACAAGTTTGCTGACCCCTGCACCGAGGGGTCGACTTCTTCTGCCGCCTTCATTGGACATGTTGAGGGGGCCTAAGAAGGGGTGGGCTAGGGAGAGCCGAGTGGATGAGGGCCCTGGAGATGGTCAAGATCAGGCAGAGGGCGTCCGTGGCTTAAGGCTGAGGAGGTGAGAATCTGACCTGGGTCCCCACCCCCAGAACTGGTGATTCTCAGAAGTGATGTTGACATCGGGATCTGTGAGATGGGGAGACGGGAGTGATAGATCTGTCAGAGGAAAGACTCGGGGCCGGGCGCGGTGGCTCAAGCCTGTAATCCCAGCACTTTGGGAGGCCGAGACGGGCGGATCACGAGGTCAGGAGATCGAGACCATCCTGGCTAACACGGTGAAACCCCGTCTCTACTAAAAAATACAAAAAACTAGCCGGGCGAGGTGGCGGGCGCCTGTAGTCCCAGCTACTCGGGAGGCTGAGGCAGGAGAATGGCGGGAACCCAGGAGGGGGAGCTTGCAGTGAGCTGAGATCCGGCCACTGCACTCCAGCCTGGGCGACAAAGCGAGACTCCGTCTCAAAAAAAAAAAAGACTCGGGAATGGGAAGGCCACTCCTGGGCTGGCTGGAACATCTTTGGAATATTGTGCTTGAGAAGTAAGCAGCATAGAGAGAACTGGCAATACACAAACAGGGTTGCGGGAGGCTGAGGCACGGAGGGGTCCGAGGAGGGGAAGCAGAGAGGCAGAGGGCACTGAGCTGCCTGGTCCTGGGACGGTGGCCATCACCACTGACATCTGCCCCCTGCCTCCTGCCAGGGCGGGAGCCAGTTTTGCTACCACCCACCCTCTGTCCCAGAGCCTAGCCAAGTGCTGGGGGTGAAAAGGAGGTGATTTAGGGACCACCCTCAACCAGCTCCGGATCTTTGGAGAAATGTAAAAAATGCAGAAAGTTCAAAGAACAAGATCGTATTCCTGGAGACCCTCTGCCAGTTGATAATGTTTAATTTTATTTATTTATTTATTTATTTATTTATTTATTTATTTATTTATTTTTTGAGACAGAGTCTTGCTGTGTCTCCTGGGCTGGAGTGCAGTGGCCGGATCTCAGCTCACTGCAAGCTCCGCCTCCCGGGTTTTATGCCATTCTCCTGCCTCAGCCTCCGGAGTCGCTGGGACTACAGGCGCCCACCACCTCGCCCGGCTAGTTTTTTGTATTTTTTAGTAGAGACGGGGTTTCACCGTGTTAGCCAGGATGGTCTCGATCTCCTGACCTCATGATCCGCCCGTCTCGGCCTCCCAAAGTGCTGGGATTACAGGCTTGAGCCACCGCGCCCGGCCTATAATGTTTAATTTTTTATTGTGGTAAAATACATACAAGGTAAAACTTACCACTTTAACCATTTTTAAGTATCAGGTTCGGTGGCATTGAGTACATTCAGTGTAGTCAGTGGACAGAGCCGCTGCCACTGTCCACCTCCAGGACGCTTTTTTTTTTTTTTTTTTTTGAGACGGAGTCTCGCTCTGTCGCCCGGGCTGGAGTGCAGTGGCGGCATCTCAGCTCGCTGCAAGCTCCGCCTCCCGGGTTTACGCCATTCTCCTGCCTCAGCCTTCCGAGTAGCTGGGACTACAGGCGCCCGCCACCCCGCCCGGCTAATTTTTTTTGTATTTTGTTTTTTAGTAGAGACGGGGTTTCACCATGTTAGCCAGGATGGTCTCGATCTCCTGACCTCGTGATCCACCCGTCTTGGCCTCCCAAAGTCCAGGACGCTTTTATCCTCCCAAGCTGAAGCCCTGTCCCCCTTAAACACGACCTCCCCGTTCCCCCCACCTCACCCCCTCGCACCCACCATTCCACTTCCTGTCTCTATGAACCTAACTACTCTAGTAGTTAACACACGAGTAGAATCGTGCAGTCCTTGTCTCTTGTGACTGGTTTGTTTCCCTTAGCGCAATGTTTTTGGGGTTCATCCATGCCATAGCAGGCGTCAGACTTTCTTTTCAAGGCAGAATAATGTGGTCCCTTGTACCACATTTGGTTTATTCACTCCCATTGCTAATTCTTTTTTTTTGAGATGGAGTCTCGCTGTGTCACCCAGGCTGGAGTGCAGTGGCGTGATCTCAGCTCACTGAAACCTCCACCTCCTGGGTTTAAGCAATTCTCCTGCCTCAGCCTCCCATGTAGCTGGCACTACAGGCATGTGCCACCACACCTGGCTAATTTTTGTATTTTTAGTAGAGGCAGGCTTTTGCTATGTTGACCAGGTTGATCTTGAACTCCTGACCTCAGGTGATCCGCCTACCTCGGCCTCCCAAAGTGCTTGGATTACAGGCATGAGTCATTGTGCCCAGCTGTGCCTGCCTCTTCACTGAGATGCTCGTTCCTTGGCGCGGCTTGCTGTGTGTGTTTGTGAGCTCCACGTGTGTACAGAAGTCTAGTTGGTTCTTATCTGCTATCTAGAGGTTCAGTGGTTTCATTTTTCTTGGTAGAAACTGGCTGCAAAGCATTTGAGTAGGTGTCTCCTTGGGTTTCTCCAGGCAGAGTCATCAAATGTTTTAGGTCACAGTACACATTATATATACATTTCATACATCCCAGGTTGTGTTACCTACACTGGTGTGTCCTCATGGGGCAGAAGTTCCCTGACACAGTGCTGAGCCTACGTATGGCCAAGGTTCAAGGGCATTTTCTATTTTTTTTTTTTCTTTTTTTCTTCTTAAGCTGGTGTTGACCCACTAAATTGATTTCAGGATCTACAATAGGGCTGCAAATTGCAGTTTGAGGAACCACCCTCAGGTATTTCCTAATAGAGGAATTTCAGGGGGCTTTGGGCCTTCTCAGTGGTGCCAGATCCTGCCATGTTGCTCCCGCCTTGGAGGAGACAGGACTGGTGACAGCTCCCCTTTCCCTCATCCTCAGTATTTTTAGACATAAAATTGCTTTTTACTGGTCTGTTGGGTGTTGAATTTTTGTTTGAAACTGAGAATCTCTTTACATATTTATCAGTTCTTTGGTTTTCCTCTTGTATGGAGCACCAATTTTTTTCTGTTGAAATGTTGCTCCTTTTCATCATGAATTTATAGGAGTTCTTTATATATTCTGGATACTAATCCTTTTGTTTATAAATGTTCCTTCTTTCTTTTTTTTTGAGACAGAGTCTCGCCCTATTGCCCAGGCTGGAGTGCAGTGATGTGATCTCAGCTCACTGCAACCTCCGCCTCTTGGGTTCAAGCGATTCTCCTGCCTCAGCCTCCCAAGTAGCTAGGACTACAGGCACCCGCCACTGCACCTGACTAATTTTTGTATTTTTGGTAGACGTGGTGTTTCGCCATGTTGGCCAGGCTGGTCTCGTACCCCTTACCTCAAGTGATCTGCCTGCCTCAGCCTCCCAAAGTGCTGGGATTACAGGCGTGAGCCAGTGCACCTGGCCTGTTTATTTCTTTTTAATGAATTGGAAGGGCACATTTGTGCTGACGCAGGTGGGAAACTGAGAAAAGAGAACGCCTGGAGGTTTTTGTGAAATTGCTGAGGTGGGAACAGGGTTCCTGTAGCTTAGTGGTTCTCTTTGGGAGGGATTTTGTCCTCCAAGGCACATTTGGCAAAGCCTGGAGACGTTCTGGTTGTCGTACTGGGAAGGGAGGTGCTAGTGGCATCCAGAGCCGAGGGACGCTGCTCAGCCTCCTGCGATGGACAGGGTGGCCTGGCCCAGGTGGAGAATGTGGCCTACCCCGTATAGGGCTGTGCACCAGCAGGATGCACTCCTGTGGTTAGCCAGTACCCACTGGGTGCCGAGGCGACACGTACTGCTGTGAGACAGGACGCAAGTCCACGACCTTGACCGTCTCCTCTCTCTTCCTCCCCCAGGCAGGTCTTGACGAGCCCTGCCTGGGCTGTCGCGTGCGGAGGATGGAAACACTTGCCCGGCAATGTCCCTGGGCCGCCTCCTTCGCAGGGCCTCCTCCAAAGCCTCGGACCTCCTGACCCTCGCCCCTGGTGGCGGCGGCGGCGGGTCCCCCCGTGTCCTGGATGGAGAGATCATCTACTCCAAGAACAATGTGTGCGTGCACCCGCCGGAGGGCCTGCAGGGGCTGGGGGAGCACCACCCAGGTGAGCCAGGGCAGGCGAGGCTCCAGGGTCACACAGCCCAGGTTATTTTCTGAGTGAGGGCTCTAAAGGCCCTGGGCCACAGCACATAAGAGAGACAAGTGCGTTTGGTTCCTTTTCCAGGACGTGTAACTAACTGCAGCTGTCCTCCCGGAAGGAGGGTCTGGGGGTGTTAAGTCTGGCTCACGGCAGGCTGGGTGAGTCCCTCAGGCCTGCTGCTTCCAGAGGGAGGGACAGAAAGATGGGTTAGTGATCCCTGAGGCCTGCCTGGCCCCTTGTCATTCGTGTGAATGACTTGCAACAAATAAATGCATTGCTTTGTTCATCTGTTGCTTTATTGAATTTGCACAACCACCTCATGGGCGTGGCCAGGGCCCCAGCAGGCCTCTTAGGTGGGTAAGGACGCCAGTGTTCAGAGACGCTGAGGGGCTCTCGGCTGCACAGTGCCAGTCTGCGGTGGAGGTGGGGCTGTAGGGCGGTCTCTGGACTCTTTTCTTCTCATTTCTTCCTGTTGCCATCCCCTTCCCTGGCTGCTATAAAGGTATTTCAGGGTCCTGCAGCCTAGCTGTGGCCTGCACTGGCACACCCTAACATTTGCTTGGCCTGGGCAAGAGGACGGACAGAAGCCCCAGACAGATGGCAGAATAGCAAAGTTATCGTCTGGGCACGGTGGTTCACACCTCTAATCCCAGCACTTTGGGAGGCTGAGGTGGGAGGATTGCTTGAACCCAGGAGTTTGATACCAGCCTGGACAACAGAGTTAGACTTCATCTCTATTTAAAAACAAAGTTATACATTACAGTGAGATCTGGGCACTTTATACAAATTATGTTTCAATCGAATACTGAATAAATTTTTAAACAAGACAAAAGTTTAAATTATGCCAATGAAACATTTAAAGCGAGTGTTCTGTCCCCCTGCCTTGATAAGTGTATCTTTAAAGCCACTGGCTGGTTGGCTGCGGCTGTGTGGGCAGGGGCTTCTCTGGAGTGCCCTAGAAAGGGGTGCAGGTTCTGGGCGATGCAGCCCCCTGACCCAGAGGTCGCCTGGCCTGAGGTCTTCTAGAGAGAGACCGGGGAGCAGCCGTCTCGGACCTGCTTGCTGATCTCAAAGCTGCGTGCTTCCAGGATGTGGAAACCCTTCTCAGCCTCAGGCTTATGTTACCCTAATGCACAGCTGGCTGACATTCCCCAAATTTCCCAGCTTCTCTTGGCAACAGGAGCAGTGCTTAGGAGATTCTAGGGGTCTGAGTTGTGGAGACCTGGAGACTGGGTGGGGGAGGTCCAGGATATCCTGGGATCGGGATATCCCAAAGCTGCTTGATGTTAGGAAATGCCACTTCCCGCCAGAACTGAGCACTCACCCACTTGCCCTGGCCCGGGAGAAATTGCTCCTCTCCATGGCCCCAGCAACCCCGTGCGTGACGTCAATGCTCACCTCCAAAGGTGGCTCCTTCCTCCAACAACCTGCGTTTTAAAAACGCCACGAGTGCCACTCGTGATTGGAAAAGGTCCAAATACCACCCAGCTTGGATGAATTCTTTTTGTGAAATAGAACGAAGTCTCCAGCCTCCATCCTTCCTAACAGTGCTGTAAAGCCATGAAGCTGGGCACCTGGGCTGCTGGGCTCACACAGACAGGGAGGCCTTGGGCAGGTGAGCCCTGGGGCCAGGGTCGGGGCTCTGAACACAGGGAGAGCCCCTGGTACTTGGAAAAGTGCATGGCAAGCCTGAACTGATGGCTCATCGCCTGCGATCCCAGCACGCTGGGAGGCTGAGGTGGGTGGTTCACTTGAGCTCAGGAGTTTGAGACTAGCTTGGGCAACATAGTGAAACCTAATTTCTAAAAAAAAAAAAAAAAAAATTAGCTGGGTGTGGTGGTGTGCACCTGTAGTCCCAGCTATTCGGGAGGCTGAGGTGGGAGGATTGCTTGAGCCTGGAAGGTGGAGGTTGCAGTGAGCTGAGATTGTGCCACTGCACTCCAGCTTGAGGCACAGAGTGAGACCCTGTCTCAAAGGAAAAAAACAAACCCAAAAACCAAAAAGAAAGGCGCATGGCTGACTGGTGCTCGGGGACCAGTGCCCCCTGGATCTGCTGGAAGCGTGTTCTTAGAAAACACACATAGCTGGAATTCATTTCAAGCTCCCCAGTTTCCCTCTGGTGTTTTTGCTCAGGGCCAGGCTGTATCTGAGGGCCGACTGGCACTTCACTAAAGGGCGGTGGCCTCTCCGAGCAGCTCGCCAAAGGTGCCACAAGGGCCTCATCCACAGCCTCCTGGCCTCTAACACACCATCCCCCGGCTCCTCACAGGTTACCTGTGCTTGTACATGGAGAAGGATGAGATGCTGGGAGCCACCCTCATCCTGGCGTGGGTCCCCAACTCTCGCATCCAGAGGCAGGACGAGGAGGCCCTACGCTACATCACGCCCGAGAGCTCCCCCGTTCGCAAGGCACCCCACCCTCGGGGCCGGCGCACCCGGAGCTCAGGAGCCTCCCACCAGCCCTCCCCCACGGAGCTGCGGCCCACCCTGACCCCAAAAGATGAGGACATCCTGGTGGTGGCCCAGAGCATTCCGGACGGCGTGCTCGCCAGCCCTGCGCCGGAGGACGAGGAGAAGCTGGCTCAGGGCTTGGGGGTGGATGGTGCCCAGCCGGCCTCGCGGCCTGCCCGCAGCCCCTCTGGGATCTTGTCGACAGTCAGTCCGCAGGATGTCACCGAGGAGGGGCGGGAGCTGCGGCCCGAGGCCGGGGAGGAGGACGGCTCCTTGGAACTGTCGGCTGAGGGCGTGAGCAGAGACAGCTCCTTCGATTCGGACTCGGATGCCTTCTCCTCGCCCTTCTGCCTCTCGCCCATCAG
>NC_045449.1:73758939-73793511 GCF_002776525.5 Piliocolobus tephrosceles | reverse complement strand
TCCTTGGAACTGTCGGCTGAGGGCGTGAGCAGAGACAGCTCCTTCGACTCGGACTCGGATGCCTTCTCCTCGCCCTTCTGCCTCTCGCCCATCAGC
The DNA here is from genome assembly GCF_002776525.5 of Piliocolobus tephrosceles. Lineage (NCBI taxonomy): Eukaryota > Metazoa > Chordata > Mammalia > Primates > Cercopithecidae > Piliocolobus > Piliocolobus tephrosceles. The sequence continues at coordinate 73,793,415 of NC_045449.1, read as the reverse complement.
ACGGCACTGGCCGAGAGCCGCGGCTCCGTGTTTCTGGAAAGCGATAGCAGGTGAGTTCCTGGTTCTGGGTGTGGCCTCTCGGGAGGCCCCCAAGGCCTGACCTGGGCAGGAAGCAGTCACCCGCATCACCTGTGATGCTAGGTGAGCGCTGGAGGCATCTGCCCGACCTGCCTGTGACTGGCTGTGGCAGGAGCCCCGCCCCGAGGCGAGGGCTTCAGCAGGGAGTCCCCACTTTCCACTCCACCAAGAGGACTGTGAAGGGTGCGCCGGGGCATCCACATTCTTCTCTCTCCTTGAGCCTTACTAGGACTAAACAGGCCCTGCCAGGTCTGACAGGTCCCTGACCAAGGCCATGCCCCCAGAAGTTCTTGTCCCTTCTGTTCCCATCGCCGGAGAGGCAGGAGACTGTCAGTCCTCAAGCAAGTGCTCGAGAGGCCCGGGTGGCATCATTAGGCTCACGCACAGGGCTGGCCCAAGCCCAGATGTGCTGCTCTGCTTGGTCCTCAGCTCGCCGCTCTGCCCCGCAGCCCACCAGGCACGTGACCTGGCCCCCATGGTCCCCGGAGGTGTTAGCCTCCCTCTTTCTCATAACTGTGGAGGATGGAACGTAGTCCCGGGGCAGTGTTGACCATGTTCACCTGAGTCGGCAGCCGCTCTGCAGCCCGGGGAGTCCGGCCGGAGTACCTGGACTCCTTGGTGGCCACGCTGGCAGGAGTTAGAGTTGGACCCATGCCCTGTGGGGGGGTTCCCTGGGCCTTGGAACCCAAAGAGACTTTCCTGAGTGGGGAGCGTTGCATGGTGCCACGAGGGTCCTCATGGCCTTGGGGTGAGTGCCAGTGTGGTTGCATAGGCCCGGAGCCCCAGAGCCAGCACAGGGGCCCTGCATCCGACTTCCACAGCCTCTTCCTATGCCCTGGCCGTGGTCCTTACGCTCATTAGATTTCTAGGCGAATAATGGTGGTGACCACAGACAACAGTAAGAACTGACATCAGTCAGCGAGCAGGTCATTAACTGTTGAGCTCGTGGTGTGAGCTGGGCCCATGCTGGACGTGGGTGGTGCAGGCCTCGCCTGGGCGCTGGACACCATGGGCTGTGGAAGGTGCACGTGTGTGCTTTCCACAGCCCCCACGCCCTGTGAGGTGGGCCCTCACATTATCCCCTGTTATCGAAGGGGAAAGGGTGGCTCAGAGAAGGTCAGCAACTTGCCAGGCATCACCCAGCCAGTGCCTGGGCCAACCTGGGATGTGAACCCAGCTGGGTCTGCCCCAGGGCTGCAGCATAAAAGGTCACCCCAGGCCGATTAAGCCAGGGAGTGGCAGGGCATGACGTAGGGACTCAGGCTTTACTGGCCCCAGCAGGGGTGACTGTGGGACGGGTCCCTCCCTGATTTTATCCCTCCAATAAGATGCAGTCCATTAGAGCCCCAGGGTGAACCGATAACATTCGTTCCTCCCTGATTTTATCCCTCCAATAAGATGCAGTCCATTAGAGCCCCAGGGTGAACCGATAACATTCATCTCAATTATTTGAGAGTGCAGATAAAAGGAAGCCGTGAGCCGTGACCGAGGACTCCAGGTCCCAGGAGGCTTGCTGAGCTGGGTGGCGTCAGGGGCCAGGGAACCCGCGGGGGTGGTGGGGGCGGGGGACGGAACACTGGTCCTGGCCTGGGTCCCGCTGGCCGGACTCAGTCGGAGCTCCCCCTGGTGGTGCCGGGCCGACAGTGCAGCAGAACCTGCGGGCGTCCCCGCGTCCCCGCATCCCCAGGGCCCAGGCGAGGCGAAGGTCCCAGCTGTGTCCCAGGGAGGTGGTGGGGTTGTCTTACGGTCTTGGGGCTGAGGACTCCGTGGCAGAACCACAACCAGAACCTGGCCAGTCAGCTCTCTGTCCAGCAGCCCCATCTCGTAGGGAGCTCAGGTTTAGGAGTTAGGGAGTTGAGTGCTGGTTGAGTCCTGGCACCCCTGGTAAGTGTGAACCTGGGAAATTCTTTCTCTTCTTGGAGGCTCGATTTCCCTGTTTGTAAGATGAGGCTGGTAATATCCACTTGCTGGGGGTATTGTGAGAATGCACCCCAGTTCCCCTTTCCCCGCCCTTCGCCTTGCTGGTTCTCCAGCCTGGCTGCATGTGGGGTGCTCCTGGGAGGAACCTTTATACAACGCTGATGCCCAGGTGCCTCCAGGTTCTTCTAGAGCAGTGATTCTCACCCAGGGCCGAGTCTGTCCCCAGGGGGTGTGTGGCAATGCCAGGAGACACTTTTTGTCACAACTGAGGGTAGGGGTGTATTGACATCAGTGAGCAGTGGACAGGGGTGCTGTGCACTCACTCTGGAAGCCAAGCTGCCCCTCTGCCTGGGACCCACCAGGGACCTCCCATCATTTTCAGGATAAAGTGTCATCTCCTTCACTTGGGGTCGAAGGCCCACCACCATCTGGCCCTGCTGAGCGATGCCACCTCCCTCCCTGCCCCCGCACCGTGCACATCTCCAAGTTCGTCATCCTCTCTGCCTCTAGATCTCGTGGGGCTCTCTCTGCCTCATGCCTTTGGCCGGGGATCCCCTCGGCCTGGGCTTCTTCCTCCCACTCTCTCCTAACCGGCCAGCTTGTATGTTTGAGACTCAGCTCCTGGGGCGGGGCACCTTCGTGTCAGCTTTTGGTGGAGGCTTCTCTATTCCCCCCAGCCCTGGGCCGAGGAGGGCACTCCCCATGGCCCCCTTCTCCGCTCTGACACTCGAGCCCCCACTGAGATACCCCGTCCGCCTGTCCGTCCCCAACTGCTGGGAGGCAGATGGTGGTCAAGGAGTAAATTTTGGGGCCCGACAGATCTGTTTCCAGTCCTGGCATCACCCCGAGTTGTGTGTGATCTTGTGGCTGTTACCTCCCACGTCCAAAACACAGATTCCTCACGGGTGTGAAATGGGGCCAAGAACCCCCTTGTAGGCTGGGCGTGGTGGCTCAAGCCTGTAATCCCAGCACTTTGGGAGGCCGAGACAGGTGGATCACAAGGTCAGGAGATCGAGACCATCCTGGCTAACATGGTGAAACCCCGTCTCTACTAAAAAAATACAAAAAAACTAGCCGGGCGAGGTGGCGGGCGCCTGTGGTCCCAGCTACTCAGGAGGCTGAGACGGGAGAATGGCATAAACCCGGGAGGCAGAACTTGCAGTGAGCTGAGATCCGGCCACTGCACTCTAGCCTGGGCGACAGAGTGAGACTCTGTCTCGCAAAAAAAAAAAAAAAAGAATCCCCTTATAGGGCAGAGTTGGCATGAGGGTTGAGTACCAGCCTGAGGCATGGGGTCAGCGAGCCTGGCCTGGGACTCATCCCCACCCGGAGACCGTGACTGGGGGTGCTTACCGCAGCCTGGCCCTGCTCCTGATGAAGGCTCAGAAAATGCCTCGTGGCCACGTGGCCGCGAGCTTGGTGCGGCTCACTCCTCAGGCCTGTGTCAGCCCCGTATAGGCGGGGCTCGCTGAACGTGGCGAGGTGCAGCTTTGTGCCGGGACGGGGTGGATGTGGATGGGACTCTTCTCATTCCTCCGGAAGTGTGTGCTTCAGTCCAAGGCTGGAGTGAAAACAGCCTGTCTCCAAGACAGACTGCTGGGAGCTTTCTTTTTATTTTTAAAAAGTAGATACGGAGGCCGGGTGCTGTGACTCATGCCTGTAATCCCAGCACTTTGGGAGGCCAAGATGGGTGGATCGCTTGAGCCTAGGAGTTCAAGACCAGCCTGGGGAAAATGGCAAAACCTCGTCTCTATACAAAATACGTAAAAATTAGCTGGGCATAGTGGTACATGGCTATGGTCCCAGCTACTCAGGAGGCTGAGGCAGGAGGATGGCTTGAGCCTGGGAGGTGGAGGCTGGAGTGAGCTGTGATCATGCCACTGCACTCTAACCTGGGTGACAGAGAGATACCCTGTCTGGAAAAAAAAGAAAAGAAAAGCAGACAAGGATTCTGAAAGGGGCTGAGTGAGCCCTGAAATCTGCATTTCCCTGCTCTTCCCTTGCTCCTATGTGCTTCTGGCTCCCACTGCGTGGTAGACCCAGGAAGCAGAGGTGGTGCTCCTTGCTCCCTCCCCATCTCCCGGGCCTTCGTGTGATGGGACTGGAGATCCTTGGCTAAGGTGATTAATTGTCCTAGATGCTGTAGAGAAGGCGTCCCCAGCCCAGTTACCCGTGAGAATGCCCTGGGCAGCTTTGCAAATCCTGATGCCCAGGCTGCACCCAGACCAATTAAACTAGGATCGCTGGGGTGGGGGCCCAGGCATGGGAATGGTTTGAACTTCCTGGGGGTTTCTGAAGTGCAGGCAGCGTTGAGAACCCCTGCTGTGAAGGGGCTCAGAGAGAAAGAGAGAGAGAGAGAGAGAGAAAGAGAAAGAGAGAGAGCGAGCTAGCGCCTGGTGCTCTGGGGTGGGGAAGGGCGTCAGGGCCGAGGCCCCCAGAGGACTGGCCACTCTGCAGGGGTGTTGGTGAGGACTCGGGTGCACCCATCGCCTCTCTGAGGGGTGGGACGTCTGTTAATAATTAACTATGTGGTTGAGTCCCCCGGGAGGGCAGAGCAGGTAGGCCGGCTCGAGGGCCCCCTCTAGTGGTGGATCTGAACAACTGCACGTGCAGGCTGCGTGTCTGGCTGGGATTGGCCAGGAAAGACAACGCCCCCACCCCGCGGTGGGGGGGGGGGGGCGAGGATTCCCCCCCCCCGTATATGGTTATTTGGCAAGTAGTTCACAGAAGAGCTGAGGGGTTAGAAAAGTGTCCCCGGGGCTGCCCACATTCGTGTGCTACCTGTGGAGTATGGCCAGGCGGGGCCTGGATGCTGGAGGGTGAGCCCACCTACCAAACCCAGGGATCTCCTTTGGAACCTCCAGCCCCCAGTCCAGCCACGGCCTGGAAATCCTTGACCAAGTGAGTATTCAAGGCTGACTTGGGGGATGGGCTGATAAGGAGAGCTGCTGTCGCCAGTGCGAAGTCCTGCCTCCCCGCGCTGAGACTCCAAGACCCTGAGCTTCCCCGAGCCGGGGGTGAGTCCTGAGCTATCTTGGCCCTGTACCCTCCTCAGTGTTAGAAAGCAAGGCTCTGGGGTGTGCTGGGGAGGGTGACCACCAGGCACGACTGGTCATCCTGCCTTTGGTTTCTGTGCTGGAAGGTACCGTCCAGCCTAAAAGGCCAGTTGGGCGAGGGTGTGGGAAAACGGGGCACCATGGGGCCGGCACCGTGTCCACTGGCCCTGCCCTGGGGATGTGCATTGATGCCCTGGATAAAGAGCTGAAACAAGCCTGGGAAACAGAGAGAGACCCCGTCTCTACCAAAAAAGAAAAAAAATTAGCTGGGTGTGGTGGTGTACACTTTTAGTCCCAGCTACTCCGGAGGCTGAGGCAGGAGAACTGCTTGAGCCTGGGAGGTGGAGACTGCAGTGAGCCATGATCGCAGCAGTGCACTCAAGCCTGGGTGACAGAGTGAGACCGTGTCAAAACAAAACAAAACAAATTCCAGATTCTGCTCCCTAAGTGAAAATGTCTCTTGTCGACCTCATCCTAAGAAAGAGTCCAAATTACAGATAGAAAGGCCAGAGTGGCCAGCATGTAGCTCAAGCCTGTAATTCCAGCACTTTGGGAGGCTAAGGCGGGCAGATCACTTGAGGTTGGGAGTTCAAGGCCAGCGTGGCCAACACAGTGAAACCCTGTCTCAACTAAAAATACAAAAATTAGTTCAGCGTGGTGGCTTGTGCCTGTAATCCCAGCTACTTGGGAAGCTGAAGCAAGAGAATTGCTTGAACTTGGGAGGCAAAGGTTGCAGTGAGCCGAGATGGCACCCCTGCACTCCAGCCTGGGTGACAGAGCTAGACCTTGTCTCAAAAGAAAAAAAAAGTAGAAAGACAAAAGCATCTGCCTGAAGATGTTCATTGTGGTATTCCTTACAGTGGAGAAAAAGAAGCAGATCGTAAGAATCCAACAGCAGAGGAGGTGGATCGACTAAGGTCTCTCTAAGATCCCTCTATTGGATCGGGGAGTTTCCAAACCTGGGCTCAAAGCCCCTGAAATCTTTTTTTTTGAGATGGAGTCTCGCTCTGTCGCCCGGCTGGAGTGCAGTGGCCGGATCTCAGCTCACTGCAAGCTCTGCCTCCCGGGTTCACGCCATTCTCCTGCCTCAGCCTCCCGAGTAGCTGGGACTACAGGCGCCCGCCACCTCGCCCGGCTAGTTTTTGTATTTTTTAGTAGAGATGGGGTTTCACCGTGTTAGCCACGATGGTCTCGATCTCCTGACCTCATGATCCGCCCGTCTCGGCCTCCCAAAGTGCTGGGATTACAGGCTTGAGCCACCGCGCCCGGCCACCCCTGAAATCTTACCCCACTTTTTTTATATGAGGAGGGGGCACCATCTGACTTCCCAAAAGGTCTGTGACCCGTAAAAGGTTCAGAAGCTCAGTGCTGCCAGATAGAAGAAGATGTGGGGTTGACAAGGACTGTCGAACAGTCCGTGCTGTGTTGCGGAGTAGAAATTTACAGTGAATCAGACAAAAAGCAGGAAACAGGTTATGATTCTGCACATTGCAGTTCAACTCTGTGAAGAGGCCTGAGGTGCGGATGAGGCTGTCACGGCAGGGCTGCCCAGCAGGGCTTCTGCCAGGACAGACAGAACCCAGGTCTGCGCCATCCTGCACAGCGGCCGCTGGCTTCATGCAGCTCTTGAACCCTTGAAATGGTGCAAGTGCAACCGAGCAACCCAATTTTTAATTTTGCATAATACGGATTAATAAAATTGTTTTTAATTTTAAAATGTTTTTAAATTTCGTTTTTAGAGACAGAGTCTCACTGTATGGCTCAGGCCGGCGTACAGTGGCGGCAGCACAATCACAGCTCACTGCAGCCTCGACCTCCCGGGCTCAAGTGATCCTCCCACCTCAGCCTCTCGAGTAGCTGGGATTGCAGGCGTGCGCCACCATGCCCAGTTCATTTATTTTATTTTATTTTTTAGTGACAGAGTCTCACTGTGTTGCCCAGGCTGGTCTCAAACTCCTAGGCTCAAGTGACCCTCCTGCCTGGGCCTCCCGAAATGCTGGGATTACAGGCATGAGCCACGTGCCCGGCCTTGATGAATATAAACTGGAATAGCACCTGTGGTCAGTGGTCACGGCAGTGGATGGCAGAGGTTGAGAGGAAGATGTGTTGATGTGTTACCTTAGTGTGAATATGAGCACTTTTCAAAAAAATTTTTCTGTTTTCAAAAATGTTATTCTATGATTATATTAAGCTTAAGATGAAAACCAATGTATAAAAATGGACAGGGAGAACCCTGCACATTTGGGCGGGCTTGGCATCTCCCACTGCCCTTCATGCTTGCTAATTAATGGAGAGGCCTCCAGGGTGAGCTGGTCACTGAGGTCCGTCCAGTGACACCCGTGCCACCGGCCTGCCACCTTAGGTCCCGTGCCGCCAGCGGGGCCTCCCCCGGGGAAGTCAGCGTTTCATTCTCTCTCCCCAGGTCCTCTTGTCATTCCCGGCATGCGTTCTCGAGGCAGCCAGTCTAGGCAAGACGGTGTTTGGGTGTTGGGATGGGCTGGGTGGCCTGGCCTCAGGGTTTGGCGACTTAGTACTGTGGTTTCCGTCATGCAGTTCCTGCCAGGTCAGACTTAGTCCAAGTGGGTTGGTGCGGCCACAGGTGGGCAAGGGCCAGGAGCAATATGCTGCCCAGCCCGGCTGCTGGGACCCCTGCCCTCCCTCTTTCCTCTTGCCCTTTCCTGCACACAAACTGGACACCTCACCCCAAGCATCGCCACTTCCCACCTTGCTCCCTGCTGCTGGAATGTTCTCCTCTCTCCTGCTGAAACCCCAGCCCACCTGCAGGCAGAGAAGACTTTCTTCTTCATAACCCCTGCTGGGACCTGAGTTTTCTCTCTGGAGAGCTCCCATCAAGGCCATGTGGTGTTCCCTACGTGCGCCACCGTGCCCGGGTGCTTCCTCACAGGGTCGTCCCAGTGCCTGGGCCAGTGCTGTCAGCAGAGCGTCCTGCAATGCACGCGGTCCTGTGCCTGTGCCCCACTGTGTGTGGTCACCACGCCCTGGAAACACGGCAGATGTGGCCAAGCAACTGGACTTTGGTCTTTCTTTATCTGTAATGAATGTGAAGTTTGATAGTCACAGCGGGAGGCTTCCGTGCCTGACAGCACAGGACTGGATGAAATGTTCCTGGGAGGATGGAAGGTGGACCCTAGAAACGTAGCAACTCTCCCAGCAGGACAGGCCTGAAAAATTCTGACAAAAGTAATGGGGGAAAGATAAGATGGTAAGACAAGTCCCCTTTACTCCCTCAGGGTGGCCGCCGTCATGGGGGCAATGGCACAAGGGTTCACCTGGAGCCAACCAGTGCTTGGACAGCAGACCCCAAGGGGCGGCCATTCGCCACCTCACATGGCTTCCCTGGCAGGTGCTGGCCCACCCCGCAGGGCATGCGAGGCAGAAATAAATGGCATCTAAGTGCTTTTTGCCTTTAGGAGGAACAAGCTCCCTGTCGATCGAGTATCAGTAGCAGTGGCTGAATTATTAATGGCATTATCATTTATCGTTGGTGTAACGGCCCCTGTCCACCCACACAGCACAGAGGACAGAAATGAGGCTCTCGGGGAAGAGTCCAGTCTCTGAGAATAAGCTAGAATCAGTGCACTCGGTGGGCCAGGACCCATTGCTGGGAAGTATCCTTGCAGGAGCTCCCACGGAAGGCCCTGGGGGTGTCACCCTGGCCTCGCGAAGGTCTGCTCGGGCTCTGGATCCCGTCTGCGTTTCCTGCCATTCGTTTTCTGCCCAACCCTCCAGGCAAGCCCGAGGCAGATGAGAAACTCCTAGAGGTGGGCAAAGAAGTGAGCGGTGGCACACGAATCAGGATGCGCTTTGCCCTTCCCGTCTCTGTTTCGGGGTGCAGCAGCTACCCAGCAAATCAGAGCCCAGAGCAGGAGAGAGGGGGACACAAAGCGGGGGATGAGGAAGGGATTGGGAGGCAGGGGTGGAGAGAAGGGCACGTGAGAGGGTCCAGGGTAGGAGACACCAAGGAGAGGGGCAAGGAGTGAGCGGGGAGGGTGGGCCGTGCGTGTCTTAGGGGCCACTCCAGCAGCAGCGGGGACCAGGGGTGGATGCGGCACAGATACCCAGGAGCTGCCGCCACCCAGGGGAGGGACAGCCGGGTCCCAGAGAGACCTCAGAGATGGGATGGCCAGGAGCTGGGAGGGCTGCATCCTCCATTCCTCCCAAATTTCAGGATCAAGTCACCGATCCCAGTCGTGGGCCAACCAGGGTGCCCGGGGATGCCCTGAGAGCGCCCGCCGCCCCCTGAGGATGCTCCAGGAACCCCCGCCCACCCCTCCCGGGCCCCAGCACAGCCTGGCAGCCGGGAAGCCAGCAGCTCCTGAAGATCTGTTGTTTGGGTTTGTTTGTGCTTCTGTAACCGGGAGCTGAGATTTATTTCTTTAAAACATCCCATTGCCCGACACCCTGCAATCTGTTCTGTGTGTCGTTCAGACTAATCTCGTCTTGTTTCTGTAGCACTTGGCAGGCTCTGTGTGGCGTTCCTCCCTCCCCCAGACTCCCCCCCGCCCAAGCCAAGGTGGCCACTACCAGCTGCTCTGCCTGCGCCCAGAGGGTGGCCGATGCCAGGGTCGGAGGGAAGCTGTTACAGGAAGGGCAGCTGGCTGGTCTAAGCCCCATGGACTGGCGTGTGGCCATGGTCAGTCTAGAAATGGCCACAGGACATGGCCTCGCCCCGGAAGTTTCACTGCCAGGTGGAGAGGCCAAGCAGGCGCCCAGCCGAGCACTGGCCCCTCCCTGGCTGCCCCTCAGCTCCGGGAGCTTGGAGGGGCTGCCAAAGAATTCGGCCGGGACACCACTGTGCCCAGCCCTCTGGTGTGCGACTCTGGCGTGGCTGTTTGGCTCACACATGATGTCTAGGCAGGGAAGGGGCTGGCGGGCTTGGCTGGGCGAGACCTGTAAGTGGGCAAGCTTTGGTCAGAGGCCCAGCTGTGAATCTAAGCCCCACTCAGGACCCCCAGGGGGTGGCCTTGGATGATGTTGAACCACTCTGTGCCTCAGTTTACTCCTCTGTGAAGTTGGGGCATTGTGGGGGTTCAGGAAGGCTGTGCATGTAAAGCTCTGCGCAGAGGGCTCAGTACAGGGCAGGTAAACAGTCATCATCGCTGTGTATCCGACTGAGTTGCCAGCCCCGTTGGATGTGCTTGTATCAGTGTCCTGGGGCTGCTGTGACCAAGGACCACAAACCGGGTTCTTGAAACAAGAGAGATTTATTCTCTCACAGTCCTAGAGGCCAGAAGTCCAAAATCCAGGTGTCTGCAGAGCCACCCTCTCTCTGGAAGGTCTAGGGGAGGGTCCCTCCAAATTGGTCTCTTCCAATTTGGGTGGCTGCAGGTATTCCTTGGCTTGTGGCCACATCGTTCCGACCTCTGCCTCTGTTGCCACATGGACAGGGTGTGTCCCTTTGTGTGCCCTCTCTTCTTCTCATACGGATGCCAGTCATGAGATAGGGCCCACCCGAATCCAGGGTGACCTCGTCTTAGCTTGGTGACATCTGCTGAGACCCGATTTCTGAATGAGGTCACATTGGGAGCTCCTATGTGGACACGAATCTGGGAGGAGCACCGTTCACCGCGGCACATGCTCCATGGGTGCCGACCTGAATCCCAGACACAGAGCCTGATGTCAGTGTGGTCATCACCCCATTTCAGGAAAGGGTGATGCAGAGCTGAAGCCTCCCGTGCAAAGTGATGCCTGAGCAGTGACTCTGGTTAAAAATAAAAAGCGAAAAACCAAACACAATCAGGGCCCTGAGCAACCCCCCCTCGTTTCTGTCATGTCAGTTGCTCCTCATGGCCCAGCCTCATTGACCCTTAGAGCTGAGTGAGTGAGTCTGGTCAGGAGTCCTAGACAGGGGACAGTCCCTGGGGCCCCGGCAAAGACGCTGTAGAAACGGGCGTCAGAAGAGACAAAAGAGATTGTGCTCATTTTAGAAATTCGAGGGTGGCACTTTGGGAGGCTGAGGCGGGGAGATCACGAGGTCAGGAGATCGAGACCATCCTGGCTAACACGGTGAAACCCCGTCTCTACTAAAAATACAAAAAATTAGCTGGGCCTGGTGGCGGGCGCCTGTAGTCCCAGCTACTCGGGAGGCTGAGGCAGGAGAATGGCGTAAACCCGGGAGGCGGAGCTTGCAGTGAGCCGAGATTGCGCCACTGCACTCCAGCCTGGGCGACAGAGCGAGACTCCGTCTCAGAAAAAAGAAAAAGAAAGAAATTTGAGGGTGGCCAGGCACGGTGGTTCACGCCTGTAATCCCAGCACTTTGAGGGCCCAAGGCGGGCGGATCACCTGAGGTCAGGATTTCAAGACCAGCCTGGCCAACATAGCGAAACCCCGTCTCTACTAAAAAATACAAAAATTAGCTGGGCATGGTGATGGACGCCTGTAGTCCCAGCTACTTAGGAGGCTGAGACAGGAGAATGGCATAAACCCGGGAGGCGGAGCTTGCAGTGAGCCGAGATCACACCACTGCACTTCAGCCTGGGCGACAGAGTGAGACTCCGTCTCAAAAAAAAAAAAAAAAAAAAAAAAAAAAAAGTGGGGGGAAGGCAGAAGGGAAATATTTGCTTGTGATCTTTGATCCTTCTGGTGTTGCCGTTATCATTTGCGTTGGTTTTCTTCCTGGCGTTTCAAAGTTGGGAATTATAATTGTCTATTCCAGGGGTTGGCAGGTGGGCCAGACAGCAAGTATTTTCTGCTTTGGGGGCCAAATGGTCTTGGCTGCAGCTTTTCAACTCTGCCCTTGTAGCATGGAAGCCACCACACAAGGTGTGTTAACTGGCATGGCTGTGTTCCATTAAATTTTTTTTTTTTTTCAAGACAGTATCTCGCTCTGCTGCCCAGGCTGGAGGACGGTGGTGTGATCTTGGCTTACTGCAACTTCCACCTCCTGAGTTCAAGTAATTCTCCTGCCTCAGCCTCCTGACTAGCTGGGACTATAGGTGCGCACCACCACACCCGGCTAATTTTTACTAGAGACTGGGTTTCGCCATGTTGGCCAGGCTGATCTCAAAACTCCTGACCTCAGGTGATCCACCCGCCTCGGCCTCCCAGAGTGCTGGGATTACAGGCGTGAGCCACCATGCCCGGCCCCATCCGCATTTTATTAAGGGTACTGAAAGTGGAATTTCATGTAATTTTCATGTGTTGTGAAATATTCTCCTCTGGATTTTTTTCAACATTTAAAAATGTTCAAAACCATCCTTCACACGGAAACCTGCACACAAGTGTTTGTAACCGCTTCCTTCATACAGGTGCAGTGGCAGCAGTCAGGATGCTCTCCAGTGGTGGGTGGATGAGGGAACAGTGGCACATCCCCGCAAGGGAATATTGCTTATCAATGAAAGGAAATGAGCTGTCAAGCCTTGAGCAGACGTGGAGGATGCTGAGATGTACATCCCTACATGAAAGAAGCCAACCTGGGCCGGGCGCGGTGGCTCACACCTGTAACCCCAGCACTGTGGGAGGCCGAGGCGGGTGGATCACTTGACTCGGGAGACCAGCCTGGGCAACATGGTGAAACCTTGTCTCTAAGAAAATAAAATAAAATAATAATACAAAAATTAGCCGGGCATGGTGGCTCACACCTGTAGTCCCAGCTACTTGGGGGTCTGAGGCAGGAGGATTGCTTGAGCCCAGTAGGTGGAGGTTGCAGTGAGCTTAGATGGCACCACTGCCCTCCAAACTGGGTGACAGAGTGAGACCCCGTCTCAAAAAAAGAAAAAAAGAAAGAAAGAAAAAAAGCCAATCTGAAAAGCCTGCAAGCTGCATGAGTTCAGCTCTAGGACATTCTGGAAAAGGCAAAATTAGGAAGACAGTGAATAGATCAACAGCTGCTGGGGGCTTAAGGGGAGAAAAAGATAAATGGGCAGATACTGGATTCCAGGGGCAGCAACTTATTCTTTTTCTTTTCTTTTTTTTTTTTTGACAGAGTTTTGCTCTTGTCGCCCAGACTGGAGTGCAGTGGCACACCTTGGCTCACTACAACCTCCACCTCCCGGGTTCAAGCGATTCTCCTGCCTCAGCCTGTTGAATAGGTGGGATTATAGGCACCCGCCACCACACCTGGCTAATTTTTGTATTTTTGGTAGCGACGGGGTTTCGCCATGTTGGCCAGGCTGGTATTGAACTCCTGACCTCAGGTGATCCGCCCGTCTCAGCCTCCCACAGTGCTGGGATTACAGGCATGAGCCACCGTGCCTGGCTGCGGCGACACTCTTCTGTCTGAGGCTGCAGTGGTGGACGCCTGCCACTGCGTCTGTGAAACCCCACAGACTGTACACTCCAAGAGTGAACCCTGGTAGAAGCTGTGAACATCAGTTATTACTGATAATGTATCAACATTGGCTCATCAGTTATAGCAAATGTACCACACAAATGCAAGACGTTAATAGTATGGGAATGTGGCCGGGCGCGGTGGCTCACGCCTGTAATCCCAGCACTTTGGGAGGCCGAGGCAGGCGGATCACCAGGTCAGGAGATCGAGACCATCCTGGCTAACACGGTGAGACCCCATCTCTACTAAAAATACAAAAAATTAGCCAGGCGCGGTGGCAGGCGCCTGTAGTCCCAGCTACTCAGGTGGCTGAGTCAGGAGAATGGCGTAAACCCGAGAGGTGGAGCTTGCAGTGAGCCGAGATCGCGCCACTGCACTCCAGCCTGGGGGACAGAGCAAGACTCCGTCTCAAAAAAAAATAAAACTAAAAAAAAATAAAATAGTATGGGAAAGTGTGTGCATTGAGGGGGAACTTGCTGTACTCGGCTCAGTTTTTCTGTGAACCTAAAATCGCTCTAAAAAAGTCTATTCATTTTAAAAAGTCTTCGTTCATGGGCTGTACAGAGGCAGAGGGCAGCCTCAATTCGGCCCTCGGGCCACGGTTTGTGGACCCCTGGTTTAGGCTAGCCGTGCCCAATAGAAATGTAATGTGAGCCACCTCAGTGATTTAAAATTTTCTATTAGCCACATTTAAGAGTTTTTATTTTGAAATAACTACAGGAAGTTTCAAAAAAAAAAAAAGGTACTGGGAGGCCCTATACACCTTTCGCCCACTTCCCCGCTCAGTGACGTCCTGCATAGAAGTGTAATGCATTCTCCAAACCAGGAAATTGAGGTTGGTACAGTCCACAGGTCTCACGGGTATTACAGGCACCCATCTGTGCTTGTGTGTATAGAATCCTGTGCCACTGGGTCACATGTAGCTTCCTGCAACTACAACCACTAGCTAGACGCAGAACCACTCCCCCATGACAGGGTTCCTCCACGCTGCCCTGGCGTAGAGCTCGCCAGCTCCCTAACCCCGGGCAACCACTGCTCTATAGGAATTTTATGTCACTGGAACCCTGCACAATGTCAGCTTTGAGACGAACTGTTTTGGTTCAGCATCATCCCGTGAAGCTGTATCCAAGCTGTCGTGCGTGTCGAGAACCTGTTCCTTTTACTGCGGAGTGGCAGTACGCCATGGTGTGGCCATCCCCCAGTCTGTGCGCTCACGCACTGAAGGACACGAACCATGGCTTCCCATTAAGGGGAGATTGTGAATAAAGCTACAAGAAATATTCATGTGTGGGGTTTTGTTGGAATCTACGTTTTCATTTCTCTAGGATAAATTCCCGTGAATGCACTTGCTGAGTCCTATGTGGATTGATTGTGTGATTAATTTTTGTAAATACTTTTCTTAATGTAGTAAAATTAGAGACAGGGTTTTTGCCATGTTGCTCAGGCTGGTCTCAAACTCCTGGGCTCAAGCAATCCTCCCGCCTTGGCCTCCCAAAGTACTGGGATTGTAGGCGTGAGCCACTGTGCCCGGCCTGTATGCTTAATTTTTAAAGAAATTGCTAAACTGTTGCATAGAGTGGCTGTGCCATTTTCACTCCCACCAGAAATTTATGAGTGCCTGTTTCTCCACATCCTCATCAGTATTTGGGGTTGTCACTTTTTTTTTAAGCATCCTATTGGGTGTATAGTGACATCTCATTGTGGTTTTAATCAGTATTTCCCTAATAGCTCATGATGTCGAATATCTTTTTGTGTGTTTATTTGCCATCCAGGTATCTGATTCTTTGGTGGAAGATCTCTTTGTCTCTTAAGCATCTTGTGTCTTAATAGTATGTATTGAAAGGCTTATGGGGACAACCTTTGGTTGGAGGATTTTGAAAAAAGTCATAATATGATTTACTGTGGCAACCAGAAGTGATAATTTTGTTCCAGTGACAGGTAATAACCTGCTTTTTTCTTCCTATTAATACATGATTTCTTTTGTGGCTGTAATCAAACAATGTATACAAATGATTCATTGCAATGAAGACAGGTACCCAAAGAGACAAAGAGACATAGTCTAATCCATTTTTTGTTTGTTTACTACTGAGTTTTGAGAGTTGATTATACATTCTAGAAACTAGTCCTTTGCTAGATACGTGGATTGCAAGTATTTCTCCCAGTCGGTAGTTCTTTTTTTCATGCTCTTAACAGGATCTTGCACAAAGCAAAAGATTTTAATTTTGACGAAGTTCAGGTTATCAATTGTTCCTTTTATGAATCATACTTTTGATGTCAAGCTCAAGAACTCATGACCTAGTCCTAGATCCTGAAGGTTTTTTTTTTTTTTTTTTTTAAATGGAGTCTTGCTCTGTCGCCCAGGCTGGAGTGCAGTGGCACCATCTCAGCTCACTGCAAGCCCCACCTCCCGGGTTCACGTCATTCTCCTGCCTCAGCCTCCTGAGTAGCTGGGACTACAGGTGGCCGCCACCACATCCGGCCAATATTTTCTATTTTTTAGTAGAGACGGGGTCTCACCATGTTGGCCAGGATGATCTCAATCTCCTGACCTGGTGATCCGCCCACCTTGGCCTCCCAAAGTGCTGGGATTACAGGCGTGAGCCACCGCGCCCGGCCAATCCTGAAGGTTTTCTCCTTTTATTTTCCTTGAGGTTTATTTTTTATTTTTGCTTATGGATATGCAATGACTCCCGCGTTGTTTGTTGAAGAGGCCACTCTTCCTTCACTGGGGTGCTTTGCTCTTTTGTCCGATATCCGTCGAGCATATTTGTGTGGGTCTTATAGGTACGATTTTTTTTTTTTTTTTGAGATGGAGTCTCAGTTTGTCACCCAAACTGGAGTGCCATGGTGCGATCTCAGCTCACTGCAATCTCCGTTTCCCGGGTTCAAGAGATTCTCCTACCTCAGCCTCCGGAGTAGCTGGAATTACAGGAGTGCATCACCACGCTCAGCTAATTTTTGTATTTTTAGTAGACATGGGGTTTTGCCATGTTGGCCAGGCTGGTCTCGAACTCCTGACCTCAGGTGATCCGCCCACCTCGGCCTCCCAAAGTGCTGGGATTACAGGCTGTGAGCCACCATGCCCGGCCATAGCTACATTTTTACAAGTGAAAACACAAACACAAAAAGAAAACAAACAAAAAAGGTGAAAATTTTTGTAAATTACCCAGCGTGTTCAAAATAGTATCATTCCAATGTGGGATGAGTATACACGGCCGCTGTCGGGAAGTGTTTTACATTCTCTCTGTTTACCACGTCCTGGGAATTTCACATGTACTTCACACCTAGACCACGTCTCAAGTGCGATGCCACATGTGGCTTGGGGTCACTGCCTTGGCCAGCACGGGTCTACACAGATTGGCGACCTGCTTTTTTGAAAAAACATTCTCAGCCGGGCGCAGTGGCTCACGCCTGTAATCCCAGCACTTTGGGATGCTGAGGCTGGTGGATCACCTGAGGTCAGGAGTTCGAGACCAGCCTGGCCAATCTGGTAAAACCCCGTCTCTAAAACAGACAGACACTCAGCCACACTTGTGGAAACCTCTGCCCTTTGAAAGGTGCCCTTAAAAAATTTTTGTATTTTTACAAAATGGGTATTTTGTATTGGGTATTTTTACAAAATGAGTATTTACAGATGGGCTTGGTGTTTTTTACAACTGGGTGTATTTACAAGCCGGGCTTGGTGGTGGGCGCCTGTAATCCCAGCTACTCGGGAGGCTGAGGCAGGAGAATGGCTTGAACCCGGGAGGCGGAGGTTGCAGTGAGCCGAGATCACGCCATTGCACTCCAGCCTGGGGGACGAGAGCGAGACTCTGTCTCAAAAAACAAAAACAAAAACAAACAAACAAACAAAAAAAACATTGTCTGGCCAGCGCTTCCTCATGGACTCCCTCTTCCTTTGTCCTTGATGGTTAGGCGACCTGTAGGAGGACGGGTTTTGTTGCCTCTCGTGGGGGGTTCGCAGACCCGGCACCCCCTGGCTCTGAGCTGGGATTCTAGAAGGCACCAGCCAGGTGTGTCCCCCAAGGGAGCTGGATTCTAAAGAGATGTCGGTGGAGCCAGTGCATCTGGTGGGCTGTCTTAAAACCAGGTTGTTGCTGACTGTCTTCCGAAGGACTGACAGCTCTTTAAAAAGCTGACCTTTCTAGTAAAACTGTCAGGACAGGGAGGAAATAAGTGCATCAAACCTCCTGAACCAAAAAGAAGGAAGTTCAGGCTCTTGGAGAGGCAGCGCTCCCCGGGGATGGGTGCTCCCTGCATCAGGAAGGCTGTCCAAGGCCAGGGAAATGAAACTTGTCAGCCTTTTCCACCGCAGCTCACAAACCATGATAACTGCTCCGGGAGGCCTTGACGCAACCCTGGCCAGTGGTTGCACGGGGTTGGGGGCTCCTGCTGCTCTTGAGGGCCTGAGTTGCTCTGAATACACAGAGCTGCCCTTGGGAGCAGAAGCCAGAGGCCCCCAGACCCCAGCTCTTGCATCAGCAGCCCTGGCAGGGGCCCCACAGGCCACGTGAGCTTCTGAGAGCTCTGAGCATGAGGTCACGGGCGCCCAGAGGCAGTGACGTGGCAGCGCCCGTCTCCTGGTGAGTGGGGGAGATCACACCGTATCTCTGGGGACCCACGCCTGGCTGTTGCAATGTAACCCAACCCCTGATGAAATCTTCCCTAAACGTTGCGGGTAGTAGGGGGCAAAGGACCTTTTGTCTTGCGGTGGAAAGACTCCGTAGCTGCTTCTGTTTGCCTTGGTATGCTTCCCAGCAGAGTAGACAGAAAGGGCATTTTCACGTGGCTCTTTCTTCCAGTCTAAGCAGTGCTCCTTAAACACCTGCAAGGCGGAGGACACAGGGCTCCTGGTGCCCATCCATCTAAGTGCCTCCTGGCCTCGGGGAATCTGCTTTGGGAACCTGAAAGTAAGGTTTCCCTGACCGTCAAGAACAGACAGACACTCAGCCACACTTGTGGAAACCTCTGCCCTTTGAAAGGGACTGGCTGGTGGAAGCAGGCGGCCTAGGGCGTGTCCCTGACCTTACTACCCCCAGGTGGTGACAGAAATGGTCTTTAAGTGTGGGACCCTGGAGCCAAGTCCTTGGCCACACCCCAGCTCTGCCTGGCTGTGTGCTGGTGGGTTATTACCCTCATTGCCTCAGTTTCTCCTCTGCACAATGCGGCTGGCGCTGGTGCTCCTTGCCCCATAGACTGTCATGAGAAGAAGCCTCCGGACAGGTCCTGAGAGCAGTGCCCATCTCTGTGCCGTCCGCTGGGGCTGGTGTTGGCCTGGTACTACACCGTCTCACCCTTGTGTCCCCAGGAGGGGAGCGGGGTTGAGACCAGCCCCAGGGGTTATATGGGCACTGGGATTACATTGACAAAGGCCACTTCTGTTACATTTTGTTCCCTGGTTTCCAAAATGAGGTGCAGGCTCTGCAGAGAAAGCAGGCTTTCCCCGAGGGGCTCTGGAGCAGAAAGGGCTCTCTGAAGGTCGGTGCTGGGGCTGGGTGGTGTGAGAGCAAAGAGCTGGAAGTGGGAATGTTCTGGAAGGAGGGAGAAGGCTAGTGGCTGATATGTGGTCACCGGAGGAGGAGCCCTGCGATATATATCAGGTGGGGACAGGGAGAGGAGAGGCGACCTGGGACCCCGAAAACTGGGTAGGTGGTCGCTGCGGCCTCTCCTGGGAGCCTCGGACTGGTGGTTAGGGCAGACTCCAGTAGATTGTAAAGGCATCAGGATCTGTCTTGCTTCTGTAAATATTTAAACACTGGGAGGATTATTTTTGGTAGCTACGGTCTCTCTCCCTCCGAGCCTGGCGGGCTGCCGGGACGGGTGTCAAGTGACATTGGGCGTAAGGCTACCCCATCCCCGGCCCCCACCGGCTCCAGGCTCCCTGCGTTCACCTTTCCAATGGCCACAGTTTGATGTGGGTCACGGTTTCCCCTTCTGGGAGACGTGGAGAGATGGTCTCAGGCGTGCGCCTTCAGCGCGACCAACAGGGATTCCTCGTCCACACAGTTTCCTGACAGCGGTTGAAAGGGTCGGGTCTACGAAGGCCAAGAACAGCAGTGGAGTGTGGGGGCAGGAGCCCAGCGGGGGGTACCCCGGGGAGGGGCCGCCTCCGCCAGACCCACCCCGGGTGAAAGGATGCATTGTGTGCCCGCAGCATGAGGGGAGCCTGCAGAGAGGCGTCTTTGTAGGGTCCACGAGCGGGAAAGTGCTTGCCGGCAGGCATCCCACACAGGCCAGCTGGTGGCCACGGCCGGGACAGGCTTGGACGCAGGGCATAGAGGTCTGGCAAGGATGGGGGCGGCCCTAGGCCCCGGCACTTTGCAGAGTGTTGCTCGTTTTCTCCCACCCCAGAATTGGGCTTGGCCAACACAGCCCCCCCTCACCCCCCTACCCCTGCCAGCTGCCAGGGGGCCTGTGAAGATGGCGGCACCGCCCCTTGGAAACTCCATCTGCGTGGAGGTGGCACTTCTGCTCAGGGAGGGATCCCGGTGCCCAGCAGATGGCAGGCTTCCCCCGGATCAGCCCAGGGTTGGCCAGGCTGCCCGCAGTGCACACCCCCGCCCTCCCCCTCCCCCTCCCCTCCCTCTCCTCCTCCCTTCCCTCCGCCTTCCCGCCCCACCCCCACCTGCCTGTGGTTGGAGCGCGGCACTGCCTGCGTCCCTCCCCACCTGACCTTCCTCTTGCCTCCCTAACTCCTTCCAAGCAGATTTTGGTGAATCCTAAATCACGTGTATATTAACTAGCAAGTGCCTGCAAGCAGTTCTGAGGGCCGGGCTGGGGTGCACACTCACTTGGGCCAGGTCCCCCTGGTCAGGGTCAGCCAGATGCCACTCCTGCATCCTGTCCACTTTTAGCAGCCTTCTGTCTTCCCTGCTGACTCTCCGCCTCTTCTCTGGATGTCTGGTGGGTGGAGAGCTTCCAGCACAACCTCACCCCACTCCACCTCGCGCCAGCCTCAGCCTCCCCTGAGACCACACGGAGCCCAGACACGTTTGACCTGCAGCCCCAAAGCAGAGACACCTGGCCGATGGGGTGGGTGGGAGGCCTGACACAGCCACGTGCAGCCTGCTTCGTGTCATTCCTGCTCTCCCGGGGTGGACGCAGGGACCCCCTGGGACAGCCCAGCTGGGTCTCCAGGGCGGCCATGTCTGGAGTTTACTTTGTGAACCTCTGGCTTGTTAAAATTATTTCATAGATGATTCATGGTCATATAGAAGTGTCAGAAATAGAAGGAGCTCAAACAGATACGTGTCCACCCCTGCCCATAGCAGCACCGTCCACAGTAGCCCACGGTGGAAGCGCCCACGTTCCTCCTGACAGGTGACTAGAGAAATGCAGTGTGTTCACACACACGTTTCACACGCACCCAGCGGAATGTTCAGCCTCGGGAAGGCAATTCTGACACACGCCACAACATGGATGAGTTGAGGACGTTATGCAGAGTGAAATAAGCCAGACATAAGAGGTCAAATCTGTGCGATTCCACTTGTGTGTGGCCCCTGGAGTTGTCAGGCTCAGAGATGGAAAGAAGGGGTGCCAGGGGCTGAGGGAGGGGACGCTGGGGAGCTGGCCTTTCCTGGGGACAGAGCTTCCGTTTGGGAAGAAGGAGAGTTCTGGAGATGGTTGGTGTGATGGTTGCACAGAAATAGGAATGGTGTAACGCCACTGAGCTCTACGTTAAAAACGGTTAAGGTGGTGAATTTTATGTTATGGACATTTTACCACAATGAACAGAGAGAAGGAGAAATTGGTTCAGATCTTTTCAGGTGACTGGGACTGTGAGACTGGTGCACATTTTCCCAGCCTTTTGAGAACTGACTTCTTGGATTAGGTCTGTAAGCCTGTGTAGGTTGTCTGCACCCCAACAATTGGTCGTGAACTTCAAGCATTGAGAAATCACGCTGGAGGTGGCTGCCCAGGCTCACCTCTGCCCGGGTTAGAACAGGAGACTCACATGGGGCAGGTGCTGCGCTGTGGCCGGAGCACTGGTCGGGAGTGTGGGCTCCCACCACCTGGAGCCGGCCCCTCACTGGCTGGGCGCCCGGGACCCATCACCGCACACGCCTTGTGAGAGCTACGGCTGCTGTCCACACGGCTTGTTCAGGCCAAGTTGAAGCCTCCGTCCGAGCAGCTGAAAGTCAAATCTAGTCATGAGACTCTGAAAGCTGGTTCATGTCGGAGACCTGACATGGAGTGCGAGAAAACCTTGACGGAAGCTTCCAGAGCCTGGCAAGATTAGATCAGGAAGTAACACTTTACCTAGTGAGCTTAGAAAAATAGACTCTCCCTGTTGTCTTCTGGGAACTGGGAAATCTGAGCGCAGGTTTCTGGGCATGGACACTGCACACAGGCCTGCCCCTGGGGCTGGGCAGCAACTTCCCGGCCACCCCAGGAGGGTGGGGACCCCTTGGCTGATTTTGGGAATCCAGAGGGGGTCATTACAGAAGGCTGGTGCTAGAGTGGTCACGAGGGTACAGTGGGCCCCTCTCCCCGCCCCTTGACCCCAGTCATCTTTTCAATACCGTTCTCTGGTGGGACTTGCGAGGGCCAGTGCTGAGGCTGCTCTGCTTGTCCCGTGAGGACGTTCGTGTATTTGAGGACGTTTGTGTATTTGAATGAAGGTTGTGGTGTCTCGGCCTCTTGGCCTTTGGCGTTGGCAGGTGTCTGGGCAGAACCAGCCAGAGCTGCTGGAGAATACATGAGCAGTATCTAGAACAATCCCAAGCTCCACAAGGCTGATTTGCCGTGCCAGACTGTTGGGAAGAGGCAACGATGACTCGTATTTGTGACTCTGTCCACGGCAGGCAAAGCGAACCGTGGCTTTTCATCCTGGAAATACCCCAGCGCAGTGTTTTTATGGGAGCCTGTTACTCAAAGCAGGCACAGAGTGGAAAAGGGCCACAAGGCCGCAGTGCGGGGGCTGTCAGAGCAGGGCAGGCCCGAAGCCCAGGGCTCTGCTGAACCCACCGCCAGCAAAAGAGCTTTGATGCGTCGAGTGATAAAACCTGTCAGGCAGGACCTGGGAGGGATTCTGGCTTTGGAGCAGGACCTGGGAGGGATTCTGGCTTTGGAGCAGGACCTGGGAGGGATTCTGGCTTTGGAGACTTTGCTGTGCTTAACTCATGGGCAAAAGTTGTCCCTGTGCTGGCCAATTTTGTTTTCATCTAATGTGGGGATCCTGTTCAGGGGGTACACAGTGCTTGCTGTGTTTGAGGGTCTTGAGTGGTCCTCCACATCTGGGGTGTCCTTTGGGCCACATGGAGCCCTGAGAAGGACTGACCGGTGTTGGGGAGTTTGCGTTTGTATCTTGGACGATGGAGGAGTTTCCCTAATCATGGTGTTTTTTCAAGTTAAGAAACTTCCTTTGGAGAAGCCTTTTTCTCTTTTACCAACGAAAGGCTTTTCCTCGGCAGGAGGACTGAGGGCGCTGGGTCCTGAGGGAGGGCCTGGGGCTGGTGGCAGAAGAAATCCATGCTGAGGATTTCCACGGGGCTGGCCAAGCTACACAGCACCGTACTTAGCAGGGTTGGACTTTGATTTTCTGTGGCTCTCACTGATAAAACAAGCAGGGGCCTCCTAAGTTTTGCTTCGAGGTTGACTGCCGATTAAAGAACCAACATCTGGTGCATAGAACCCTCCAGAAACAGTCTTTTTGCCCTTAATTTTCCCCCCCTTCATTGGAGTTGATTTGTTAAGTTGCTGGTGTGTGTTGACAGAATTGTTTGGTGCAGAATGCAGGCACGTGGCTTCACCAGGACCCCAGCTTGCCGAGCGGGGAGGTGGTCGACTGTGGACGCTGGGTGTGTTTGACTTTCAGCCATGATCTTATGATTGGGGCTCCTCCGTCCGGTTCCTGTCCCCTGTGCCCCTTGGGCACATGCCCAGTGGCGCTTGGACCTGACTCATAGCTCTCTACAGTTGACAAAAGGAAAATGTTTCAGTTTGGGTAAATCAGCCACAGCTGGAGCCAGGGAGAGGCCCATGGGCTGGCGACTTTTCAGGGTGGTGGTGTTTGTTCAGTGTGTTGTTTTGCTCTGTGACTTTGGGGAGCGCATCAAAGGCTCGGCAGACGCCCACTTGCCGAGGAGCCACGGCCCTGGCTGGTGGCCAGGCAAGCACCTCCCAGGTAGGCGTCAGGGGAAACATCCAAACTAGTAAATAAAACGGCTTCTGGCAGGGCATGCTATCATGCCTTCTCCCTTCTAAACACACACACAGCTTCACAGAGAAGAACTTAGAAGTATTTTGTTTGAATCAGAAGGAAATATTTAATATCGTCTCGTTCTCCTCCACCTAATTTTTTTTTAAACCACATTCAGAATTGCTGGGCAACCTCATTTCCCCACATTGAGGATTCTTCCCTCAAAATCTCTTGCAGGCGTAAAATCCGAGAGCCTGGGAGGGTTTCTCTGAGCCTCTGCATCTCCCAGCGCCCCGCCCCGGCCCAGCACTCCTCTGTTTGCATTAAAAGCTTCAGGAAGGGAAATTCCTCACCAGCCCGTAAGCTGTTGTTTGTAGGAGCCCTTAAACTCCCAAATCTCCCAGTACTGACTTAATTCCCTTCTCCCTGAGAACTGGCTCCCTGCAGCACCCAGGGCTCTGCCTGCAGAGGGAGGCCGCACTTGGGAGTGGAAAATGCCCAGCCAAGGGCTACCTTCGTGGGGACACTCCCTGCCCCCAACCCCACCTTCACTCGGAAAGAGTAATGACTCCTGGTCACCAGCAAACTTCTGTACCTGTTTATTCTGGTTTAAAAATAGGTCAGGCATGGTGGCTTATGCCTGTAATCCTAGCACTTTGGGAGGCCTCGGGAGGAGGAGCGCTTGAGCCTAGGAGTTCAAGATTGGCCTGGAGAACATAGCGAGACCCCATCTCTATAAGAAATACATAATTTAGCTGGGCGTGGTGGTGTGCACCTGTGGTCCCAGCTACTCGGGAGGCTGAAGTGGGAGGATCGCTTGAGCCCAGGAGGCAGAGATGGAGGTTGCAGTGAGCTGTGATGTCACCACAGCATTCTAGCCTGGGTAATGGAGCAAGATCCAGTCTGAAAAAAAATTAAAAAAAAAAAAATTCTTAAAGAAATGCTTATTCCCCACTCCCACCCAGACCAAGATGGTCTGGAAAAATTTTCTCCAATGGTTGAGTTTGGGATCAGGGCCTGGAAAGACCATCCAGTCTCCTGCCCCTGGTGGGCGGCCGGTTCTGCCCTGGGCAGTGACACTGGGCACAGCCCCGTGGCCCATCCTGGCCCTGATCTTTTGTGGCTCTCAAGGGAGGTTCTTTGGCCCCACCTCAAAATTCACAGGGTCCCTCTGTGGAAACAAAACATATCCCAGATGGATTTGCTACAAGGCCGTCCTGGGAAGGGAGCCGAGTAAACACAGCAGCAGAGATTGGAGGGTGCAAGGGGACAGCTGACCGCAGTCTAGCTCCTCCTGTGCGTCACCCTCTCCCACCGGCCCGGCCTCGGGCTTCTCGTTCACCCACACCTTCCCGTGAACTTGAGCCTCGGAGGTGTCATCTCCTACTGTGGGCTGAGGCTCTGAGGAGGGCCGGGCGTATAGAGGCTTCCTTGGAATGGAAAACCCAACCAGATATTGGTTTCCGAGAGGAAGCCCATTCACCCACCATGGTGGTTCTGCCCTTTAATAAGAGGCAAAGAACTCAGGCGCCGCGGGTACTGGTCACTCTGCCGGGGCAGACATACCCCTTGCCATTCATCCTTCAAAGGCCAGGCTTCGGCAGCGGGTGGCTTGTGTGGTCTCTCTTTGGCCTTTTCTGATGGAAGGTCCAGGGGTAGGGAGTCCTCATGTGGTTGCTCTGCAGGGAGGGGCCCTCCGAAAATATCCTGCAGCCTCTTACCCACCACGGCAGCACTGACGATACTGCGGCCTCTTACCCACCACGGCAGCACTGACGATACTGCACTGAGGAATCCACTCTTGAACTCTGCTTTGAAGCGCTGCACATTTGCATCCACTTGGACTTCTGTCTGTGAGGTGCTCAGAGGTCACCTTGCATTTATGAAGTGAACGTGGCCTTGGGATGTAGACCTTGGGCCCCAAGTCCGAGACCAGTGAATAAAGTGAGAGATGGCTTTGCCCCAAGTGGGTGAGGTGGACCCAGCACCCACGCTCGCCGCCTCCTGCCTCCCGTACGTTGGGACCACGAGGAAATTGGCGCTGCAGTGATTCATGCAGCTGCTAATCAAAAGCTTTTATTTCCTGATTATCTCTCCGTTTGAGGGATGGCAGATGCCAGTGCAGTCAAAATATAAACAGATTCTAGCCGGCACCTTTCAAAGCAGAAACCAGCCGTTCTGAAGAGCAGAGGACCGTGCCCCTTCTGCCGCCTGGCAGAAGAGTTTCGTTGGGAAAAATGGTTTTTCATAACCTTTCTGCTTTCTTATTTAAATTAAGCTTCGCCAGGAGAGTTTGGTAGTAGTAGAGGGCTCCTAATTTGGTCCCCTTTGACCTCCACAGCCTTGATTGACAGTTTGTTGTGGGGATTGAAGTTGTGGCTGCGAGGTGGGAGCCAGCAGAACAAATACCCTAGGACAGCTGGGCGTCCCCGAGGACCCAGCCGAGGGGGGGGTGTGCGCAATTAGAGAGGTCTTCACACAGAAAGTTAATTAGCTACTAAATGGCATTTAGCACAGTTTATGGGAAATGCATGTTTGAAAAGCAAATGGAGATCAATGTGGAATGGCTGCCACCGAACAGGGACCCTTGGACCCAGCGCCGGTCTGAGGGCCTGGGGGCCACCCCCTCCAAGCGTGCCAGGCTGGTGCCCGCTGAGACTGAGCTGGGAGATGCTCCTCGAGGATCTGCCTGGCCTTGGAGGGGCAGTCCCGCTTCGCACCCTCGGCTGAGCTTCCCTGTCCAGAAAAAGGGAGTAAACACGTCTTCAGTTTTGGGGAACTGT
Organism: Piliocolobus tephrosceles; assembly: GCF_002776525.5. Classification (NCBI taxonomy): domain Eukaryota; kingdom Metazoa; phylum Chordata; class Mammalia; order Primates; family Cercopithecidae; genus Piliocolobus; species Piliocolobus tephrosceles. The sequence goes on along the minus strand of NC_045449.1, from coordinate 73,767,146 downwards.
GTCGGCCGTGGCCTGGGTAGTGGCTCCCTTCCCCACCAAATTCATGGCCACCCAGAACCTCAGAATGTGACCTTATTTGGAAATAGGGTCTTTGCTGATGGGATCAAGGGAAGGATCCAGATGAGGTCGTCCTGGATTAGGGTGGCCCTAAATCCAACGGATGTCTTTAAAAGACACAGACGGACACACAGACACAGGAGGGGCAGGGAGATGAGGCAGAGATGGGAGCGATACCGCTGCAGGCTTGGGGGCTTCCAGGATCCAGGACGAGCACCTCCAGCTGGAAGAGGCAGGAAGGACCCTCCTCTGGAGCCTTCGGAGGGGGCACGGCCCGACTAGCACCTTGACTTCAGACTTGTGGTTTCTAGAACTGCCAGACAATACATTTCTGTTGTTTTCAGGCTTCTGATCTGTTGGTCCTTCATTATAGCAGCCCTGGGAAATGCCCTGTCACCCCCAAAATGCAGCCCCCAAAACGCAGTCCCTAGCTCCATCGCAGGGCCATGTCCGAGGCTGGAGGATGGCGGGGCAGGGCGGGGTGAGCCAGAGGGAGGCCTTAGGACCTGCTTTTCGTTTCTGTTATGACCTGAGGTCCGACTTCAGTGTGGGCTTTTCACCTGCTTGTCTTAGTTCCCCGTTGATCCTGTGGATGGATTGCTTGGGGTGATTTTTGTTTTGGGGAGGGTGGGTTTTGCTCTTAAAAAAATTTTTTTTTTTTTTGCCTTTACTGTTTTCCATGTTTCGGACGGCTTTTGTTTGCCTTCCCTTCCTTCCCTTCCTCCCCTCCCTTCCTTCCTTCCTTCCTTCCTTCCTTCCTTCCTTCCTTCCTTCCTTCCTTCCTTCCCTCCCTCTCTCTCTTTCTTTCTTTTTTTCTGTAGCACCTGCTCCTCAGGAAATTCTGGGAGACAGGGAAAAGACAAAAGAAGGGCGTGAAGCCCCGCCACATGCTCCCTGCTGCCAGCTTACCATCGTTAACTTTTTGGTGTATTTCCTTCAGCCTTGTGTTTATTTTTATTTTTTATTTTTGCTTCCGATGTCTAAGTTATTTTACAGAGTTGTAGACAGGCAGGCTATATATAAAATGTACTTTCTTGGTTTAAATTTTTTTTTTTTTTTTAATTTTAGGCCAGGCACAGTGGTTCATACCTCTAATCCCAGTGCTTCAGGAGACTGAGGTGGGAGGATCACTTGAGGCCTGGGCAACATCGTGAGACCCCGTCTCTACAAAAAAGAATTGAAAAATTAGCTGGGCGTGCTGGCAGATGCCTGTGGTCCCAGCTACCCGGAAGGCTGAGGCGGGAGGATGGGCTTGAGTCCAGGGGTTCAAGGCCAGCCTGGGCAACAAGTGAGACCCCCTCTGCCATCTCTATAAAAAATACAAAAAAATAGCCAGGTGCCTGCCTGTAGTCCCAGCTACTCGGGAGGCTGAGGAGGAAGGATCGCATAAGCCCAGGAGGTCAAGGCTGTAGTGAGCCAAGATCACACCCCTGCACTCCAGCATGGGTGACAGAGCGAGACCCTGTCTCTAAATAAATTTAAAAAAAAAATTTAAGGTTGTCATATTTGTTTTTGTTTTGTTTTTTTTTTTTTTTTGAGACAGAGTCTTGCTCTGTCGCCCGGGCTGGAGTGCAGTGACCGGATCTCAGCTCACTGCAAGCTCCGCCTTCCGGTTTACGCCATTCTCCTGCCTCAGCCTCCCGAGTAGCTGGGACTACAGGCGCCGCCACCTCGCCCGGCTAGTTTTTTGTATTTCTTAGTAGAGACGGGGTTTCACCGTGTTAGCCAGGATGGTCTCAATCTCCTGACCTCGTGATCCGCCCGTCTCGGCCTCCCAAAGTGCTGGGATTACAGGCTTGAGCCACCGCGCCCGGCCAAGGTTGTCATATTTGATACATGCAGAAGAATATTTGTAGCATGTAAACCACGAAACACAATCACGAAATGAATCCCGTGACCTGGCGCCCCCCGTGTCTGAACTAGAGCTTCCCAGGAGGCCAGTACTCCACTCCTTCCTCCCCAGTCTGGTCGTTCCGTGCCTCTGTTTCCAGGAGGAACCACCTGCCGGAATGCTCTCCGAAAGCAGGCTTTGCACGCATGCGCACTTCTCAACAACGCACGCTTCCGTTCTGCCTTGCTTTGAGCCCTAGGAAAGCGTCCCTGTCTTTGTAGCCGTCGGTGGCTCAGCTCCGTGTGGCCGACAGCCCCCGGGATTCCGTGGTCTGTCTGGCCGTTCTCAATTCATGCGCTGCTGTAAACCCCTCCCGTGCCGCTACGTCTTCTGAACGGCCACTGGGTTTCACGCATGCACAGCAGCCTGTTAGCGAGGGACCGAGCATTTCACTTGCCCATGCCCCTTCCTTGGACGTGGAGCTGCTCCTGGCATCCCGCTTGTTCTTGATGAACACGTCTGTGCTTGGAGCTCTGCACGCAGGGGCTCAGGGTGGATGTGTGTGCACACGCACAGGGATTCCACACAAACATGGATGACACACAGGTTCATTGTTTATGTGTACACACACATGCATGCACAAGGAAGTTCAATGTCATATTATTTACTTTACAAAAAGAAAAAATGAAATGAGTAACATCCGAATTCTTGTCTACAGGGAATTTTTTTTTTCTTTTGAGATGGAGTCTTGCTCTGTCGCCCAGGCTGGAGTGCAGTGACGCGATCTTGGCTCACTGCAACCTCCACCCCCAGGGTTCAAGTGATTGTCTTGCCTCAGCCTCCCGAGTAGCTGGGATTACAGGCGCTGGCCTGTAACTAACTTTTGTATATATATATTTTTTATTAGACAAGGATTTTCACCATGTTGGCCAGGCTGGTCTTGAAGTCCTGACCTCAGGTGACCCACCTGCCTTGGCCTCCCAAAGTGCTGGGATTACAGGCATGAGCCACCACGCCTGGCCTCAGGGAATGTTTAAAGAGATGCACGGTACCTGTACACACATGCACACACAGGTTCAGTGCATTGTGTGCAGACATGAACACACAAAGAAGTTCAATGTGATATTACTGACTTTACAGAAAAATGAGGCCGGGCACGGTGGCCCAGGCCTGTAATCCCAGCACTTTGTCAGGCTGAGGCTGGTGGATCACAATGTCAGGAATTCAAGACCAGCCTGGCCAACATGGTGAAACCTTCTCTCTACCAAAAATCCAAAATTAACTGGGCCTCATGGTGGGTGCATGTAATCCCAGCTACTCGGGAGGCTGAGGCAGGAGATTTGCTTGAATCCGGGAGGCAGAGGTTGTGGTTAGCCGAGATCGCGCCATTGCACTCCAGCCTGGGTGACAGAGCTAGACTCTGTCTCAAAAAAAGAAAAAAAAAAAACACAGAAATATGAGAATGGAAACAACCCAAGTCTTTATCTGTAAGGAATGTTTAAAGAAAACGTGGAAGTAGCCCTCAAAAAGAGGTGCAGCTTCTCCTTGCAAACTAATAGGCCCTGGATATACTAACGGAAAATCCAGGCGTAACACAATGTCGACAACACGATCTCACTTTTGCTTTAATACATGTGCATGTGTGTGTGCGTGTGTGTGCATTGTGCACGCGTGTGTGCATGTGTGTGTGTGCATATGCACACAGGGAAGCCCAGGAGGGCCGCGCCCTGCTGTTCCCTGGAGCGCACTTGGAGGAGTGGGATTGAGGTTGGGCCGAGGCTGCTGCTGCAGCGACGGATGTGGGTCTGCTTCGTGCCCGTGGCGGGTTCAGCGTTTGTGCAGTGAGCATGTTCTTGCTGAGATTACAGAAGAGCCGAGGGAGCCGCTCCGGGGGTGGTGCGTCCCTTGCCTCCGGTGTGGGAGGTGCTGCTTTGACTGTAGCCCTCCCAGCTCTGGAGGTTTGGCCTCCCCGCTTTGGAAAATGAAGTGTTGCTGGTAGAATGGTTGAAAAATCACGTACATGCGCATTTCTTTATCACCGATGATCTTGAATATATCTGCATGCTTGTTCACCTGGTGTCTTCTTTTGTGAAGTGTGTGCCAAAAAAGGAAGGGGTTAAACTCGTCAGGGGCACCCAAAGCCTTCCTGTCTTCATCCCTTCTCCCCGGCAAGGTCTGAGGAGGTATTAGAGGATTGCTAGAGATGGAGGCCCAAGGCCTTCTTCCAGCAGGGCCCGGGCAGAGGGAGGGTCTAAGACCATACTTGCCTTTGGTGAACAGCCATTTTGCTCTAAGAATTTTCTGCCGGCCAGGCCCCCAGTCCTGGTTTGTGTCAAATCCTCTGAGCCGGGCCAAGCAGTGCGTTGGTGCGGAAGATGCTGGCTTCCCTGAAACTAGGCCCAGGAGATGGAAAAAGCCGAGGGGAGATTAAGGAGGGAGCGAGGAAACGATGCCTAAACAAGTTCTGTCTTTCCATCACTCCTGCCACAAGGGGCTAGATACAGAATTCAGCTTTGCCGTGTCAAGCCTGTGGATGGAATTGAAATGAATATAATGAGTAGCCAAGGTCCTGTCAAAGGATGTCGGTGATTGGTATCATGACTGTTTGCCCTTTGGGGCTGGGGTGCTGGAGAGTACCCAGCAGCTCCCTCAGGGCGTCCAGGGGCCCAGGTCAAGCCACAGACCCTAACCATGGTCCCAGCAGCTCCCGGTCAGCTCTGGGTCAACTCACAGGCTCCCCTTTCAGCCTGCAGGGACAGTAATGGGGACCAGGGCACAGATTTGGGCAGTCCCAGGTGTGCCACTGAGTCCGAGAAGATTTTTGGGAAGCACCAATCAGGCCTGCGTGTCTCTGCTGTTGGGGTGCGCGGAGGCGTTTTGAGTGAACCCTGGGGGGCTGAAAGGCAGGACCAAACTGTGTGGGATGTCGCAAAGCCCAGCAGTTCAGAATCTAGAAGGTTCTGGCTTTCTGTTCCCCGTTCCTGCTACCTGCGGTGTCTCTTCGCCAATCCCTACGCTCTGTGCCGTGGTGTCCTGGTTAGGGAGAGGAACAGACTGGGCCTGGTGATCTTCAGGGTTCTCTGGTGCCTGCGGGTTCTATGTCTTTTTCTGGACAAACGCCGTTTACATCACCCTACAGCGTAGCACCCCAGACTCCCACTGCGTGCTCCCCTGGGAACCTCTTCTTAGTGTGTTGTTCCTCCAGGAAGGAAGGAAATCTCCGGCCTGTGAGGCGGAATTCGCTGACCCTACATGGTGGTCAAGAAGCCCTCGCCATGAAGCCAAGAGAGAAGGGGAATTTGGGCTGAAAGCCTGAAAAAGAGTTCATGAAATTTAATCAGATGCCTAAGGGGAACACTAAATTTAGTCAAATGATTATTAGTATTCACTCCATTTTTAAATTGCCTAGGGGAACGTCACAGAAAAGTTGGGAAGCCACCAGCCTGGGTGGTGATTATTCTGTTTCTGCAGAGCAGTGGGATACGCTGGGAGGCACGGAGGCCCCGATGGACCTCACGGCCGCCCTCCATGGCACAGTGAGCTGCTCCTCTAGGTGTAAGGATGGGCTGCCCAGAGGGTCTGGGGAGGCACCGGTGCCCAGAGCCGTGTCGGGCAGGCCTAAGGGCTTCCTGTGTTTGGCCATAATGGATGTGTTTGGGACCTGGACCTTGGCCTCCTGCGCCCCAAGCTCTGGCCCACAGAGCCCACCACCTAGAAGCCAGAGCCCACCCATAGCAAGGCCCCCATCAGTGAAGACCCCTCCCCTCCTTGCTACTTGATTATTCTCTGGCCTCAGCCTCTGCTCGGTTCTGTAGTCAGGGTGAGCTTTTGGTGGATGTGAAGGGGGACCAGCGTTCTTTCTTGCTCCTAGTGAGAACCGCGGGATTCGGGGCCTGACAGGTTATATTCCTTTCTGGGCTGACATTCCAGCCGTGTTTGCAGGAAACGGTGAAGGTCTACATGTGCCTTTTTATAGCATCGAATAACCCAGACCTGCAACAGGAACCGTGAGTGTCTTTCTGTCCCCTAAAAGTGTTTAGATACTAATTGACTGTTTGGTCCTGCAGAGATGACACAGGGATGTCTTCAAGCCCAGGTGCATTTGCAGCTACGTGGTCCTCCCACCTCCCGGTTCTGGCCTCTCCCATCTCCCCTGGGTTTCCATGCAGTGTCGCAGCGTCACCTCGAGAGGGCCACGTGACTGGCAGCACTGGGGATGCCCGAGCTCCTGATCCCTCTGCTGGGGTCCAGGGCGTGGGTGTGCGTCCCCAGAGCGGGTGTGCTCTGGCCTTCCCTGCCCAGCTCCGGGCATTGCCAGGTGGCCTCCGTGGACCTGCCAGGGCCCAGCTCCTGTGGTTCCTCCTTTCCCTAGGTTGTACGGAATCTCCCAGGTGTGATGCTGATCGACAGGCTGAGAGCATGGAGCCCACGAGGGCACTTTGGTTTAGAATCATCTCATTTGCTTGCCCACGTTAAGCTCCTATAAAATCTAGGGGAAAAAATTAAACATTCTTTTCGGGTTCAGACAAATTTCTTGGCTGTTTTCTTCCCAGTAATGTGTATTTCAAGGACGAAGTCGGGAGGGAATGAAAACAGAACAATTGGCTCTCAAAAGCCTGGTTCAGGAGCAGCTGGGAGTGGTCTCTAGACTGCTGGAGCTATTAATTATTTTGCTTTATTTATTAGATGTACCCAGCGTCCCTTTGCCTCCAAGCATATTTGCAAATGCCTTAAGGGAAAAAGAAAAACAAATGATTCCTGCCATCAGAGTCTCCAGCCCGTAATGAATAACACCGTGTAATCACGCTAAATGGAAAAAGCCCCGTATGGCATCACGTGCACACCCTGAGCTGAGTCGTCACAGTCGTAAATGCACAGGACCCACGGAAGCTCAGAAACTCGTAACAGCCGTGAGATCTGTTCAGTGAACATTTTCTGAATTTCCCTGGGAAATCCACAAGGTCACTCCGTGTGACTAAGAAAAAATTAAAACAGAAACATCATCCAAAGGCCTGGTGCATTTTCTCCTCCTACCTGCCGCGATTTCTTGCCAGCCTGTCACAGCCCCCACCCCGCCCCCACGCTGGCAAAGGAACAGAAGAAAGGCCCGGCCTGGTTATCTTTTCCTAAACTGTGCTGGTAATCAACCTGAAGGATGTGCCTGCCCCCTTCCTCCCAGTGATTTACACCTTCCCTAATTAGCCCTGAGCGCGCTCACGTGGTGTGGCAGATCGGCAGAGTTAATCGCTGGAGCAGAGACCCTGCCTTCCCAGCTCCCAGCAGCTCTGGCTCTGGAGTGCGCCTCCCGCGCCATGAGGAGCGAGGAGCGGCGATTCATCCCCCGCCCCGCTTGGCCCTGCATTTTCCGGCCTTGCTGCTCCCAGTCCCTCTGGCCGGAAAAGCCAGGCTGTCTCGGTGCATGCAGGATGTCGGCGCTCGCGAGCTCTGCCACGACTATGAGACAGGTTCTAGGGTTGGGGTGGCAGAATCCGGCCGGCTGTGCACCCATCACTTAACATTGCCACTTATGTCAGAAATGGCAGCTGGAGCCTAATAGAGCCAGCTTCCTGTTGTCCCCCTCAGCATCCAGGCCTCTGTAAAGCTTAGGAGTCCCACCCTGGCAGCAGAAGGCACCATAGTCGCCCAGGGTTTATCGCTCTGCCTCTGCGTCCTGGCAGCGGTATTGATTGCCCTCCCTTGCACAGCCGGCTAGGCTCCGCAAGCAGACCCCAGAGCTGGGCCTGGCGGCCTCTGTGGTCAGCAGGAAGCTGGCAGAGTCTAGCCTCGCAGCTGGATGGATCCAGTACCGCCGTGTGCACATGTGTGTGTGATGCTAATTATGCCAGACGTGCTTCAGTTTTGCTGGGAACAGTTAGCTTACTGCGCATTTTAGAAACCGCCAGGATTTTACAGCCTAATGGGGTTCCTAGAGATCGTAGTGTCCAGCCGACTCATCGCCGTCTCACAGGTGGGGGAAGGACGGCGCAGAGAGAGACAGCTACTCCTCCGTCACCCCCATCCTCCTGTGTGCCAGGCCCTGTGGGGCGAGGGTTGCGGAGATGGCTGAGACATCGCCCTTGTCTGGGAAACCAAGACGCACCAGTGGGTTGCAGATGCTGGGAAGGGGCCAGGTGGAGGGATGAGGCGTCGGGGAAGGTGGTCTCCACCTTGTTGGAGTCAGAGACCAGAGGTGGAGGCTGCTGCTGCACACGGACCCCTTCCCATCCCATCCCCTCCTCAGCCTTGTAATCTGCGTGACCTGCACATCCCTGTGCACCGGGCCGTCTCTGGGATGGGGCGGGGCTCCATGCATCTTCCC
>NC_045449.1:73728252-73758839 GCF_002776525.5 Piliocolobus tephrosceles | reverse complement strand
TGCACCGGGCCGTCTCTGGGATGGGGCGGGGCTCCATGCATCTTCCCGTCACTTACTGAGGGTGGTGGAGGCAGTGGGGCTTCAGGAAAGCTTTGGACGTGGGGCTGGGGCTCGCCTTGTTGGAGAAGGCGTGAAATGACCTGGGCAAAGTAGGATATTCTGGCGGACGGATCACTGAAATGAATTCATGGGCAGCAGAGATGCTTGGGTTGAATGCTGGATTTTATTCCTCCGTTCCTCCTGCCGGGGATCCTGACACTTTTAACTCACCAGAGCAGCTCAGCAGGCAGGTAGAAACTGCCCCATCCCGTGTTCCCTGTCACCTTCTGCAGGGCAGGCCTCACCTGGGCTGTGTGAAGCAGGAGAGGTTGCGATGGGAGGGGCTGGGATGGAGCAGCGGCCTCCACCTCTGGGGTCTGATTCCATAGAGAGGAGTCCTTCGGAGTTTGTTCCGGATGAATGGAAAGGCCTCAGAAAAATCTCAAACTTGCTGCTCCCTTTGGTTCCCTGCCTCGGGGGACTTAAACTTGCTGCTCCCTTTGGTTCCCTGCCTCAGAAAAATCTCAAACTTGCTGCTCCCTTTGGTTCCCTGCCTCGGGGGACTTAAACCCTCCAGATAATGACCTGGAGAAGCCCCCAGGGCCCTGTGTATCAGGGTCCGTTTGCATCCAGCGCCCCTGCTGAGTCAGGAGCTGCGGGGGTCTTGCTGTTTGGCTCTCTGGACATTCACCAGAATCCCCAAAGCTGGTCTTTGCACGGTGTGTCTCCCTCACCCTCTTGGGCTTATCTTTGTTGGGAAGGATGTGGGCACACCACAGATGTGACCGACGCAGTCATTCGTGTTTCGGGCGTGTAAGCACACACGTGCACACACACACTGCTGTGACTCGAGCCTTCCTGAATCCTCTTCTCTCTAGAACTCTTCTTCCCAAATGTTCAGTGGGCTTCTTGTCTGTCAGCCAACATTTGAAAGCCCTGCGTGAGAAAATGCCTCATGGTTAAAACGTAACAGAGGCTGAAGAGCCGTTTTCCCTTGCTGCAAGAGAGACAGCTTGGGACAGTGCAGGGGCCGGTGTGAGCAGTGACCTCGCTGAGCCTCAGTCTCCTCATCAACATGTAGGGTATCAACAGAGGGCCCGGGCTATTGCATAAGCCTTTAGAGTAATCACTGCCCAGTATAGATGGGTTCTTTTTTGATTCCATCTCGCTTCCAGGTTTGCCTGGACAAGAGTTAGTAAGGCTGAGGTCACAGGTTGACCTGGATGTGCACCTGTCCCCTGGCAGGGACAAGACAGAACTTGGAAATGGCCGAGTCTGATACTGCTGCCTGGTGTCCCCATGCCCTGACTGGCTCTGTTGCCTGGGAAGCTACAGAAGCTGTGAGGGTGTAGGGAGGTCTGTGCTCATCTCATGGCCTGGAGAGCTGCCTGCCGGAGCTGCTGCTGCCATCCTGAAGCCCAGAGCTCTGCCCGGTCTCTGCACAGACCCTGTCCGTTCCAAAGTGGGGCTCATGCTCCGCAGGTGTGGGCGGACGCAGGCGTTGCCCGAAATCGTATTGTACGAAGGGCTGCAGGGAGAGTTAGTGGGCAGCCAGCGACAGGTTTGGGCTGGCTGGGGGTCCCGAAGCTGTGCACGGTTTGTTGCAGACTGGAGGAAAAATGATATTTGTCTTTTCGCTTCAGGGTGGACCCTGTTGGGGGTGCTGGCTCTCTTCATGCACGACCCCCCCCAGTCCCCAACCCTCTATCACTCGTTGATCCTTTGAAATCAGGAGTTGAGGCTCTAGAGGGCATGGCGGTTGCTCCCGGTCCCATTCTTTTGAGCAAGCTTTTTGTGTAACTGATCAAGGAATCTTCACAGGTGCTTAAAGAACACCTGGCTGGCTCTGAGCAGCCTTTTAAGTAGGCCACGTAGGAGGCAAGGGTTCCCAGGAAACCTCACAGCCAGCTGGGGCCAAGGGTGTGAATAGGACCTGGCAGAAATTCCAGTCGGCCAGAGCTCAGGCTGCACAAAGCCGGGCGTTCCCATCCAGGTAGATTACAGGAGATCGGGTTTGTTTTGTTCTTCCTTGAACCCCAAAGACTAGCTTTCCTGACATGGAGTTCTCCAAATGCGAAGGGGAAAAGTGAACAAAAGGAAACAGAACCTGCCGTGTCCCAAAATCCAACGCCCTGGATGGCGCTGGAGGGTGAGGAGGGACGCGGCCAGGCGGATTGTTCCAGGTGTTTGTGGCCTTGCAAGTCGCTCCCACTGGCAGTGGGGACGGCATGGCCAGCAGAGGGCTTCTTCCTTGGGCCTTCTCACCTGTAGAGGGCGCAGTGGCTGCAGGGGTGGCCCCAACCCCAGGTCAAAGGCAAGAACTGAAGCCAAATCAAGAATCAGACAAGGAGGTAGCCACAAAGCCACTCTCAAAGCAAGGCGCCCAGGCTTCTCCCTCTTTCAACGTTTCTGAACCTATTCCACAAACTCCTCAGCATCATAAGATAAACCAGAGCGTGAACCGAGCCTCCTACCAGCCCCACCTGTGGGTTGGTGCAGCCTTTGCTGAGTCCCCAGGGTTAGCCAGCCCTACCGTGTGGGTGCCATGCCTGAGAAGAGCCTGGGAGAGCCAGGGAAGATAAGGGAATGTGCTTTAGGGTGGAGGAAGCCAAGAAACTCTATGGTATTCACCTGTTTTTTGTTTTTTAGTTGCAATAAAATACATGTAGTCCCCCCTCACTGCAGCTTTGCTTTTTGCAGTTTCAATTATCCTCGGCCAACCATGATCCAAAAGCATTAAATGGGGCTGGGCACAGTGGCTGACACCTGTAATCCCAGCACTTGGGGAGGCCAAGGCGGGCGGATCACCTGAGGTGAGGAGTTCGAGACCAGCCTGGGCAACATGGTGAAACCCCATCTCTCTAAAAATACAAAAACTAGCCAGGCATAGTGAGGCATGTCTGTAATCCCAGCTACTTGGGAGGTTAAGGCAAGGAGAATCGCTTGAACCTGGGAGGCAGAAGTTGCAGTGAACCAAGATTGTGCCACCACACTCCAGCCTGGGCAACAGAATGAGACTCCATCTCAAAAAAAAAAAAAAAAAAATTAAATGGGAAGATTCCGGAAATAAACAATTCATGAGCTTTAAATTGCATGCCATTCTGGTAGAGTGAAGTCTCCTACCCTCCCCCTCTATCCCAACGGCTGTCTGGGTGATCAGATCGGCTGTCCCAGGATCTCAGTGCTTGTGTTCAAGTCACCTTTATTTGACTGAATAATGGCCCCACAGCACAAGAGCAGTGATGCTGACAATTTGGATATGCCAAAGAGAAGCCGTAAAGCACTTCCTTTTAGCGAGGAGGCGGAAGTTCTCAACTGAATAAGGAAAGAACAGGATTCTGTGCTGAGGTTGCTAAGACGTATGGTATGAACTTTTATTACAGTGTATTGTTTTTGGGGAGGGCTTTGGTTTTGTTTATATTTGAGACAGGGTCTTGCTCTGTTGCCCAGGCTGGAGTGCGGTAGTGCGATCATGGCTCACTGCAGCCTCCCAAGTAGCTGGAATGATGGAGTGTTTTAATTTTTTATAAAGATGGGGTATCTCTGTGTTACCCAGGCTGGTTTTGAACTCCTGGGCTCAAGTGATCTACCCATCTCAGCTTCCCAAAGTGCTGGGATTACAGGCATGAGCCACCACGCCCGGACACTTCTATTTTATTATTATTGTTGTTCATCTCTTACTGTGCCTAATTTGTAGATTAAGCTTTATCATAGGTGTATGTATAGGAAAAACATAGTATTTATAGGGTTTGGCACTATCCAAGGGTTCAGGCACCAACCAGGGTATTGGGTTGTACTCCTCTTGGGTGAGGGGGTGCCACTATAACATAAAATTTACCATTTTAACCATTTTTGTTTTTTGTGATGAAGTCTCACTCTGTTGCCCAGGCTGGAATGTAGTGGGGTGATCTCGGCTCACTGCAACCTCTGCCTCCCGTGTTCAAGTGATTCTCCTGCTTCAGCCTCCTGAGCAGCTGGGACTACAGATAGGCACCACCATGCCTGGCTAATTTTTTGTATTTTAGTAGATATGGGGTTTCACCATGTTTCCCAGGCTGGTCTCGAACTCTTAAGCTCAGGCAATCCATCCACCTCGGCCTCCCAAAGTGCTAGAATTACAGGCGTGAGCCACCGCACCCAGCCTTCACCATTTGTAAGTGCACAGTTGAGTGGCAGTAAGTGTATTCACATTGTTTTTTTTGTTTTTTTGTTTTTGTTTTTTTTTTGAGATGGAGTCTCGCTCTGTCGCCCAGGCTGGAGTGCAGTGGCCAGATCTCAGCTCACTGCAAGCTCCACCTCCCGGGTTCACGCCATTCTCCTGCCTCAGCCTCCCGAGTAGCTGGGACTACAGGCGCCCACCACCTCGCCCGGCTAGTTTTTTGTATTTTTTTAGTAGAGACGGGGTTTCACCGTGTTAGCCAGGATGGTCTCGATCTCCTGACCTCGTGATCCACCCGTCTCGGCCTCCCAAAGTGCTGGGATTACAGGCTTGAGCCACCGCACCCAGCCGTGTATTCACATTGTTATGCAGTCATCACCACACTCTCCACCTCCGGAACTTTTTCATCTTCCCAAACTGAAACTCTGTTCCCGTTAAACAACTCCCCATCTCCTCTCCCCCAAGCTCCTGGCAGCCTCCATTCTACTTTCTGTCCCTGAGTTTGACTGCTCTGGGGACCCGATAGGAGTGGAATCATGCAGGGTTTGACCTTCTGTGTCTGACTTCTTTCACTTAGCATAATGTCAAGCGTCATTCACGCTGTAGCCTGTGTTGGAATCTCCTTCCTTTTTAGCAGGGCGCGGTGGCTCACACCTGCAATCCCAGCACTTTTTTGGGAGGCCAAGGAGGGTGGATCATGAGGTCAGGAGTTTGAGACCAGCTTGGCCAACATGGTGAAACCCTGTCTCTACTAAAAATACAAAAATTAGCCAGGTGTGGTAGTACACGCCTGTAATCCCAGCTACTCAGGAGGCTGAGGCAGGAGAATCGGTTGAACCTGGGAGGCGGGGGTTGCAGTGAGCCATGATTGCGCCATTGTACTCCAGCCTGGGCAACAAAGCAAGACTCAATCCCGGGGCGGGGGGGCGGGGGGGAATTTCCTTCTTTTTGTAGCTAAATAACCTGCCATTGCATGCAGGGACAACATTTTCTTTCTCCATTCACCCATTGATGGACACTGGACTGCTTCGGCCTCTGGCCATCATGAATGATGCTGCTGTGAACACAGGGTACACATATCTGTTCCAGTCCCTGCTTTCAGTTCTTTTGAGCAACCTTTTTAAAAATCAACGCCAGGGCCGTTTTCAGAGCACTCCGGCCAGTTCTCTGCGGACCTTCCTTGTCCCTGCACCCACTCAGGCTCTTTCTTCCCCACAAAGACCCCCACAGCCAGCCCCCATGCCACCTACTCCAAGAGGAAGCCTTCTAGAGCCCCAATCCCCACCCCGTGGGATGCTCCCGTCTGACACCTCCCAGCATCTCACAGCCGAAGTGGTGTCAAAATGAACCGCATCCTCAGCTCACCTCCTATGAGGTCCGTGTCTCCAGGTGGGTCGGGCACCAGCTTCCTCAGGTCTTCCTTGAGAGAAGTTGACTGTTGTAGAGAAGAGTGATTGACTCTACTTTTATGAGTCAAGTTGAAGAATACACTAAAGACTCTTCTCTTCTAATTGCCCTGAGCCATTATTCCAAAATGGTGTCTACTGGCAACATGGGAAGTTTCCTTCAAGTGTGTGTAAACCGGCAGAACGAACTTTAGAAGAAGAGTCACTCAACTGCTGACCAGGATGACTTGGGGGACAGGGCTTCCAATGCTGATTCTGCACGCTTGTCTTTTTAAAATTTTTAACCACAGCATGAATTTATTTACTACTTGCAGATGTTAAGCAACTTAAAAAATACTGGGAGTGTAGGCCGGGTACAGTAGCTCATGCCTGTAATCCCAGCACTTTGGGAGGCTAAAGTGGGTGGATCACCTGAGGCCAGGAGTTTGAGACCAGCCTGGCCAACATGGTGAAACCCTGTCTCTACTAAAAGTACAAAAATTAGCCAGGCCTGGTGGTGCACACCTGTAATCCCAGTTACTCAGGAGGCTGAGGCACAAGAATGCCTTGAACCGGAGAGGTGGAGGATGCAGTGAGCCAAGATCGCGCCACTGCACTCCAGCCTGGGCCATAGAGAGAGACTCCTTTCAAAAAAATAAAATTAAATTAAAAAATTATTTACAATATGAGATCACTTCCATTCTCACACTGGGAGGAACAGAAAACTCAACAATGGAGGAGCAAACTGAACCTCTGCTTCCAGAGGGTGGCGCTGTTTTGCACCGGGCTGAATCTCCATTTCCAGGGTGGTGCTGTTTTTGCACTGGGACTCATATAAGGACTGGTGCTTTCTCTGATGTGCTTAGTTTATTACAGGCAGGCATGTCCCCTGGGCCCTCTGCTAGCTCTTCACCTTCCTGCAGGCTTCACTGAGGACCCCCAAGTCCACCTCTCTAGAGTGGCTTTGCCCAGCCCCTCCACCTCCCACCCTGTGTTCATTCCCTTAGAGCACCCCATGACCCGTTTACCGTTTGCTGCCTGGCTCCCCACCACGATGAAGCTCTTCATGGTTGGGGACCTTGTCCCGTTATCTGCAGGTTGAGGTCTGGGGGGACACCCAGAACTTTTTATTGCAGAACAAATATTTTCTGAGGCCATGCTTTATACAAGACCCTTTGGTGGGAGATGTACAAGATGAATCAGACGGGAGAGAGCAGGTGCATAGTGACTTTTTAGTCACATAGCATGTAAGTCACCCTTTTAAAGTGTACAATGCAGTGGCAGTTAGTACATTCATGAAGCTGTGTAATCATAACCTGATTCCAGAACGTTTCCATCACCCCAAAAAGAAACCTCATACTCCTTAGCAGCCACAGCCCAGCTCTCCCTTCCTCAGCCCTGGCAACCACTAACCTGCTTTCTGTCTCTGTGGATTTACCTATTCTGGATATTTCATATAAATGGAATCATAGAACATGTGGCCTTTTGTGACTGGCTCCTTTCGCTTAGCATCGTGTTTTCAGGATTCGTCCATATTGTAATGGGCCGGTACTTCATTACTGTTTATAGCTGAACAGTATTGCACTGTATGAATGCCACGGTTTGTTTATCCAGTCATCAGTTGATGGACATTTTTCTCTTTTTCTCGTTTTGGATATTATGAATAATGCTACTATGAACATTTGTTTACACATTTTTATATAGACAACTATTTTCTGTTCTGTTCTTTTTTTTTTTTTGTGATGGAGTCTCGCTCTGTTGCTCAGGCTGGAATGCAATGGTGTGATCTTGGCTCACTACAACCTCCGCCTCCTGGGTTCAAGCGATTCTCCTGCCTCCCAAATAGCTGGGATTACAGGCATACCACCACACCTGGCTAATTTTTATATTTTTAGTAGAGATGGGATTTCACCATGTTGGGCAGGCTGGTCTCGAACTCCTGACCTCGAGTGATCTGTCTGCCTCGGCCTCCCAAAGTGCTGGGATTACAGGCATGAGCCACCGTGCCCAGCCCTATTTTCTATTATCTAGGATATATGCCTATGAGTGGAATTGCTTGGTCAAATGTTAATGCTGTGTTTAATTTTTGAGGACCTACCAAACTGTTACCTACAATTTTGGCTATTCTATTTTATTTTCCCATCAGCATGGAATGAGTGTTCATATTTCTTTAGGACCTCCTCACCAACACTTAGTGTTTCCGATTTTTTAATTGCAGCCATCCCAGTGGGTGTGGAGTAGTATCTCAATGTTGTTTTTGACTTGCATTTCTTTTTGTTTGTTTTGAGACAGGTTCTTGCTGTGTTGCCCA
Source organism: Piliocolobus tephrosceles (assembly GCF_002776525.5). Taxonomy (NCBI): domain Eukaryota; kingdom Metazoa; phylum Chordata; class Mammalia; order Primates; family Cercopithecidae; genus Piliocolobus; species Piliocolobus tephrosceles. The sequence continues at coordinate 73,750,945 of NC_045449.1, read as the reverse complement.
GGCAGGAGTGCAGTGGCACAGTCTTGGCTCACCGCAACCTCTATCTCCCAGGTTCAAGAGATTCTTCTGCCTCAGCCTCCCGAGTAGCTGGGATTACAGGTGTGCACCACCATGCCCAGCTCATTTTTGTATATTTAGAGAGATGGGGTTTCACCATGTTGGCCAGGCTGGTCTCGAACTCCTAACCTCAGGTGACCCACCCACCTTGGCCTCCCAAAGTGCTGGGATTATAGGCGTGAGCCACCATGCTCAGCCTTGATTTGCATTTCTCCAGGGAATAATAATGTGCAGAATTTTTCATGTGCTTATTGGCCATTTATATCTTCATTGGAGATATGTCTATTTAAATTCTTTGCCCATTTTTAAATTGAGTCATTTGTCTTTTTATTCTTACATCTTAAGTGTTTTTAAAAAAATATGTGTGTACTAGTCCCTTGTCAGATATATGATTTAAAACAATTTTCCTCCCATTCTATGAGTTGTATTTTCACTATCTTGATAGTGTTGAGTTTTAAATTTTTATGAAGTCAGATTTATCTATTTTTTTCTTTGGTTGATTGTCTTTTTGGTGTCATATCAAAGTATCTATGTTTTCTTCTAAGAGATTTATAATTCTAGCTCTTACACTTAAGTCTTTGATCCATTTTAAAGTTAATTGTTGTAGACAGTGTGAGGTTATGGTCTGACTTCATTCTTTGCATGTGGCTATCCAGTTATCGCCATGCCATTTGCTGAAAAGACCATTCTTTCACCCGGTTGGGTGCAGCGTCTCATGCCTCTAATCCCAGCATGCCTGTAATCCCTTTGGGAGGCTGAAGCAGGCAGATCACTTGAGCTCAGGAGTTCGAGACCAGCCTGGCCAACATGGTGAAACCCTGTCTCTACCAAAAAATACAAAAATTAGCTGGGTGTGGTGGCACACGCCTGTAATCCCAGCTACTCAGGTGGCTGAGGCATGAGAATCCCTTGAACTCAGGAGGCAGAGGTTGCAGTGAGCCGAGATCTCGCCACTGCACTCTAGCCTGAGTGACAGAGTGAGACAATGTCTCAAAAAAAATTTAAAAAGATTTTTCTTTTATCAATTGAATTGTTTTACCAAGCTTGTTGGAAACAATTGACCATAAATGTGTGGGTTTATTTCTGGACTCTCAGTTCTATTCCATTGATCAATATGTCTATCCTTATGCCTGTATCACACCATATTGATTACTGTAGCTTTGTAGTAACTTTTGAAAATAGGAAGTATGAATCCTAATTTTTCAATGTTGTTTTGGCTATTCTGGGTCCCCTGTATTTCCATATGAATTTTAGGATCAACTTGTCAATATCTGCAAAAAAGGCATCGGGGACTTTGATAGGAATTGTGTTGAATCTTCATATCAATTTGGAGAGTATTGCCATCATAGCAATATTAGGTCTTCCAATCCATGAACATGGGATGCCTTTCCAATTATTTAGGTCTTTAATTTGTTTCAATGTTTATAGTCCTAAGTGCACAAGTCTTGTACTTGTGTGTGTATGTGTGTTGTGAAGAGAATTGTTTCATTAATTTTATTTTTGTGTTGTTCATTGCCAGTGTATACAAATACAATTCATTTTTGGACATTGATCTTATATAATGCAACCTTACTGACTTTATTGGTTTTAGTGAGTTTTCTATGTGTGTTTGTGTGTAGACTCCTAACGATATTCTATATGCTAGATCATGTCATCTGTTAATATAGTTTTACTCCTTTATTTTTCAATCTTCTTCCTTTTCCTTTTTAAAATTTTATTTCTTTTAAAAAATTTATTTTTAAAATCTTTTTGCCTTTTATTTCTTTATCTTGCTTAATTTCCCAGGTAGGCCTTCCAGCACAATGTCGACTAGAAGCGGTGAGAGTGAATATCTTTGTCTTGGTCCCAGTCATATGGGGGAAAGCTTTCAGTCTTTCACAATTAAATTTCTGTTTTTTTTTTTTTAAGTTGTTGCTTTTTCATATATGCCATTTATTAGACTGAGGAAGTTCCTTTCCATTTTTAGTTAGTGAATGTTTTTATTTTGAAATGCTGTTGGATTTGTTTAATGTTTTTCTGCATCTTTTGAGATGATCTTGTGTTTCCTGTCTTTTATTTTACTAATCTAGTGTCTTACATCGATTTGTTTTCATATGTTGAACCAGTCATGCATTCCTGAGATGAGCCCCACTTGGTCATGGTGTACAACTCTTCTTACATGTTGTTGGGTTCAGCTTGCTAGTATTTTGTTGAGGATTTTGGGGTCTATTCAAAGGGATCTAAAGTTTTATTTTCTTGTAATGTTTTCATCTGGTTTTTGTATCAACAAATGATTTTTATACAAAGTCAAAAGCAAAACACATTAAAAAAAAAAGACTGACAAGTTTCTAAGGATTTTCCAGGGGATAAAGGGCAATTAGCATATGTTGGACCTGCTGCATGTCTCAGACACTTGGCTTAGTAGTTTCCCTGAGGATTGAAGGGAAACCACCTGGAGGAAGTAGTGTTTGAGCAGGGCCTTGGAGAGTGGGAAGAATCAGAAGAGAGAGGCAGAGCAGAGGGACCTACATGAGAGGAGGTCCTGGGGTATGGAAAGGAAGTGAGCTGTCATGTTTGCCTGTGATCTAGTGGGGACATGGTAAGGGACATACTGGATTGAAGAGTATTCCCTCAAATTCATGTCCACCTGGAAACTCAGATTGCAATGTTACTTGGAAATAGGGTCTTTGCAATTAGTCAAGATGAGATCATTCTGGATTAGGGTGGTCTCTAATCCAGTGAGTGGTGTCCTTCTAAGAAGAGAAAACAGAGACACAGTAGACCCATACTCGGAGGGAGGAAGGCCACATGATGATGGAGCAGAGACTGGAGTGATACAGCTGCAAGCCACGGAAGGCCACAGATGCCAGGAACTGCCTGAAGCTGGGGAGACTCAAGGGAGGAGTCTCCTAGACTTTCAGAGGGAATGTGGCCTGCTGGCACCTTGGCTTCAGGCTTCTGGTGTCCAGAAGTGTGAGAGAACACATTCGTGTTGCTTTAAGCCATGCAGCTGTGGTGTTTCTTGCAGCTGCCCTAGGAAACTCATACTCGGGAAAATGAGGAAAGAGGCGTCCAGGCCAACGTGTGGGGCGGACTCAGTACCCATCTATGGACGGGAGTTTGACTGGCAGACAAAGCTGACTGTTGATAGTTTCTGAGCCAGGAGCAGGGGTGAAGGGGAGAAGTGGACATGGTTGCAGGGACATTCTTTCATAGGTGTGGTTTTTAGCGTGTTGTCTTCTTTTCCAGTCGTTATGACCGCTGTCTCTGGAAGGCATATGCCGAAAGAGTCAGGAATGTGAGCTTCCCATCGGCCATGCCTAACTGTCCATCCTGCCCTGCTGTGGGCCATTCTGAAACCTGAGGACATGATTCCTGGCCTCGGTCTCCTTAGCTATAAAATGGGGTTAGTGCTGTCTCACCCACAAGGTTTATATAAGGAAGTCTTCATAGCAATTAGGAGAGCTCCTGGCACACAGGAAGCTCCAATAAATGGTAGCCATGATGATAATTGGTTATTTTGCCTCACCTTTTTCTTTTCTAAATTATTATTTTTTTAAATATGATATTAAAAGACACACAGGCTTCTTTTTTAAAAAAGTAGTACAGGCCAGGTGTGGTAGCTCACACTTGTAATCCCAGCACATTGGGAGGCCAAGGCAGGCGGGTCATTTGAGGTCAGGAGTTCGAGACCAGCCTGGCCGACATGGTGAAACTCCGTCTCTACTAAAATTACAAAAAAATTAGCCTGGCGTGGTGGCACATGTCTGTAATCCCAGTTACTCGGGAGGCTAAGGCAGGAGAATCACTTGAACCTGGGAGGCGGAGGCTGCGGTGAGCCACCAAGGTCACGCCACTGCACTCCAGCCTGGGTGACAGAGCAAGACTCTGCCTAAAAAAAAAAAATTAGTACAGAAAATTAACTTATTATTTCTGATTATCAAAATGATATATTATGCCTTTTAGAAAATTCTTTTAATGCGATGAAAGTATAGACATGCTATCTAGGTATGATCATTATTATAGTTTTAGTATTATTTTCTAATTCTACATTTGCATAGATACACCTGTCAATATGTATTATATATAAAACAGTATTGATAGCATTTTTAAAATAGTTTTGCATCCTGCTTTCTTCATTCAGCATAATAGTGTGAGGATGTCTGTGGTCATCACATACTTTTATTAAATACTTTATAATTGCTTAATGGTGTTGCATCATGTGAATGTGCCACAATATATTGAAGTATTCTCCTATGGTTAAAAATTTAGCAATAGTACTGAGAGTTGAATATTGGTGGTTTTTTTACAACTTTCTTGAAGTATAATTGTACAGTCAACCACACGTGTTTAAAGTGCACAATTTGATCAGTGTGGACACATATAATATACACTCATGGAGCCATTGTCACAATCAAGATAATGAACAGATCCATCACCCCCAGAAGTTTCTTCGTGTCTCCCAATGTCTTATCTGCAATTTGGCAATGATTTCTTGGATATGACATCAATAGCACAGGCAATAAAAAAAATAAACTGGACCTCATGAAAAATTTAAAAATGTGCGCATCAAAATGTAGTATCAGCAGAGTATAAAGGCAACCCACAGAATGTGGGAAAATATTTGCAGGTCATATATGTTTAATAAGGAATAATTGTCCAGGATATGTAGAGAACTCCTAAACCTCAACAACAATAAATAAATAAAAAAAAACAATAACTGGCTGGACATGGTGGCCCACGTCTGTAATCCCAGCACTTTGGGAGGTCGAGGTAGGCAAAATCACCTGAGGTCAGGAGTTCGAGACCAGCCTGGCCAACATGGTGAAACCCCGTCTCTACCAGATATACAAAACTTAGCTGGGCACGGTGGTGTCCGTCTGTAATCCCAGCTACTTGGGAGGCTGAGGCAGGAGAATAGCTTGAACCTGGAAAGCAGAGGTTGCCGTGAGCCGAGATCATGCCACTGTACTCCAGCCTGGATGACAGAGCAAGACTCTGTCTCCAAAACAGACAAACAAACAAACACAAAAAACAACCAACCAACCAACCAACCAAACAAACAAAATCAAACCCCAAACAACCCAATTCAAAAATGGTCAAAGGATTCGAAAAGACATATCTCCAAAGAAGATGCACAAATGCCCGGTAAGCACTTGAAGGCATTCAATATCATTAATCATCAGAGAAATGCAAAATCAAAACTCCAATGAATACAACCTGCCACCCATAAGGATGGCTACTATCAAAAAATAAAAAGTAACAAGTGTCGGTGAGGATGTGGAGAAATTGAAATCCCTGTGCATTGCTGGCAGGAATCTCAGGCGGTACAGCTGCTGTGGAAAACAGTATGGCAGTTCCTCAAAAAATTAAAAATAGAATGACCATGTCATCCAGCAATTCCATTTCTGGGTATATACCCAAAAGAATTGAAAGCAGGGACACAGATATCTGGGCACCATGGCTTCACAGCATTATTCACGATAAGAACATGGAGCAACCCATCAAATGGTGGATGAAAAGATAAACAAAATATGGTCCATCCGTGCAATGAAATATTATTCAGCCATAAAAGGGAAGGAGGCCGGGCGCGGTGGCTCAAGCCTGTAATCCCAGCACTTTAGAAGGCCGAGGTGGGTGGATCACGAGGTCAGGAGATCGAGACCATCCTGGCTAACATGGTGAAACCCCGTCTCTACTAAAAATACAAAAAACTAGCCGGGTGAGGTGGCGGGCGCCTGTAGTCCCAGCTACTTGGGAGGCTGAGGCAGGAGAATGGCGTGAACCCCGGAGGTGGAGGTTGCAGTGAGCCGAGACTGTGCCACTGTATTCCAGCCTGGGTGACAGAGTGAGACTCTATCTCAAAAAAAAAAAAAAAAAAGGAAAGAGAAGGAAATTCTGATCCACGCTACAGCATGGATGAACCCGGAGGACATTATGCTAGGTGACATAAGCCAGTCACAAAAAGACAATACTGTATCATTTCACTGAGATTAGGTGCTAAGAGGAGTCAGACAGTTGATGTTGCTTGGCGTGTGAGGGTGGCAGTGGGAAGTTAATGGGTTTTTTTTTTTTTGAGATGGAGTCCCACTCTATCACCCAGACTGCAGTACAGTGGCATGATCTCGGCTCACGGCAACCTCCAACTCCTGAGTTCAAGCACTTCTCCTGCCTCAGTCTTCCCCAAGTAGCTGGGATTACAGGCACCCACTACCATGCCTGGCTAATTTTTTTTTTTTTTTTTGAGACGGAATTTTGCTCTCGTTGCCCGCCTGGAGTGCAATGATGCGATCTCGGCTCACTGCAACCTCTGCCTCCTGGGTTCAAGCGATTCTCCTGTCTCAGCCTCCCATGTAGCTGGGATTACAGGCCCATGACACCACACCTGGCTAATTTCTGTATTTTTAGTAGAGATGGGGTTTCATCATATTGGCCAGGCTGGTCTCGAACTCCTGACCTCAGGTGATCTGCCCGCCTCAGCCTCTCAAAGTGCTGGGATTACAGGCATGAGCCACTGTGAATTCTTGTATTTTTAGTAGAGATGGGATTTCATCATAATGGTCAGGCTGGTCACAAACTCCTGACCTCAAGTGACCCGCCCACCTCAGCCTCCCAGCGTGCTGGGATTGCAGGCGTGAGCCACCATGTCTGGCCTGGAAGCTGTTGCTTAATAGGTATAGAGCTTTAGTTTTACAAGATGAAAAGAGTTCTGGAAATGGAAAGTGATGATCATTGCACAACATTAGAAATGTATTTAATACCACTGAACTGTACATTTAAAAAATGGTTGAGATGAGGCCGGGCATGCTGGCTCATGCCTGTAATCCCAGCACTTTGGGAGGCTGAGGCGGGTGGATCACCTGAGGTCAGGAGATCGAGACCAGCCTGGCCAACGTGATGAAACCCCATCTCTACTAAAAATACAAAAATTAGCTGGACGTGGTGGTGCATGCCTATAATCCCAGCTACTTGGGAGGCTGAGGCAGGAGAATTGCTTGAGCCCGGGAGGCGGAGGTTGCAGTGAGCTGAGATCTTGCCACTGTACTCCAGCCTGGGCAACAGAGTGAGACGACTCTGTCTCAAAAAAAAAAAAAAGAGGTTGAGATGGTAAATTTGCTGATGGGTGTATTTTAACACAATAAAATAATAGGAAAAAGGAAAAAAGTTGCATCTGCTTTGCATCACTCTAGATTCGTTTGCCTTTCCTAGAATTTTACGTAAATGGGATCACGCAGTACGTGCTCGTTTTTCATCCTGCTTCTTTCAATCAGTGTAATAATTTTTTCTTGTGTCCACGTTGTTGTGTGTTACTGCTGAGTAGTATGCCATGATGTGTACAGACCACAATTCATTACTGCGTTGGCTGTTGATAAACCCTGGGTTGTTTTCAGTTCTTAGCTATTTTATTTTGTTATTTTATTTTTAATTTTAATTTTAATTTTTTTGAGATGGAGTTTTACTCTTCTTGCCCAGGCTGGAGTGCAGTCATGTGATCTTGGCTCACTTCAACCTCCGCCTCCAGGGTTCAAGCAATTCTCCTGCCTCAGCCTCCTGAGTAGCTGGAATTACAGGTGCCTGCCACCACGCCCGGCTAATTTTTTGTATTTTTGTTAGATAACAAACAGCGTTTTACCATATTGGTCACGCTGGTCTCAAACTCCAGACCTCAGGTGATCCACCGGCCTCGGCCTCCCAAAGTGCTGGGATTACAGGCATGAGCCACTGTGCCCGGCCAGTTCTTAGCTATTTTAGATAATGCTGTTACAAACATTTATGTGCAAGTCTTTGCATGTGGACATAACGTTTTTCTCTTGGTAAATACTTGGGAATGGAATAACTGGAAACAGGCATGTGTTTAATTTTTAAGATATTGCTGAGCTGTTTTCCTAAAGTGATTGTGCCATGTTGCATTCCCATCAGCAGTTGGTGAGAGTTCCACTTCCTCCATGTCCTCAGCAACACTTGCTATAATCAATCAGTCTTGTCCACTGTAGCCATTGTAATAGGTGAGTAAGAGTATCTCATTGTGGTTTTAATTTGCATTTCCCTGACTACAAAGGATGCTGAGTATCTTCTCGTGTAGGTTTTTGTGTCTGGCTTCTTTCACTTAATACATCTGAGATGCCTCCATGTCGTCATGCATATCAGCAGTTTGTTCCTTTTTATTGCTGAGGCATATGTATTCCCTTGTTCAGATGTACCATTGTTTAGCCATTCACCAGTTGAAAGACGTTTGTGTTGTTTCTTGTTTTTTGCAATGATGAATAAAACTGCTATAAACATTCACACGCAGATTTCGGGTGAACAGTTTCCATGTATTCTGGGTAAACACCTGGGGGGGATTGCTGAGTCATATGGTAGGGGTGTGTTTGACTTTATAAGACACTGCCAAACAGTTTTGCAGAAAGGTTCTATTATTTGACTTCCCGTCACACGGTAGGGGAGCTCCGTTACTCTTGCCTCCTGGCCAGCGCTCAGTTCAGTTTCATTCCTTTGGGTTTTTTTGGTTTTTTGTTTTGTGGGGTTTTTTTGAGAGTCTCACTCTGTCACTCGGGCTGAAGTACAGTGGCATGATGTTGGCTCACTGCAACCTCGCCTCCGGGGTTCAAGCGATTCTCCTGCCTCAGCCTCCAGAGTAGCTGGGATTACGGGGGTGCGCCACCACGCCGGCTACGTTTTTGTATATTTAGCAGAAACAGGATTTCACCATGTTGCCCAGGCTGGTCTTGAACACCTGAGCTCAGGTGACCTGCCTGCCTCGGCTTCCCAAAGTGCTGGGATTACAAACGAGCTGCCTTGCTCACGGCCTCGTTAATTTGTTTTTCAGTCGTTCCAATAGATGCGTGGTGGATCACGTCATGTTCCTTTAGATTGCATTGAGGTTTCTATTTGCGTTTCTCTAATAATGAATGATGTTGAGCACCTTTTCATATGCTTCTTGGCCATCTGAATATCCTCTTTGGTGAAATGTCTTTTCAAATATTTTGCCCATTTTTGGATTGCGTTTTCTTATTGCTAAGTGTTGAGGACCTTTTCTATATTCTGTATGGAATGATGATTTAAAACATATTACTGATTTGTATGATAAACCCTTTATCATATAAGCATTTGGCAAATATCTTTTTCCCAGTCTGTGGCTTATCTTTTTTATTTTCTTAATAATACCTCTTAGAGAGTAGAAGGTTTTCATTTTAATGAAGATTAATTTTTTTTTTTTTCACTTAAATGGTCATATGTTGGTGTCTGGTCTAAGAAACCTTTGTCTAACAATACTATTGTATTTTAAGAGTTTCTTATACATACTCTGGATACAAGTTTTTTATTGACTATATGTTTTGTGAATATTTTCTCCCAGTCTGTGACTTGCATTTTTGTTTCCTTTAATGGAGTATTTTGATGAAAAAAAATCTTTAATTTTCCAGTTTATTATTTCCTTTACAGTTTGTGTTTTTTGTGTTCTATTTAAGAAACCTGGGCCTATTCTAAGGTTACACAGGTTTTCTCTTACAAATTCTTCTGGAAGTTTCCTGTTTTAGGTTTCACATCTAGGTCTGTGATCCGTTTTGAGTTAATTTGGGGGAGTGATGGGAGAAAAGAGTTGATGTCAATTTTTATCATGCAGATATCCTGTTGATCCAGTATCATTTGATGAAAAGCCATCCTTTTTCCCCTGAATTGTCTTTGCACTTTTGTAAATAATCAGTGGATATGTTTGGACTCTGTTATGTTCCATTGATTATCTGCCTATTTCACCATAGTTATCTTTTCACCAGTATCAAACTGTCCTGATGATAGCTATGTAGGTCTCAAAATCAGGTGAATCCTCCAACTTTGTGCTTCTTTTTTATAGTCGCTCTGGTTATACAGGCTCAAAATTTTGGGGTCAGCTTATCAGTTTTAGTAAAACTTCCTGTTGGAATTTTGATTGGGCTTGTGTTGAATCTATAGATCAGTCTGGCAAGATTGTCATCTTAACCGCGTTGACAGTTTTATTCCATGGACATGGTGCATCTCTCCATTTCCTAAGATCCTATTTGCCTTACCTCAGCAATTTTTGTGTTTTTCAGTATGACGTTCTTAAATGTCTTTTGTCAGGCTTATTCCTAAGTGTTTCATATGGGGATGTTTTTGCTACTATAAATTTAATGTTTTATTTATTTCATTGTCCAATTGTGCATTGCTACTGTTTAAGAATACAATTAATTTTTCTCTATTAACCTTTTATCTTGCAGTTTTATGAAATTCAGTTATTAGTTTTCAAGATCGTTTTATACATTCCAGGAGGTTTTTCAGGTGAACAGTTGTATCAGCTGAAAACAGGGACAGTTTTATTCCTTCTTTTCCGGTCTTTATGCATTTTATTTCCTTTTCTTGTCTGATGCAGAGGCCAGGGCCTCTGTGAGAACATGGACTAGAAGTGGTAGGAGCAGGCATTCTTATCGTGTTCCTGCCCTTGGGGGAAAACAATTCCATCTTTTACCATTAAGTATGATGCTGACGGTGGAATATCTGTGGGTGCCTTTATCAGTTTGAGGTGCTTCTCTTCCATTCCTAGTTTGTAGACAGTTTTGTCATAAATGAGCATTCGATTTTTGTCGAATGCTTTTCTGCATCTCTGCATGTATGCCTTTATTGTGGGAACCTCTGGCTATTTCCTTAGGACTCATTCCTAGAAATGAAAGTGAAAAGTCAAAATGGATAAACATTTTTAAGCCTTTGGCATCTTGTTTCCAAATTGCCATTCCGAAATATTTGGTCAGGGCCGGGCATGGTGGCTCACACCTGTGATCCCAGCACTTTGGGAGGCTGAGGCAGGTGGATCACGAGGTCAGGAGTTCGAGACCAGCCTGACCAACATGGCAAAACCCCATCTCTACTAAAAATACAAAAATTAGCCAGGCATGGGGGCAGGCGCCTGTAATCCCAGCTACTTGGGAGGCTGAGGCAGGAGAATCGCTTGAACCCGTGAGGCAGAGGTTGCAGTGAACCAAGATCATGCCATTGCGCTTCAGCTTGGGCAACAAGAGCAAAAAACTCCATCTCAGAAAAAAAAAAAAAAAAAATTGGTCAGTTTCTATTCTTCCTCCCCCTGAGCTGAACGAGAATGTCTGTTTCCCCAAATCCTTTACCACACTGGATTTTATAATTTGTTAATTGATGCCAATTTCATAAACCACCCCCCCCCCCCCACCATGCTATCCTGTTTCTATTTGCATTTATTGCATTACCCTGGGCCTGGAAATTTTATTCATTATTTGTATTTATTCTCTACTAAATTTTTTATTTTCCTTTTGCCAGTTTTCTGTTGGGCATTTATATTTTTCTTTTTAATTTACATACTTTTTTGCATATTAAAGATGTTAATCTTTATCATATGTGTGTCCCAGTTTCTTCAGCTATTCATTTTGTTTTGTTGGGGTTTTTTTTCAAGTAGATTTTGTTTTTTGGAACTGTTTTAGATTCACAGCAAAACTGATTGAAGAGTACAGAGAATTCTCATCCACCCCCTCCCCCCACATGCACAGCCTCCCCCACCAGAGTGGGACTCGTGTTACAACTCACAAGCCCACACGTCATCGTCACCCAGAGTCCATAGTTTGTGTCGGCATTCACACTCCGTCTTGTACATCCTGTGGGTCTGGACAAGTGTGTAATGACACATGTCACCGTGACCACTCTGGTGTCATACCGGTGTGTCACTGCCCCAGAAGTTCTCCGTGCTTCACCTTCCTACCTCCCCACCAGCTCCTGGCAACCACTGATCTTGTCACTGTCTCCATGGTTTTGCCTTTTCCAGAGTGTCCTACAATTGGAGTCCCACAGGGTGCAGCCTCGTCACACTGGGTCCCTTTGCTTAGTAAACCCCTTCGTAAGACTCGTCGAAGCCCCCCCCGTGGTGTTTCACAGCTTGACAGCTCATTTCTTTTTAATGATGAGTAATATATTCCCTTGTCTGTCTGTACCACAGTTATTTAAACTTATTTATCCATTCACTACCAAAGGACGTCTTGGTGGCTTCCAGGTTTTGGCAGTTATGGGGGACCACCAAAGGGTATCGTTCTTTCCAGCCTCCTCTCCCATCACAGCCTCTTCTCCCAACCCAGCACCCCAAGCACACCCTGCCCACTCCTCCAGTACCTTCCAGCATACCATGTCCTGCTCACTGAATGGGGCACGCCAAAGTTTCCAGAAACCAGACAGAACACAGAGACTCGCTTTGGCAGTCACGGGTGGAAGGCCCCCTCCCTGCTGCTGTGGCCAGAGAAGGCTGGTCCCCTGGAGGGTCAGCGCCCATTTCTATCCAGGCAAGAGTCCCGGACACAGGGGCCACCGCACACCTCCCCCAGCAACGTGCCTCCGGGCAGAAGTTGGCTTAAATCCTCTCACAACCCCTTAGGGGCAAATTATTTGCATTAATTAATTGATTGATTCATTAATTCAGGACACTGGGCTTGGGACCTACAGCTGGGTTCCCATCGACTTTTTGTTCAGCAAACTCAAAAGGCTCAGGACAAAGAAAAGCAAGAGGAAAGTTAGCAGTTTAGGTATTTTAAATAATGCTAAAATCTGGCCCTGGTGTCTCTAACCTTGAGAACCACAGTTCAATATGTTTGAAGGTTTCTTCCTCCTCCTCAAGCTTTTTCTGAGAGCTGTGGCCTGTCCTGTGTGTGTCAGTGATCTACTGCTGTGGAACAAATCACCTTCAAACTTAGCAACTTAAAGCAACCACTGGGCCCGGTGCCGGGGCTCACACCTGTAGTCCCAGCACTTTGGGAGACCAAGGCGGATGGATCACTTGAGCTCAGGAGTTTGAGACCAGCCTGGGCAACATGGCGAAACCCCGTCTCTATAAAAAATACAAAAATTAGCCGAGTGTGGTGGTGAGTGCCTGTAGTCCCAGCTACTTGGGAGGCTGAGGCTGGAGGATCGCTTGAGCCTGGGAGGTTGAGGCTGCAGTGAGTTGTGTTTGCGCCACCGCAGTTCAGCCATGGGGATAGAGAGAGACCTTGTCTTTAAAAAACAAACAAAAAAACACTTCTTTGCTCACAGGCCTTTGGTTTGGGCTGGGCTGGGACAGGCTGGTCTGCTGGGCTCCCTGGAGTTCACTCAGGTCGCTGCAGCCACCAGGAGGCTTGGTTGGGTGGAGGGTCTGGAATGGCCTCTGTTGACAGGTGTCGGGGCTCTGGTGCTGACTGCCAGCTGAGTGTGTCTCTCATGAACTCTTGTCTGTCTGTCTTGCCTGTGCCAAGTGGGACAGTGAGGGGCTGCCCAGGCCCCAGAACTCGCCTAACATCATGTTTGCTACATACTATTGGTCAAAAAAGGCCCACCTAGATTCAGGGGTGGAGAGACAGGTGCTATCCTTGATAAGATGAGCTGTGAAGAATTTGAGGCCATTTCAAATCTCTATCTCTGTGTCTGACGTGGCGTGGTTTACTGTGGTGGAGACAGAACCCAGTTTTTGTGTTTTCCAGTGATATTACTGACTTTTTTTCATTATTGCTTTTACATTTTGGTGGTCTTCAGAAAATGATAGAAATGAAGAACTGCTACATTTCTTAAAGTTTAGCATCTTCTAGTTTTATGTATGAGATATTTTTAACGTAATAGCATCTTGGGAGTTATTGCCTGCAAAACGCATCCTTTCGGTTTTAATGCATCACATAATTTTATGAACAAGCTAAATTATTTGGAGCATATATGAACATTCTTAAAACCAAATTGCTTTACGTGTATAGAAAGATAAGCAAAAATAAAACACTGTACATATTTCATTTTCCCTGTAGTTTATTTTCTTTAAACATTTTTTTCTGACTTCAAAATTCCTAGACACTTTACATTTTCACTTCAGGCATGACTGTTAAATGGCTGTGTGTTCTGTGCCAAGCCAGGGCCAGGAGCTGAAGATGAAGGGACACGATGCGACCCCACTCCACAGCAGCCTTGAGGGGCACCAGACCTCGTCCTCCATGACCACACAGGGTACCTGCCAGACGTACCCCAATTAAAGCGAACTGAGGTCTCCATCACCTTCGCTCTAGTTGGAGCCTATGGAACCCAGCTGTAGGTCCCAAGCACAGTGTCCTGAATTAATGAATCAATCAATTAATTAGTGCAAATAATTTGCCCCTAAGGGGTTGTGAGAGGATTTAAGCCAACTTCTGCCCGGAGGCACGTTGCTGGGGGAGGTGTGCTGTGGCCCCTGTGTCCGGGACTCTTGCCTGATTTGAAATCGGCTCTGGCCCTCCAGGGGACCAGCCTTCTCTGGCCACAGCAGCAGGGAGGGGGCCTTCCGCCCGTGACTGCCAAAGCGAGTCTCTGTGTTCGGTCTGGTTTCTGGGAACCTTGGCCTGCCCCGTACGGTGAGGGGGACACAGTGTGCTGGGAGGGACACGCAGGTTCAGGGGATTCTGCCGTTGGGTGTGGTAAGAAGGCTGGGGGAGGAGGCTGGAAAGGATACCACCTTCTAATGGCCCCACCCGGTGGGTCAGGCCGGCGGGCAGCACGCAGGGCAGCAGCTCTCCCAGCCACAGCAGCCCCGCGGTTCAGTGAGCAGATGATGAAAGGGGGCACCCATGGGTGCGGTGGGGCCTCAGATCCGAGACCTGCCCTGTGTTGTGAGCCACGATTCCGAAGCACAGCTCCCACAGGGTCAGAGGTCAGCTTGAGAAGATTTCGGGAGCCCTCGGCCTTCTGAGCCCGTCCATGGCGCAGCCACAGCAGTTCGGGCGATGGGCCCATGTGCCCATCTCTGATCTAGTTTTACCTGACTCCGTTTCCTTGAGAGCCCAGGGACCCCAGCAGTGGGAGGACCTGTTCAGCTGACTTCCTTAGGCAGGTGGGGAAGAAAGGCCGCCTTCCTGATGCCTGATGCCGTAGAAGGTTCTAGAAAGGCCAGTCAGGTTTCTCTCTTTGAAGTTCCAGGTGGGGAGGGATTGTGCTGGAACCCTCCAAAGGAGCTTTATTTACTTAGACCTGGTGCTTCTTGGAGGAGGAAGTGCTTCTGGATTGATTGCCTGCAACACTTTATGTTCTGAGCTCAAACAGGAAGGCAGGCGCAGTGAACACAGCTGAGTCTCTGTGGGACGCTGCAGCTGGGGTCCCGAACTGAGTCTTGCCTTTACTCTGGTTTTATTTTAGCAGGCATTTGCTAAACATTACTATTAAATCTCAAGAGAAGGTTGGGCACGATGGTTCACGCCTGTAATCCCAGCACTTTGGGAGGCCGAGGCGGGTGGATCACCTGATGTCAGGAGGTCAAGACTAGCCTGATCAACGTGGTGAAACCCTGTCTGTACTAAAATATAAAATTAGCCAGTCATGGTGGCAGACGCCTGTAATCCCAGCTACTTGGGAGGCTGAGGCAGGAGAATCACTTGAACCCGGAAGGCAGAGGTTGAAGTGAGCCGAGATCGCGCCACTGCACTCCAGCCTGGGTGACAGAGTGAGACTCTGTCTCAAAAAAAAAAAAAAAAAAAAGAAAAGAAAAAATCTTGAGACAGGATTTAACCTGTGATGTGGCTGAATCCGTATAATAAAATATTTAGCAATTTGGAATATAACAAACTCATAAAAAAATAACAGAATAAATGGGTTTGTCCTGCTGAACTGCAGACAGCTGCACCATATGCTGGTGAGAACATGGGCCACAAAGCTTAGATTCTAATCTCAGCTCCACCACTTGCCAGCTGTGTGACCTTGGGCAAGTTACTTAACCTCTCTGGGCCTCAGTTGCCTCTTCTTTACAATGGGGTAATACCACTATTCATTTCAGAGGATTTTTGTGAAGATTAAATGCAATAAAAGCACCTGAGAAGCATTAGCTCAGGGCCAGGCCCATAGTCAGTGTTTTCATAAATGCTCATGACGTTATTAATAGTACTAAAAACTCAAATGTTTCCTAACCAAAGCGTGAACTGAACCACTACTTTTCAGGAGCACAATGAGCTGGTTTAAACCATGGCGGAAGCCCCATGCTATCTAAAATCATCACAAAACAGCTACTTTCAGTAAAGCCTAGGCCCATGCTGTAGGGAAACCAAGCCTTGTTATTCTCCTCCCTTTACCCATGGGGAAACGAAGGCTGAGAGAGACTTGGTGGCTTGGCCAAGATCACCCAGCGAGGAACCCCAGTCAATGTGATCTTGGCTCTCAGGACGATGACGACTTACTGCCTCTATTGAAGTGGAATGGAATTTGATCATGAAAATGCTTTCCCATCCAAGTGGAAGTAGAACTGTGCAGTGGGGTTCATACATGCCTTCATATTCACAGGTGTTTACAGGGCATACTCAGTCGTGCCTGTATGTGTGTTTACGCTTGTTGCGTAGGTTTAAATGACTTTCCCCATGTCCCCTGTCCCCCTCTGGGTGGTGTGGGCAGGGAGATGTGTGGCCATCATCACGTGACCTGTTCCACCAGCCCCCCGACCAGCTCCGACACCGGCCTGCGGTTCCCGGACAGCAACGGCCTCCTGCAGACCCCGCGCTGGGATGAGCCGCAGCGGGTGTGCGCCCTAGAGCAGATCTGTGGTGTGTTCCGCGTGGACCTGGGCCACATGCGCTCCCTCCGCCTTTTCTTCAGGTAGGAAGCATCTCTGGGCTCCTCCTGGGAGCTGGTCTGTGTGTGCTTGCTTTCCCTGGCAGCCTGTGCTTTGTGGCCGGTGCAGTGCACGGCGTGGGGACGCTGGGCCCTGGATGGAGTCTTCCCAAGCGTCTGCCTTCCTCCCTCACTGATCTTGTGGGCAGCGGTTCCCCACTGCGGCTCCCTGGCAGTTCTCAAGCCAGGTGAGCTACCAAACTCATTCCCCTGCCTTCAGCGTGATGGTAGCCAGCGACTGCTTGCAACTCTGGCTTGGGAGAAGAAACCAAACCAGGGCTGAGAGTAGCAGCTGCAGGCCTCTCTGATCCCTGGGAGATGCTCTGGAGCTCAGCCACCTGTGCGGGACAGGCCGCAGCTTTCCGGATGGAGGCTCCCTTCCTTTCGTGATGGGTGGGCAATGCCTAGTTTCCTGCAGTCATTCCCCACATGAGAGCCTCCTCCTTATAGTCAGGGCTGCCCAGCCGCAGACAGCACCAATAAGAGGCCCGGGCTTAGAAGAAGCCGGCGTGTCCAGAAGCTGGGGGGGTTCCCAGACCCAGAGCCACATTCCAGCCTTTCATCTAAGGGCAGCCGGGGTTGGGCTGACAGCACTGACGGATGTTTAGTGAGTTTCCCTGGAGGGTTCTCCCAGAGTTCCACCCACACGCAATGAAGGAGGTCTGTTCCCAGGAGGTTCTCTTAGCACATGGCCCGCCAGGGCTCAAAACTGGATTCCAGGGCACTCAGCCCTGGGACCCAGGTCTCCCGGACTGCAGGGACCATGTAGCTGGGCAGGTGGTGGTGGGGAGAAGGTCACTCTGGCAGGTCTCCAGAGAGGAGCTCCAGGGCCCCCCAGGAAGGAGCCATTTTGTCATCTTCAGCAAAGGGGGTGACGGTTTTTGTTCGGTGTAGTTCTGTCCCCTCCCGCCAGCAGCCAACTCCACCGGACTCACTGTTCCCTGCTCCTGAGGTTGGCGACAGTGGCCTCTGATTATACTTGGAAATAAAACCCCCCGTGTTTACATATTCATCGGGCTTTCCTCTCCCCTCTCCAATGGCCCTTCAGCGATGAGGCCTGCACCAGCGGCCAGCTGGTTGTCGCCAGCCGAGAGAGCCAGTACAAGGTCTTCCACTTCCACCACGGTGGCCTGGACAAGCTGTCCGACGTGTTCCAGCAGTGGAAATACTGCACCGAGATGCAGCTCAAAGACCAGGTAGCCCAGCAGACCGCCCCAGACGTCCCGTGGTTGATACTTCCCAGCCCCCACAGGCCCCGTCTCCCTCCTGGGTCCTGTGTTGGGTTCCCGGGCCCGGGGGCTTACGGGGTGTGACCCATGGTAGCCTTCGGCCTTCAGAGCAGCACCTTCAGGTTTGAAACCTGTGCCCAGGGCTTTCTGTAAAGTCAGTGCCCTGCACTTGAAAAATCGTGTTTTGACAAGACTTCCTGCCATATTTTGCTCAATCTATGTACAAATGTAATAAGAGCTCTTTAATTATCTGTTTAAGATACTGTATGTGCTTATTAGAAACAGGGCTGACTTTAAAATTCCCTTCCTTCCCACAGAGCCTCCTGCTGGCTTCCCTTATTACAGTAGCATGGCTTTTTTTCCCCCTACATTGAACAACCTTTGATTTTTGAATTAAATGTCAGCTGCAGTTTTGCCCTGGATTCGTGACTGCTCGCGGAGACAATCTGACAGGCTGGCTCCCTGCTCGCAGGACAGCGATCCCTTTGTATGTGGCCAATCACATGTAATTCATTGCAGGCCCTCCCGGCAGAGGGAAGTTAGGCCGAACGAGGCATTAATTCCGTTTTTGCGGCTGGGGTTGGAGAGAGTGGGGGGCGGCGGCACACTGGGCCGGGGAGGAGAGAGCCGCAGAGGGAAACCGATTTTAAGATGAAGGTATTTTCATTTTAATTGCGCCTAATTACACTCGCCATTTAGGGGTTTGTATGCAAGGGACGGCCCTTGCCCTCCTTTCAGAAGAGAGAGAGGCTTTTAATCCTGGGAAAAGCACCGCTGGCCTCTGAAGCCGCACGGCTGAGATCCTGACCTTTGCCCAGTTTTCCTCCCGTTCAGCAGGTCGCCCCCGATAAGACATGCATGCAGTTCTCCATCCGCCGCTCCAAGCTGCCGTCCTCCGAGACGCACCCCGAGGAGAGCATGTACAAGAGGCTCGGCGTCTCTGCCTGGCTCAACCACCTGAACGAGCTGGGCCAGGTGGAGGAGGAGTACAAGCTGCGGAAGGTGAGGTCTGAGCCCTCCCCGCTGGCCCCATGGAGAGCCGGCCGGGAACCGGGAACGAGCAGGAGGGAAGGAGGCCAGGGTCTGGCTGCCCGCCCGCACCCACGGACCACCTCCTTGGGAGAGCCCCGTTTTCTTGTGTGAGGCTCTCTGTGAACACTCCGATAAAGCAATCAAAGCTGCTGCGTTGAAAAAAAAAAAAAAAAAAAAAAAACCTCCCTCGAGGGTTTGGGGGGATACCGTGTCAGCCTGCACAGAAGGGTTTGCAGTGAAATGCAGCATTTCCAAAACCAGGGATTAGGCCATGACGTGAGAACGACACGTTAATCTGAACGCCACCCCAGGGGGGGCATTGACATTGAAATGAGCCGGGTTTGTGTCCTGTATGGGAATTGAAGGCCACTGCTTTCCCCTTGTAAATATGTGCAAATTGCAGAGATCTGAATCGAGGCGCACCAAAGCCACCAAAACACGCATCTCTGGGGATTTGGGGGTTCTTTGAGCTGTCCTGTTTTATCCCCTCCCCAACTTTTGCCGCTTCCTCCAGGCCATTTTCTTTGGCGGCATTGATGTGTCAATCCGGGGGGAGGTCTGGCCCTTCCTGCTGCGCTATTACAGCCACGAGTCCACGTCGGAGGAGCGGGAGGCGCTGCGGCTGCAGAAGCGAAAGGAGTACTCTGAGATCCAGCAGAAAAGGTAACCGCCGGGGCCAGCCCGGCCCACCCCGCCGAGCCGCAGAGGAAAATGTCATTTGAAAAGGCAATTTGAGGTGCAATTCAGCATTGATAATACGTTTCGTGACCCATAGCTTCTTTCAAAAATGGGTCTCCCAGGAACGTGAGTGATAGGATGGGATAAGTGCAGTCATTAAACCAAGCACTCGGGCCTCGGAACCGCGGGGCTGGTTAGCTCACATGTCAAGGTTTTAGAATTCTCCTTCAACAGACTTAACTAGGCGCTGACGTCCCACAGCTGAAGGCTGGGGCTGGGAGCAGGGCCTGGAGGGGTGAAGGCATCCGGAGACTCTGTCCCACTTGGGCTCTGCTACCCCAGGACTGGGGTCAGCTCTCTCTCCAGGAGGCTGGGACTGGGTGAAGCCACTGGGCTGTGCTCAGCTCCCCTCCAGAACACTGGGCCAGGGCCAAGACCTCATTACCCATTGGGCTGCAGCTTGTTCTTCTCTCTGGGACGCTGGAGCCTGTGAGGCGGAGTTAATAGCAGGGGGAGCCTTGGATACGTGCCACCCATCCGCCGCATCGGGGAGGGCCTGCAGCCGGCAGCAGCCACCCAGCTCCCATCCAGGGAACGGGGGTTGGGAGGAAGCATGGCTTCCTGGAATGTGTGCACCACACGATGCCTCCGGGTGCCACCCGCTGACCCCGACTCGGTGGTTGGCCCCACACAGGCTCTCCATGACCCCTGAGGAGCACAGAGCGTTCTGGCGCAACGTGCAGTTCACTGTGGACAAAGATGTGGTCCGGACAGATCGGAACAACCAGTTCTTCCGAGGGGAAGACAATCCCAACGTGGAGAGCATGAGGTACTCCCTCCCCCGCCGTCTGCACGTCTGCACATCTCACCTGACTGCCCTGGGAAGTGGTTGAGCCCCCAGCGACTTTCTGCAGGGCCTCTCTTCCAGGTTCACACGTCAAGGCCCCAGAAGTGAAGGATACGCTACTCATGAGCTACTTCGGTTGGCATCTCAGAGCCATGGCATCCCAGGGAAGCCAGCCAGGTCCCTGCCAGTGGGGCCCGCAGAGCCCCTCTATCCCCTGGGCACCACCAAGCCTGTCCTTGCTTGGCTCACACCAACCATGGACCAGCTTCCCCATGCACCCCCTCCACCTCCCCGTGGGTGGTCCTGCAGTCATACAGCCACACAGAGCCAGAGGCTGGCATCTCTGACATTCTGCTGCAGCCTAGCAAATAATTGCACAAAATTAGCAGCCCACAGAAATGTCCCTGCCAGCCCACCCCTTGTCACAGACAGTCCACCCTTCAGAAAATCAGACCCATGTTCCCCCTTACCCCTGCTCTCAAGGTTCTGGGCCTAGACAGCAGCTAATAGCAGGCCATTACTTTTTTTTTTTTTTTTTTTTTTTTTGAGACAGAGGCTTGCTGTCATCTAGACTAGAGTGCAGTGATGTGATCTCGGCTCACTGCAACCTCCACTTCCCAGGTTCAACCTATTCTCCTGTCTCAGCCTCCCTAGTAGTTGAGATTACAGGCGTGCACCCCATCATGCCTGGCTACGTTTTGTATTTTTAGTAGAGACAGGGTTTCACCATGTTGGCCAGGCTAGTGTCGAACTCCTGACCTTAGGTGATCTGCCCACCTCGGCCTCTCAAAGTGCTGGGATTACAGGCGTGAGTTACCGTGCCCAGCCAGGCCATTACCTTTTGCAAAGCAAGGGTCTGTGTGTCTGGAACCTAAGCTTGGGCTCTGAAATGATGGCAGAGCTGCCTTCCACGGAGATGAAGGCAAGTGAGGGAAGGCGGGGTCTCCAGCTCCGGGTTCTGCGGGCTGGGCAGTGTGCTGTGGTGAGGGTCATCTCCACTTACTGCTGTCTCCACTGTCTCCCAGGAGAATCTTACTGAACTATGCCGTGTACAACCCTGCCGTCGGCTATTCCCAGGGGATGTCGGACCTGGTGGCGCCCATCTTGGCCGAGGTCCTGGATGAATCAGACACCTTCTGGTGCTTTGTGGGTTTGATGCAGAACACGATCTTTGTCAGCTCCCCTCGGGACGAGGACATGGAGAAACAACTGGTGAGGCTCAGAGGATGGGTACGTCCGAGGGCATGTGAGGGCCCATGCTGCCTCTCCCCTTGTAGCCAGGGTTGCCGTGGTGACGCGTGGCTTGGCTGCTATAGGTCAGTGGGCAGCGAAAACGCCAGGATGGAACTTGCCCGTGGGATATGGGTGACTTAGCCCTGCATCTCCGGGGATGGCCCCCTGACTCCCTGCAGGTCCCCCTGACTCCCTGCAGGTCCAGAGGCCGTGTTGTGTGGGCTACTCTGGTGGCCTCCCACTCCTGCATGTGACAACCTGGCCCAAGCTCCCTGGCTGGCAAGGAAGGGGAGGCACCATCACACCCAGCCCCCTCTGAGCTTTAGGAAATGGGTCCTCAGGTGTGTCTAAGCTGCTCCCCGCAGAAGTCAACACAGCCAGGGCTTCTGAGTGCGGACAGGAAGAGGGGGGCTCCTGAAACTCCCTGAGGTCTCCGGGGCAGTCCTCACGCCCCACCCCTTCCCTGGGGTGCCCAGCTGTCACGTCTCCCGTCACGACCTCCTTAAAAGGACCAGCCCTACGTAGACCAGGAAGCACTGAATGTCGGTGATGGGGCTGAGCCCAGCTGGGTAGGGCAGCACCAGAGGGCCAGTGTGTGGGACCGAGGCAGGGCACCTGCTCACTGATCTCAGCACGCATCACCCATGTCTACCAAGTACCTGCCGGATGCAGTCACCAGACATTCACCCTCCCGGCTGGGCCAGGAAGCTGGCATTGTGAGCAGAGGACGCTGGGTGTTGGGGAACACTGCAGGAGGCGCCCGTGATAAGGACAAGAGGGCTTCTGCACTAGGGACAGCTCCAGGGTGTGTGGGGTCTGGCCCTGAGTGTCACTAAGGCTGGGCTGAGCAGAGCAGTCCTGGTGGTGGGACTGAGTGACCCGGTCTTCCTGGACCAGTAGTGAGGGAGGAGCTGATGGAGGGCCTTGAAGGCCAGGGCCACAGGGTGTGTCTCATAGAATGAGGGTCCCCACTGCGCGGCCACAGAGCGTGGCTCAGAATGGGGGTCCCCACCCCAGCACACTGAGTATGTCTCATAGA
>NC_045449.1:73726484-73728242 GCF_002776525.5 Piliocolobus tephrosceles | reverse complement strand
TCAGAATGGGGGTCCCCACCCCAGCACACAGAGTGTGTCTCATAGAATGGGGGTCCCCACCCCCAGGCCACTGAGCATGTCTCATAGAATGGGATGCCCGCTCCCAGGTCCGGGACTGGCGCTGGTCCGTGGGCTGTTAGGAACCGGCCGCCCAGCAGGAAATGAGCGGAGGACGGGCCAGCAAGCATCCCCGCCTGGGCTCCACCTCCCGTCCGATCAGCGGCCACATCAGATTCCCCCCAGGAGCTCGAACCCAAGAACCCTTTGTGAACTGCGCATGTGAGGGATCTAGGTTGTGCGATGCTTATGAGAATCTAATGCCTGATGATATGAGGGGGAGCAGTTTCAACCCGAAACCATTCACACTACCTTGTCCGTGGAAAAATTGGCTTCCAGGAAACGGGTTCCTAGTGCCAAAAAGGTTGGGGACCACTGCTGCAGACTGACTATTAGTGGGACGTTGATGGCAGGCTGGGAGGGTTGAAGCCGACAGAGAGAATTCGAAGGCAAAGGAGCCCAAGCAGGGAGGTGCAGGCACCGGCACAGAGGGTGGGAGTGCAAGGGGGTCGTCCACATGGGTGGACTTGGCCCGGCTGCAGGCCACAGGGCGGACGGCTGGCCGCACATCTTCAGCACAGTCTCCCGTGGGAACAATGGGCCACCTGTGTGGGAAGGAGGCATGTGGCCTTGAGCCCTGCCCCAGGATCCCCCCAGCTGTGATCTAACTCCACCTGGGCCGGGGGGCTGACCCCAGCTGAGCCTGCTCACTCTGCCTCAACGGGTGAGTGTGACGTCAGGCGTCCACATTGCCTGGGGAGGCAGTTACAGTGTCCAATGCCATTCGCCCCTGACGGCTCATGGCAGCACATGGCTGGGTGACTCATTGACTGCTGGAGATTGATTTTCCAGCGACATTGATGAAGTCAGTGGCCTGGGCCCGGGTGCTGCCAGAAATAGCCCCAATCTTGTTCCACGTCACTGGGAGGTGACCTTAATGGCAGGAATCGAGCATCCTGGGGTGCAGACACGTCCCCTTCCTGCCCTAAATCAGCTCTGGAAGATGAAAGACCTGGGTGAGCATAGCTGAAGAGGGGTGGGGGTGCTCCCTGGATGATCCGCTCACCTCACCAGGAGGGGTGGATGTGGGAAACAGCCCCCAGGTGTCCACTGAGAGTGGGAAGCCTTCCTGGCCATGGAGCGGCTGCCCAGCATCCTGCCACTCCAGGGAACAGTGCTCTGCCTCACGCTGGGCCATGCCACAGCCTCCGGAACAGTCAAATCCGGGAGGAACTGGCAGAGGCAGGTGTGAGCCGATTCCAGTGGGGGAATAAAGCATTGGGGGGCAGGCATGTGCCGCGGGTAGAGGCCCCTGGCTGTGCTTTTCCAGGTTGGCGTGGCCCGGGGAAGGGCCCCAGTGGGAGTGGGCTCCCTGGGCAGCAGGCTTGCCTGGGACTGGGGCTAACTAACCCATTCTGGCCTCGCTCCCAGCTATACCTGCGGGAGCTGCTGCGGCTGACGCACGTGCGCTTCTACCAGCACCTGGTCTCGCTGGGCGAGGATGGCCTGCAGATGCTCTTCTGCCACCGCTGGCTCCTGCTGTGCTTCAAGCGGGAGTTCCCCGAGGCTGAAGCGCTGCGGATCTGGGAAGCCTGCTGGGCCCACTACCAGGTGAGCCAGGGTAGGGGCCAGGAGGCCTGCTGGGTTTACTACTAGGTGAGCCAGGGCAGGGGCCAGGAGGCCTGCTGGGCCCATTACCAG
>NC_045449.1:73677162-73726474 GCF_002776525.5 Piliocolobus tephrosceles | reverse complement strand
GGAGGCCTGCTGGGCCCATTACCAGGTGAGCCAGGGCAGGGGCCAGGGCCGGGGAGGTTGGGACCATGGCCCCTGAACCACCGTGGCCACACTGCCTGCTGGCCCTGTCTGCCTCGCCACCCCCCACCCACAGACACACATTAGTCCCCCATATGGCGACCGCCTTCCCGTCCCACGTGGCTGGCTTCAGACCTTGCAGCTCGCCTCCCCAGTCACTGAAATCGATGCAAATTGCCCGCTGACTGCACTCATTACCACTTTCTGGGGCTGAGCTCCCTCCTGTCACAACCAATCAGTGTGAGTGACACTGTTGGGGGCCTACGCTAGACCACAGCAGCCCAGGATGCTGGTACCCAGGAGCGTGAGCCAGCACCGCCCTGCCCTCTCAGGACCGCCCTGCCACGAGGGACGAGGGCCAACTCACCCGTCACCCTCCTGTGCAGAGAAAGGGCCTGAGATTCCCACTTCCCTGTCGGCCCCTCCAGAGGGCTCCAATCAGTGATACCGACTTCCTCTCTCCGTCCACCGTCACCAACATCTTCTCAGCAAATTCCCCTTGGAGCACAGCACTGGCTCTGTCACATGGCCTTAACGCCCAAATTAGGGACAAGCTGGAGATGTCAAAAGATAAGCAAGTCTCTTTGAATCCATCAGCCTTTAAAAAAAAAAAACTCACATTGACGCATCCAGGAGGGCTGGACCGTTTTGCAGGGCAGGCTCCATCCACCGCGGCAGCTCCAGCAGCCTCCATCAGAGAACCCTGAAGATGCAGGCAAACACCCATCTGCTGGAAGACATTTGCATCAGCGTCTCCCGTCCTCACTCACGCTGCAGGAGGCTGATGTCTGACAAAAGAGAATCTGCAGCCACGGAGGGCCGGTGCCACATGCCGCCTTTGCATGCATTTGTTGGCTGGCCCCTGGCCGGAGTCTAGGTTTCCTTGGTGGCTTAGCCTGCTGGACGTGGACGTGCAGGGTGGACAATCTGCATTCATAAAGGGAAGCACGGCATGGATGGTCCGAGACGCTTCATTCCCACCACCCCCAGAGAAAAAAATTGTGCCTCATTGCATGTCTTCCCAGTGGCAAATTTGCCGCCCTCATTGCTTTATGTTCAGGCTGATGTTACATGTGAACTCAGGGCGTGGCCCAGCAGACACGGCCCTTTCCCACGGGCACCTACGATGTCCCGACTGTGATGACATCTAGTTGGAATTCCAGCGGGAGGCCCATGTGACGTGGGATCTCTGTTGGCTGCTCTTTTGTTGGAATCCACAAAGCAAGTTTCTGTTGTTTTCAGACTGTGGGCTCGATTTAGCCACAGTCGGTCCCATCCCTTGATCAATTTGGTAGTAGTACGGGGTCGGGGTGGGCTGCCAGTGAGCTGGGAGTGAGCTCTGTGGAATGGGAAGGTTGCCGCCAGGTGAGGTCTTTAACTGTTCAGTGACCCCTGAGTGAGAAAAGGCCTTTGATGCTATCCATCCGCTGCCAGCGTGTGGTGGGGCTGGACGGCCCTACGCCCTGCCTGTCCTGGGAACTGAAATCCGCCTATACTGTACAGGCTGTGGAGATCGTGCCCTCCCTCTCCCTCCTCACATTCCTCTCGCAGAGAAGCTGGGCGTCCACCTTCCTGCAACCCCTCCACTGTGTCTCGCACCAGCCACAGTTCAAATCACTGCAAAAGGATCCGTCAGAGCCAAAACAAGACCGTCCCAGATTAGTTCAGAGGAAGCAGCTGGGCAGCCTGGTGCATGGTCTCTCCAGGAGCAGGCTGGGGCGTGGGAGTCGTCTGTAGCCTCCGCCCTCATGGTGTGCTCTGCTCAGCCTGGGCTGGGGACGCTGTTCTGTCTGGTTTGTGTGGTCGACGTCAGGAGACTAAACATGGACTTCCCAGTGCCCCCGTCCTTCCTGTGCCTCCGGAAGTGCGTGTGCATCAGAGGTGGCGTGCCTTGAGGCGTCCAGGCCGGAGAGCACACAGGATGCAGCCGTCAGGACCTGGCGCGGGCTTCCTGCTGTGCACAGCGCATTGCCGGCAGGCCCTGTGAGGCGGTCTTTAAAGGGAGGGCTGCGGAGTCCTCAAAGGGTGCCCAAAAAGAGGCTCAAGGACAGCACGATCATTTCAGCCACCCCATGGGCGAGCTGCTGTGCCCGCTCTGTTAGGATCTTCCCACTTTTCTAGCCACAAACCCTAGAGTCATCTCTGGGGCATGATTTGGGGGGTGTGGCCTGGAGCCAGGAAGATAGGCTGACCCATGGCTGGCTGCCAGAGGCACATTCCACGACCCACTGGAGCGAGTTCTGACCCAACCTTCCACACACACCGTTGCTCGGGACTGTTACAAATGAGTCCTCCCCATAAGCGCAGGCCAGGCCTTCTGAGGAAGGTACCCCCCCCGCCCCCCCCCCGTCATGGAGACCACCCACATTGCCCCCCAGGAGAGCAGCCCCCCAGGAGAGCAGCAGCAGCCCGTGGGGCTGAGCTCAGCGTCGTCCCCTGTGGATGTCACAGCAGCCTGGGCACGCGGGTACTGGGATGGACCCCATGTGCAGGTGGGGAAACTTAGGGCCGAAGAGGCGATGCAGCTCACCCAGGGCCACATGGCCCCCGAGCTGGGCTGTGAGCCCAGACACCTCACCCTGGAGCCCTCGCTCGCACCCTGGCACTCAGTTTCCTCCTGAGTGCAGGGCCTGGGGCTCGGTCGGAGCCCGTGTCTGAACTCTACCCACCTCCACAGACGGACTACTTCCACCTTTTCATCTGCGTGGCCATCGTGGTCATCTACGGGGATGATGTCATCGAGCAGCAGCTGGCCACGGACCAGATGCTCCTGCACTTCGGAAACCTGGCCATGCACATGAACGGGGAGCTCGTTCTCCGGAAGGTGAGGCTGCCCCAGACGTGGGCCCTGCCCCACCCTGCCTCCAAAGCCCCAGCCCCACTGGTTAGTTCTCAGGAAGGTGAGGCTGCCCCAGACGTGGGCCCTGCCCCCAGAGCCCCACCCCACCATGGCCCCCAGCACGTGCCCTGCCCCCACCCGTAGCACTGGGGGCTCCCTGCCAAGGCCTCACGGTCAGCAGCTGTCTTGGCCTGGCTGTGTCACCTCGGCTGTCCCCTCACTTTCCTGGGGTGCCAGCCCTGACACAGGAGCCTCCTTTGCTGGCTGAGGAGGGAACAGATTCCCCGGGCTGACGGACAGGACAGGTCCAACCCAGAGCTAGGAACCCTGAGAAGGAGGCTGGACCCAGGGGCAGGGTAGCCAGAATACTGGAGGCCTTGGGCTTTGGCCCCTCCCAAACTTCCCAGACTCCTCCTGGAGATGCTGCCCTGTTAGCTCTGGGGTTGTTCTCAGGGCAGTGAGGGGGCGTCCTGAGGTCAGTGGTGCCCTCCGGCACAGGACGCAGATCCTGCAGGAGCTGAGAGGCTGCTGGGGGTGGGGCGGTGTGGAGCAAGGTGCGGGGGGGAAAGAGAGAAGAGAGGGGGTTGCTGCCAAAGGGACAGGTGGGCTTGGCTGGGGGCAGCCCGGCCCTGTGCTGGTGTTGGTCCTGTTCACCCTCCCGATGAAGCCCATTCAGGGACCTTCCTCACCTTGAGCCACCTGTGAGCACAGCCCAAGCGCCTTGTGGGTCCTGTCACTACAGCCACCTAAGACCCAGGGCCCGTGGTGCCAGTGATGGTGGGAGATGCAGGCAGAGCCCTCAGCCCAGGACTCAGTGAGCCCCCGAGGTGCAGGCCATTGCTGCTGTTGCTCTTTGTTGGCCACTCCCGTGGGGACCCTAGGCTGCCAGGCTGTCCCCGGCCCCTCCTCACCCCCTGTCCTCTCTCTGCAGGCGAGGAGTTTGCTGTACCAGTTCCGCCTCCTGCCCCGGATCCCCTGCAGCCTGCACGATCTGTGTAAGCTGTGCGGGACGGGCATGTGGGACAGTGGCTATATGCCCGCGGTGGAGTGCACCGGCCACCATCCAGGCTCGGAGAGCTGTCCCTACGGGGGCACGGTGGAGATGCCTTCCCCCAAGCCCCTGAGGGAAGGCAAGAAGGGCCCAAAGACGCCGCAGGACAGCTTCGGCTTCCGCAGATAGGTCGGCCCCCGGCACTGGACAGGGGTTGAGGGGACCTCCCCAGAGGCCCCGGGCACGGGAGGGGGTGGGGCTGGGCATGAAGGGGACAGGGGATGGTAGAAACCAAGGAAAATGCTTTTGGGCAACTCGAGAGGAACCTTTTCATACTGATGACAAAATTAGAGTCCGGAAGTGACAGAAGTCAGACCTACAGCCACCCAGAGGAAAGTCAGCTCCTGAAACGCGGCAGTGGAACGCGTGGCCAGCGCACCTGAGACACAGGCTGGCTGGGCTCTCCCGCTGGCTGCCCTGGAGGATTTCAACACGTCCCGGGATTTGCTCCAGCCTCGCGGGCAACCAGACAGCATCACCAGGCAATGAGGAAAGCGGAGACAGGAGAGGAAGGCCTCACTCACCCGCCGCATCGAGGGCTGCGGAACAGAGCGGGGTCCTGTCCAGGGCCGGAGACATCTTTGCAAGCCAGACACCCTTCCTCACGAGACCTCGTTCTCTCGGAGTGAGCCAAACACACTTCCCAAAGCTTCCCCAGCCACAGCTGGGATGCTGATGGAAAGACATCTGCCATTAAAAAAAAAAAGAAAAAGAGATAAAAAGCTCAACCCATATGGGGATAGAGAGGTGGGAGAGCACTCGGGTTTGAGGAGCTGGGGCTTGTAATGTTCATCCATGTAAACATTTCGTCCTCCTGGTGCGTGAAGGAAACTCCCTGCCCAGGAGCCGGAGCCTCAGGCTGTTGGAGAAGCATCCGATGCCTTTTTCTTAGCTGGGGGTCTTCTACGTGAGGTTCCTTGGTGTTGTTTAAGGTCAGCTCCACCAAATACAGCAACCAGCTGGGGCTTGAATGGGTTGATGTGTACGTGTGTCCCTGCGTGCGTGCATGCATGCGGGTTTGTGTTTGCAAGGTCCTCTGACAATGATCTACTTTGTCCCAGGGACGTGGTAGTATATTAGCTGACCAGCCAAGAGAAGGACACCTGGAAACAGACTCTTCCACTTTCCTGCAGGACCTGTGAACTGAGATGTGTAAGTCAGCTTCTTAGGTGATCGGACCTGAGAGCGACCAGTGAGGGAGTCAGCACTCAGGGCTCTCTGCCTTCTATGTGGGAACGACGTCTTCCCAACAGACTCTTCCCTACTCCAAAAGATTGTCTATCAGTTGCTCCTTCTGGGATTTGGAGATGGACAGGCGAGGGCGTGCGATCTATGCTGTGAGAGTTCCCTCCCAGCCAGCTTAGAAGTGTGGAGCCATCTGCACAGAAAGCCACTCCTTGAGCAGGAAGACCAAATCCCTCCTGAAATCCTCTGTCGCGTCCTTCTGGGGAGAAAAGCCCTTGATGTGCTGAGAACCATCATGGGGACCGGGACCGAGGGCTTCTTCCCACTCGAAGCTTTTCTCCCTGGAGGGTGGACACTGCTGGGCCATGCCACTTCAAAGCAGTGTTTCTCAGCAGGAAAGAGGAGGTCACCACTCCTCCTCCTTCTCGGCTTCTCTTTTCTCCATGAACCCAGGTCCTCCAGCAGGCACTTCCAAGTTCCCAGGTCTGTCTGCCCAAGAGCCTTTTGGGGAGACTGTCCTGGAGCCCCGTCAGTGCCCCCATCCTGGGGTACCGACCATTTCTGTCTAGCAGTAGGGGGTCCTGCAGTGGGAGTGGGGTGGGCTTCTCATCCACGTTGCTTCTGGGAAGTGAGGGTTGCCTTTCTGGGCTAGGGAGGTGGTTAGAGCTTCTGCCCTGACCCTCCGCTAGAAACCAGTTCTATCCATTGCCACAGCAATACTGTAACAAATCCCCCAACGCTTGGTGGCCTGCAGCAATCAGCACTGATCGAGAGCAGGAGTCAGCAGTTCGGGGCGGGGTGATTCTTCTGGTCTAGGCTGAGCTTGCTTGTTTAGGGCCAGTGGGCTGTTAAGTCCCAGGGGCTGCTTGTGGTGCAGAGGTCAGACCTGGCCCTGCTCTGTGGTCTCCTGCATCCCTCCCGCAGGCCAGCCGTGGCAGAGCCAAAGGCAAGGAGGGAGAGACGGCAAGTGCCTTTCCAAGCCTTGGCAGACACCGCACCTGCAGCCCTCCCCTTGGCCACAGCAAATCACGTGGCTGGGCTCAGCCTTAAGGGGTGGGGGACGGACCTGCCACTTTAGCGTCCCCTCTGCACAGTCGGGTGGCAGTAGGCTGAGAATTTGGAGAGCTGAAGAACTAGGACTCGGAGAGTCTGTGTCGTAATAATGCCTGCTTTGGAGCACTCCTTCCCCGCTCACCCTCTCCAGGAGAATAGCGTCCCTGATCCTAGCGTTGCACTAGATACCTCGTGCCTTTGAGCTGCTGTGTTTGGGAGGGAGGAAGAGGGTAGGCAGGTCCAGGGCTCCCCTCACTTAGGAAGGTCCTAGTAGAAGGCATTCCTTCTGAGCCTCCTGGCCCTACAGCTTCTCACTCCTGCTGCTCCCCAAGACCTGACCCAGACCAATCAGCTGCATCTCTGCACCAAGTACCACCCCTGCCATGCACTGCTCGCATGCACCTCACGCTCCCCATGGGCTGGCCGGGACCCCAATGAGGTCTGCACCTCTCCAGCCGGCCAGGACCTCGGAAGCCGTGACCTGGATGTTCAGGGCTTGGTGGAGGAGACGCTGCTCCAGGGGGATGGAGAAGCCCCGCCCCTCCGCAACTCCCTTAATCTGGATGCAATTAGAGGAAACCAGCCAAAAACCCTGCGGCAGCTGTTGCCCCGGGATTATTCCCAGCCAGCGAGAGGCATTAGGGCGATAATTCAGTCATTAGACTTCTAGCCTTCCCACCGCCAGAACGTGCAAATAGGGGATAATCAGCCCTGCACGGCCATCCTCAGCAATGCTGCTTATTTAACCCATTTTTTAAAATGACACTTAATGTTATTGGCTGGCGTACGTGTGTGCGCATACTTAAAAGTTGCCGCGTGCTACGGCCCTGCTGCTAATGTCTATGCTGACAGCGTTACCCGATGTTGCTCAGGGCCTCTGGGAAGAGAGGGCAACTTTGATGTGGGCGTGCTGGCACCCAAGAGGCCGCGTGGTCAGACTCGATGCTTTGCCGGCTCTGGAAGGTCCCGCCGGGGTTGAGGGGTCAGGTGAGCGCTCAGAGATCTGGGGAGGAAGCGAGGAGCCTGGTGTCCTCACCAGCTGCAGAGGGGAATTGTGTGCTGCTCCAGAAGGTTCTGACTCAAGTCTCAGCCCCTAGGACTCAGAACTCACAAGTCATGGACCAAGTACGGAGTGAGGGAGGGCCCCAGCCCACCCCTGTGGAGGAGGAGGAGGGTCTGAAGGTGGGAGGGGCAGCTCCCTGAGCAGCCGCTGTTCCTGACCAGCCAAAGTGTCGGGCACCGGGGAGGTTTCCATGTCCAGGAGGGAGAGGACCTCCACCCTCTGACCTTTCAGTTTTCCGTAGCAGCCCAGTCTGAAGCTCTGCAGGGGCGGGCAGGGCATCAGGAAAGATGAAGATGCTGGTTCTGGAACCAGGCCTCCCCTTGGGCTAAGGGGCAGTGGTTGGCAGAGGTTGCCCAGCTCTTTTGGAGGCCACTGGGAATAGAGGTGGGGTGGCAACAGGAAATGGGGTGCGGGCTGTAGACCACAGTGGGTGGGTGGTGCTTCCGTGTTCCTGTAAGGCCCGCCCCCCAAGCCCCCTCATCTGCTTCTTGTTTGGCAGAAATAGCTCTGGGGCACAGCCACTTGATGATGGGAATCCGCTCACGCCATGCCCTCTGGGGAAGGAAATCTTGCTCCTTGTGCAGCCTCTCCTTTCCCCTGCGGGGGTGCTGGGGGTGCCAGGGCTCCACCCTCAGCTCGCTGGGCAGAGGGAAGGAAGCACCTCGCTGTATGCTGTGCAGAGGCCGCTGCCGGTCACTTTGCCTCAGAGGAAGGAGGAGAGGCCCCCTGGGAAACACACACACAGACACACACACACACGCATACATGCAGGCGTGCAGCCTAGGTCAGTGGGGCCAGGACGCTGGGCCTGCCCCATTCTTGGAGTCCCTGGGGAATGAGCCTCAGGATCCGCTTCGTTCCCTGTTTCTAAGCCAGGCTGCATGGCCATTCCCGGGCATGAAAGCATTCTGTCCCGTCTCCAGTCAGAGGGAACTGCCCCCAAACTAGAAAGCTAATTTCCCCTGAAGGTTCGTGAAGCCAGAGGCATGCCCTTGGGGGCTGGTCGGGGGTGGTGGGGCCGGGGTGAGAGGCAGTGCTGTGGAAAGGGCCTGGCCCCCGCTGCCGGCAACTCTCCCCGGTGTGTGGCCTTCTGCCTCCTTCAGGCTCAGTTTCCAGCCTGTAACGAGAACAACGATGCCTGCCTGCCCAGGCCACCTCCTGGGACTGCGGTGGGGACTCTTAAGTGTGCAACTGTCATGAGGATGGTTTATGAAGTCCCAGGGACCACACCTGCACTCAGGGAAGAGACCGCTGACCTCAGCCATCAGCCGTGTGCATCGTGAGGGGCGGCGAGCTCAGGATGGAGAGCTCTCCCCTGGTTCGGAGTCAGCACACCTGCACTCCCTTCCACACACCCACCCAGCTGTGTGTCCTCCACCAAGGGCGAGCCTCTCTGTGACTCTTCTGTAAAATGCACCCCATTTTGCCCACTCCTGCCATGAGACACATCCTCAGCCATCCTGCCAGGCATGTGCGCGTGAATGCACGTGCAAAGCTCTCCACCAGAAGGGTGGTGTGGGTCCTGCAGAGCCTACCCCTCGGCCTTGAAGCTCCCTCAGGCTGCAGACTCTGGCCTCCTGGGTCTGAACATTAGAACCGGGAAAGGGGTGTCCCTGGGCAGAGCCAGGGGTGCAGCCTTCAGCCATCTGGCCTTGAATTTTCACTTTTTTTTTTTTTTTTTTTTTGAGACGGAGTCTCGCTCTGTCGCCCAGGCTGGAGTGCAGTGGCCGGATCTCAGCTCACTGCAAGCTCCGCACCCCCCCGGGTTCACGCTGTTCTCCTGCCTCAGCCTCCGGAGTAGCTGGGATTACAGCCGCCCGCCACCACACCCGGCTCATTTTTTGTATTTTTAGTAGAGACGGGGTGTCCTTTTAAGTACATTGTGTTGCGTTTCCAGGTAGGAAGGTAGCATTTCAAGTTCAAAGAGATCAAGTCATGCAACCGTCTTTCCTCCAGCACTTTTGGGGTAAGAAGGACAGTTTTTGTTATGGTTTAGGGGAAATTTTCATGAAATTTCCACCATTACCAATGGATTACTGATGTCCATGGCAAGTGATCTGTTCTTGGTATTTTGTTTTGGTTTGGTTTTGTTTTTAAATGTAATCGCTCATCGGTCAGGCCCAGGACTGGTCACCATGAGCTCTGCTAGCCACGGCCCCAACAATGCTTCCGGCTCTCATGGGTTCCACAGCAAATAAAACTGTCCTGAAAACAGATGCACGCTGTAAAGTGCCTCTAGAAGGTCCGGTGGGACTTGCTGGCTCAAAGCACGGCAGGCTCTGTGCTGGGCAAAGAGGGCCCCGTGGCAGCCCAAGGGCAGCCTGCAGACTCCAGTGTGCCCTGCTTCTCCCATGTTCCGAGATGGAGGAGGGGAAGGTGTAAAAGAGAGCTGGATGGGGGCTATGGGGACCGAGGGTCCCGGGAGGCTGGCCAGGGACTCAGCAAGCGCCCACTCTAGGAGGCCTTGCCCTCTGGGCTGTGGTTGGACAGCACTAGGCCCGCAGGGTGGGCTGCCGGGAGGAAGAGCAGCTCTGGGCCCCGGGCCCCAGCAGGCAGCGATGGGAGAATTGGCGAGTGCTTGCGGGGTCTCACAGGGGAAAGGACCCGTTCACGCTGAGCAACTGGGAGCCTCGCTCCCGCCCCAGTGCCTGGAAACATAAACAGTGTTTTATTGAGCCTTGGCTGCCGGGGCTCTGGTTTCAGGAAAAGCCTCAGTCTTGCATTTGTGAATTTTTAAGGAGGCAAACAAGGAGAATTTGACCTTGCTAGGAGTGGGAGTTAGGGAAAATTCAGGCTGCCCCACCAAGCCCTTGGAACCTTGCAGTAGGGGTCAGGAGGGACGGGCAAAGGCGGGTTGACCCGTGGAGTGGGTCTCCTGGTCCTCCCGGAGCATGGAGGGTGGGGAGCTGCAGCTCTTCATCAGGCACCCTTTGGGGTTTCCAGCTGTTTTCTCTTATTCCGTGTGTGTCTTTTCCCCTTTTGCCTGGTGGGAGGCTGGAGGGGAACACGAGTAACTCTTATCTGCATCACTGGGGTCTCATGTCTGAAGGGCCTGTTTCACCTGCCACCTACCTGGCCTTGGCCTAGACATCTGAGTGCCTCATCAGCTCCTCTCCACAAGCCCAGGGGTGCCCCTCTCAAGGCTGGCTGGGCAGGTACCACAGGCCAGGCCCCAGGAAGCGCAACGGGCTTCCCCCAGGAAAGACAGCAGAGCCAGCTGCCTGCCTAGGGAGGCCACCCACTACCAGGCACGGCTGGTGGCTCCGTTTAAAGAAATCTTTGTCCATGTGGGACTGGGAGGTGCTTCCCCATCCTGCCTGGAAGCCACGTCCTGGCTCTTACCGTGGACTCTGCAGCAGCCATGGTGGCCAAGTGAAGACAGGGGAGCCTGGTGGCTCAGGGGCCCCTGATGTCACCACCTCCAAGGCAATGGGACTGGACAGGGCAGCTCCTCAGGAAGGATGATCCCACCCTCACGGGTCAGCCCTGCAGGGGGACAAGGCCCACCACGACTCCACCTCAGGCCACCAACGGGACCTGTCCCACCAGGAGGGTCCCTTCCAATCTGTCTGGCAGCTGGTTCCCTGGGTAGGCCCAGACAGGCAGCAGCATCCTCATGTTCGCCTCTGCTGTGCCCTACTTCCCCCATAAATGACAACTGTGTAGTCACGCACACCGGCCAAGGGGACATAGGTGCCACCTGGCGGGCCACCCTCTTCAGGGGCCCAGCTCTCTGTTGTCCCACAGCCCTCAGGGCTGGCGGCGCCTGCTCAGTGCCACACAGCTGGGCAGCGGGCATGACTCAGTGTTTACACCTCAAGCAGCCGCACAGGCTCCAGCGGGGAGGTTCTTTGGGGTCCTTGTTCATGAGAGAGAGCATCCTGTGTGCAGCCCTGTTCTGGCTTCTTCCACATCATTCACGCATTCATCCCACAAGGACCATGGCACCGTGGGCTCACTCCAGGGAAGCAAGGCGGGAGTGCACTGGGGCTGCTTGGGTTCCCGGGGCAGACACACATGTACCCTGCACAGCCTCAAATGAGCAAATGAGCTGGCCCCTGGGTGAGGCCATGTGGACCCCCACGGCTTTGGGGCCAGCTGGGCAAACCTTGAACCCCTCATTTCTGCGTGGCCTTTGGCTGCCGCCTTCTCCAAGGCGTGACTCCTACTCCAGAGACTCCGGTGAGCAAGTGTCCCTTACCTTATTTTCTGTCAATCAAACTGAAATCCATTGTGATCCCCCATAGCCCAGTGCAATCTCTTAGTATTAGGGGTGTCTCCTTTCCTCCCCGTGCCCAGGCCATGAGCCAGAGGTACGAGGGGCCCCAGGCAAGACGCAGGGCTCTCTGCTCCTGGTTCTTCATCGTCATGGGGACACCCTTTGTCCAAACCCAAGGAATCCCGGGACATCTGGCTTTGCCACTTTGGCTGGGACTCAGGTACCCAGGCACACCTGTGTCTGCGTCCCCTCCTCGTCCCAGTGAGGGGGACCCTCAGTATCCCCCCGACATAGAACAGGAAGGTCTCAAGCCAGCCCCCTCCTCCAGTTCAATTACTCTCCCTCACATCCACCCACCCAGAGAGGTCCAGACCTGTGGCCACTTCCGTGCCCTCTCCAGACCAGGACACACCTGCTGCCGACCTCGTGGAAAACTTAGATTTTGACATTCTGATGCTTCAGAAGTGGTGGCTCCTCCTTCTTCCCCCCTCCGCCACCTGCAGGCCTCCTCATGCATCTCAGGAGAACAACCAGATCTCTGGGCTCCTGGGGTATGTGCCATGCAATTTAGACGAAGTGCTTTGCAAATACGCCATTCAATCTCTGACTAGGAAAATAGGCCCGATTTGACAGGTCCGATGCCATCAGCTCTTCAACATGAGACAAAAGAGGGGATTTTATGTTTTGAGTGATTAGAGAGAATGATATAATAATTTTCTGAATTGACATCTGGATGTTGAAATTAGGATGGTGCAAAAGGGGTACAGGGCCACAGGCTGGGTACAGCAGCCAGCTCCCCACGACGCAGAAGCTGCTTCAAAAGCCCCTCAACAAAGAGGGGCACATGCAAATCAACAAAGTGGGAAGCCTTCACCAAGGCCACACTCAAGGTCTACTGATTGTCTACCCAAAGTTCATTGATTCCTGGCCATTAACAAACACAACAGAAAAATACACTGAAGGTCCTAGTGGCTACAAGTCAATGGTGAATTGGCACATGGTCTAGCAGTTTTAAAATCTAACAGTAGAGTATGGCGATGGGCAAGGGCCAAGAAGTCCTTCTGAGATGGGAGGTCTCGCTCTGTTCAGGCTCAGTGGAGGTCTGTGACCAGTGTCTGGACACTAGCTACAGGGGACCGGGCAGAGGATTCTGGGCAGAAGGAAAATGTCTCAAAGTACTTTGGAAGGGTAAAGGATGGGAGCCTTGTCTAAAATAAAGACTGAAGGATAATAAATGTCATCCAGGTTTGTAGATTAATGGAAAGGGCACCATCTAGCCATTCTCCACTTTTCTAGTGCAGAGAACTGGGCAAACGTGCCAGTGATCACGTGAGGCACTGCCATGGAGCGAGCACCGGGAGACCCACTCTAGACCACTGACCTCTTGGTGCCGTCCATTCTGCCTCCTAGAATTCTGGGGTTCTGAGTGCGTGTCCTTGGTGGGGGCCTTCCTCTTTGTTGCGAGAGCCGCTGCTCAAGGCGCCTCTCCCTCTGGCCCAGGATGTAGAGGACCTGTGAAGACTACACAAGTGCAGGGGTGGGTGTGGGGGTGGGTGCGGGGGTGGGTGCAGGGGTGGGTGCAGGGGTGGGCGAAGTTTTCCAGCCCTCGCCTTCGCCGCACTGGAAGCCTGCTTTCTGGTGTGGCCTTTGGGTTCCCTCTCTGCAAGCAAACAACCAGCTCAGATAAAACCACCCATGACCACGTCGCAGGTGGGTGGCACCTGGGTCACCCTCCAATCACAGCCCCTGGAGCAGTTTCCAAGTACCTGGCCTCCACCGTCTATTCCACTCACCTCCTGCTGATGTGGACAGCTTTAGAAATAAAGTGCCAGGGACCCCAGACCAGCAGGCAAGAGCCCACGTGCCCCCGGGAAATGCCACCTCCCACCCCATCAGCAGGGTGGGGTCTAGCTCCTAAAACAGTCCCCTCGGAGCAAGTGCTGCCTTTCTTCACAGCCCAGGCGCCCTCTTGGTTGTCTGATAAATCCCCAGGTTCTGCCCCCTGACTCATGTAGATGGGAGTTTCCCCCGGCCCCGTTCTCTGTCTTTCTGCCTGACTGGGCCACAGATGAGTGCCCCCCAACCAGGCAGACAGACGGAATTGGACTTTTAGGGTCAGAGGCAGCCAGCCTGAGATGGAGTGGGGTGGGGGTGTGGGGAGGGTCTTGAGACCCAGGCAAGGGGGTGAGGAATATTCCAGGGGAGGTGAACTGCTTGTTTCCTGGGAGGGTGAGACAAAGAACCGAGCTCTTCCAGATTTTGCTGGAAATGCAACCAGAGCTATTGATGGGGTTGAGGATGGGGTCTTTCCGGGTGGTCGAGTCCCAGGAGATGCCTTCAGATTACTGGTTAGTGCAGGTCAGCTGAGGAGCTGCCCCCACAGGTGTCACTCCAGGTGCCCACAGCAGGGACAGCACTCCCCTCCCCCCCGCTCTCTGCCCCCCCCCCACCCCTCCCTGCCCCCCCCCCCCTCCTCCCTGCCCCCTCCCCACCTCTCTCTGTCCCCTCCCCCCTTGCAGTGGCCTCAGGGTGGCCACCCACCCGCTCCCGGGGGATGTGAGAATGTTAGCAAAAGCACCGTGCCCTTCCCCTCCACCCTCTGGAGCCTTCAGGGCAGCCCCAAAAAAGGTCCCAGTGTCTCCCAAGGGGTTGGGGACCCCGGAGTCTGAAATTCAGCTGCTTATTCACCGAACTGGCCTGGCCTCTGAGCCTCTGCACCGACCCTCCCGCCCCATCAGGCACCTGAAGCTGATCCAGGACACCAAGGTCTGTTTGTGTTGGGGGGCTGCCAGCTCCCCAGAATCTGGCCCAAGATGGTTTTCATTAGAGGAGACACCCCACCAGAAAGCATCCCAGAGATACCCAGAGACCCCCTGTGGCTTCCCCAAAGTGTCCCCTCCCCTCCCCCCTACCTGAGAGACTATCACGCCCACAGCACGGGCCCCCGGGCTGCTGCCCTTTCTAGAAAGCAAGTTCCAAAGGTTGGGTTCGGGCCTGCTCGGCACAGGGAGGCTTAGCTAGAAAGCGGGACTCTCCTCCGCCGCTGCCTCCCAGATCCCGGCGGGCTCCCCGTGAGGCTGGACCCGCGCCCCACCCCCTCCTTGGTGCGGTCCTGACGAAGGCGCCGCGTTTTCCGCTCCAAGACACAGAACTGCTGTGGGGCTCCTGCAGGGCCCGGGCTTGTCACCGGGAACGGCTCTCCTGGGACGCAGGGCGGCGGCGGCCTCCCGGAGCCCCCGGCCCACCGGAGGCCTTGGGGGCGGGGTCCATGCGCCGCGAACCCCGCGGAGCCGGGCAGGAGGAGGCGCGTGTGGGCACAATGGGACCCCGCGTCCTCAAAATAATCCGCGCCGCTAATTCCCATTCCAGCAGGAAGGGGCCGGCGCCGCTCACAGCCACCCCATTTTCCGCGGAAGGAGCTTTAACAAAGCTTTTCTTTTGATTTCACCCCAGCGGGCGCGCGATCCCGCCCGGCACACGCCTGGCCTCCGAGTCTGTCCAAGTCGGGGAAGGAGGGGCGCGTAAAACGGGAGAGGGCTGGAGACGGGCACAGGGGGAGGGGACGGGAGGGGAGGGGTGCGGAGGGGCCGCAGCCCCCCCCCCCCGCCCAGTCATCCATCCACATCAGGTGTGCGTCAGGTCAAGGTAATAACCTGGTGGCGGTGACGGAGGGGGCTGGAGAACGTGCTAGAGCAGGCCGAGCCTCGGAGAGTCCCAAAAGCCAGAGGAAACTCCCCACGTCCTGGCGCCTCCCACTTGCTGTAATTCCCTGCAGTGACCCATCCCTCCCCCAACCAGGGCAACGCAGGGCCCACCAGGCCCCGGCCCCACCCCCCTCTGAGCCTTCCACCCACTCTGCTCAAGCGGACACCCAGCCCAGCCCTGGAGCCTGCCTGTAGCCGGGGCACCGCACCACTCGCTCCACCCTCACCCTCAGCCGCCAGCCCCCGTCTGTCCCTGTCCAGCCGACTCACCCTCTATAAAACCCGAGCAAAGGCAGGAGACGCTCCCGCCTCAGAAGAGCAGCAGCACCCCGAGCTCCTTGCAGCTCCCTACGCGGCAGGGGTGCAGGAGGCCACAGCGGTGACCACCAGGGCCAGGGCCCAGCAGGCTGGGAGCTGCTGGCGGAGTCCTCACCAACCAAACCGAAGTCCAGTCTATCTGCCTGATGCTCCCTTGTCATGGGGACCCACAGGCTTGCAGGTCCTGTTTTTCTTGAAAAGATTTATTTGGGTCACTCTTACGAGTTCATGGTGCTCTTTGGCCTTTGGCAGCTTGGCTCGGCCAAGCTGGAGCAGGAGGAGACGCCAAGACAGGCGGCCGGGCGGACGGGTGCAGATCCTGGGCTCTGTGCTCCTGCAGCCTGGCTCCAGCCCCTCACCCAGACCCTGGCACCAGCCCCCAGTGGAGGAACTGCCCATCTGGGTGGGTTACTCGGCTCTTCCTTCTTGTGTGGGGTAAATGGACCTCCCTGTGCAGTGCCACACCCCTCCCAGGTGGCTGCAGGAGACACCCCCCGGGGCAGTCCATCAGATGCCCCGCCTGTGTGAATAGGCCTCCTTGGGGAAATCCTGGAAGAATTGTTAAATCTCTCAAGGTGGGAAGGGGTCGTCAAGGTCATCAAGGCCCACTCCAGGTGGGGCATGACCCTCCCCGCTTTGGGCTGCGCTTTCTTTCTCCAGGGCGTGAGGAGCAGGCCATGTGGTCTGGACTCACTGTGTGACCTGGGACGTCATGTCTGCCCCCTCCGGGCCTCCAGGAGTGCCACCTGTATCCATGGTGGGGGAGGCTGGCGAGGGTCCCCAGCCAGACCGTTGGGTTCGGCCCTTGCCTTGGGAGGTGAGGGTGAGAGGCTAGGGCAGTGCTGAGCTCTGGGCTGTGTCCTGCTTAGCCCTCTCCTTTCCCGAAGAGCGGTAGAAGCACACATTGAGCACCTGTTGCATACTAAATAGGAAGAGGATTTTTTTTCAGAGGGAGCAGGCTGGGGAAGGGAATACTTGTTCTTGTCCACGTGGAGGGGCAGGAACGGAAGGTGTCACAGACAGATCAGGGCCATAAGGACCAACTTCCCAGCCCCAACCCCTTCCTCCTCTCCCACCCCCACTTCCCCATCTCACCCCCACTTCACTTCTCCCACATCTTACTCCATCCCCCACCTCATTCCCCATCCCACGCCTGCTACCTGGCTGCCCCCACACAGGACCACCTCCTAGGGCCTCCCACCCCCACTTTTATATTCTTGAAACCACAGACATGGAACCTTCATGCACCTGTAAGCTTAGAACTTGGCTGACTTTCCAAAGTGTTGAGCCACAAGAGGCCTCACACCTTTCCTGGAAGAGCAGCCAGCCCCAGGCCAGGCCTGGCAGCCTCTGGACCAGGACAGCCTCTTCCAGGACCTCACCTAACCCAGCCTGCCAGACCAGCCCGCTGCCCTCCCCCTTGTCTCGTGGCCACTCCTGGATCGCAGCACCCCTGGGGGTCAATGCACAGGGAGCTGTTCACCAAGTGGTCAGACCACAGGTGTCGCTTCCTCTTGTCCTCCATGGTGTATGTGAAGAATAGCGTAGGGAGAGTCCCTGCGGGGCTGGCTCTGGCCCCAAGGCATTTGCATGGGCTGCTATGGCAAAGGCCCGTCCCCACATACCATGAGCCGTCCGTTGTGGAGGGCTTTGGATCAAGGGCTCCCCATGGCCCCAGGAGAGGCGTGTTCAGTATGAGGAGAAAGGCCTGGGCTTGAACCCTGAACTCCTGCTTCACAGCACATCCTGTGACCTCCCTGTACTTAGTGTTAGCCACTATGATCCTGGTTATCCCTGCCAGAAACGTTGGGGGCTCCAGTGAAAGGAAGTTGGCCTCTCCCCCACATCAGTGCACCCACAACTCTCAGCTTCAGGGCCACGTGCTCGGAGAGACGCCCACTCCTGCACCCCAGCATCTGTGCACACCAAGCACGCCCTGGTCCTTCCCATCATGACCCTCCCCACACCAGCCACGGAGTGCCCCTGTGATGCCCACCCCAACCCGGGAGCCCGCACCCAGCCTGGCCCCGGCTGGCAGCCTCCTCGTGGTGTTTGCTGGATGATAAATGAATAAACGAGGGCCTCCTGGATGCTGAGCAAACATTGCCTGAATGAAGGAACGTCACACCAATACAGACACACGAGAATACACAGACCATAAAAGTGGCCGTGACAAGTGCTGATGGGCTGATAAGAGATCTTGGCACATGGAGGCACGCCGCACGTCACCATGGTGGGCCCAGGGAGGCAGGAGAAGTTTCTGCTCACAGCCAGGTTTGAGAAGGCCCTGGCAGCTCTATGGCCCCTCTGCCTGTGCACCACGGGCCCTTTAGTTCTGACCGAGGCCCCTTTCTTGCTATGTGATCTTGGGTAAGTCACTTAGCTTCCCTAAGCCTCGCTTTGCTCACCTGTGAAATGTGGACAATAACTGTGCCCACCTCCAGTGCCCATTTCAGGAACCAGAGGCAAAGCATGAAGGGCCAAACACAGAAAGTACTTTCCGTGGGTTGGGCGCGGTGGCTCACACCTGTAATCCCAGCACTTTGGGAGGCTGAGGCAGGCGGATCACGAAGTCAGGAGATCAAGACCATCCTGGCTAACATGTTGAAACCCAGTCTCTAATAAAAATACAAAACATTAGCCGGGAGTGGTGGCAGGTGCCTGTAGTCCCAGCTACTCAGGAGGCTGAGGTAGGAGAATGGCGTGAACCCGGGAGGCGGAGCTTGCAGTGAGCCGAGATCACGCCACTGCACTCCAGCCTGGGCGATAGAGCGAGACTCCATCTCAAAAACAAAACAAAACAAAACAAAAAGAAAGTACTTACCGTGGGCCAGCCCGTTGGAGCCCCTCACGATGCAGGCCTCGAGATTAGGGTCTGCCCTGCGTTGTAAGCCCCACTTGGTGACCTCCAGCTCAGTGGACACAGCTGCACCTGACTTGAGTGTCCCCACCGCTGCTGCCCCACACAAACCCCAGTCACACACAGTCCCACATCTGGCCTCACCTGCCGAGGGCTCAGGTGACTGCCCCCCAGCAGATGTGAGAGCTAGCGGCCAGGAGTTGGGATGGCAGCACTGGCCCAGCTGTCTCCGTCCGCTGCTTCTCCAGCCCTGATGGCACCCTGTGGACCAGCAGTCCCTGGACCATTGCACAAATGAGCAAATGGAGGCATGGAATTTGGGGCCATACTATGCTCACTCAGCCTGACTGTGACTCAGAGTCAAACTGGACCAGAGGCTGAGGAGAGGGCCCTGCCCTGGCTGGGGGCCATGAACACAGAGCGGTGAGAGAACGGGCATCCCAGGCTGGGAAGGTCGCCCAGGCCCGGCCGCAGCCTCCGGTCGCCGCAAACTTGTGTCCAGCCTGCCTCAGTCAGGGAGGGAGTCCCAGTCCTGCCCACCCACAGAGGCTGCTGTGACACTCAGGTATCCTGTCCCCAGGTGGTCCCAGTTCCTGAGCCCCTGTGTATACGGCTTGGGCCTAGGGGTCAGGTCCCTAGAAGCAGACGCCCCCGGCAGCGTTTACCGGTGTCTGC
Organism: Piliocolobus tephrosceles; assembly: GCF_002776525.5. NCBI lineage: Eukaryota > Metazoa > Chordata > Mammalia > Primates > Cercopithecidae > Piliocolobus > Piliocolobus tephrosceles. The sequence continues at coordinate 73,707,450 of NC_045449.1, read as the reverse complement.
TGGATATGACCCGGGGCCAGGCAGCAAGCAAGGGTCTCCCAGGTAGGGCTTGTATGTTTCCTTGGTTTATTTTCCGCTGAGCGACAGGGCCTGGGGCACAGTGACTGTGGTGGAGTTGGCCTTCCTGTGCTGGGAAATGGGGTAGCAGGGGAGAAGGGTCCCCAGAGCCCCTGGAGGGGTGAGGGAACCCATGGAGGGGGGTCTCACAGCCCTGGCAGGGGTGCGATGCTGGGCCAAGGTCTCCATCCTGGGGAGAGACCTGAGGACGCATGAAGGGCAGGGGCTGCTGGCCAGGAGCCACCAAGCATGGGAAGGGGCACGAGGACCCTACACTGGGAGACTGGGAAGTGGCAGGGGCTTGACTGGCAGTGCCCTCCCTGCCCCCACAGCCCCACCGACAGCTCATCAGGAAGCTTCAAGGTCCAGGGTTCCTCTTGCCTGTGGCTGCGGCATCCGATGCCTTCCGCCCTGGGGACACCAGCGGCCGCCGACTCCCAGTGAGTGGCTGGCACTGCTGGGGAAGGGCCGGGAACCTGGCCCAGGCCTCCCAGGTGGCCGCTGGTGCTGGTGGAGGGAGGAGCAGACTCGCCAGCTGGTTCTGAAAAGTGACCCCCAGGATGGCAAGAGTGCTCGATTCAGACCAATGGGGGTCTGAGATTCTGGGCTGCAGTGCTGAGTCTACACAGCGAGGGGCTTGGGCTGATGCTCAGGCTTTGTGAGCACCTACCGAGCACTCTCAGCCATTCTTCACGATGGCCACGCTGGACGGGGCTATTATTACCCCCAGTTTTTAGATCAGGAAACCAAGGTCCAGAGAGGTTAAGTCACCTGCTTGAGGTCACACAGCTGCTTAGAGACCAGCTGGATTCAAACCAGGGAGAGCCTGGCCCAGAGTCCACACTCAAAGTCAGGACCGAGTCTCTACACTTCGCCCCACTCCAGCATCGTCGCCTTCTACCCTCTAGGTTGCTATCAAGACAGGATGACAGCTCAAGGACAGGTGTCCCACCCAGGGAAAGACTGGCCACGCTCAGGCCTGGACACCTAGATGCAGGGGGAGGGACGGCTTCAAGGAGGACCCCGAATGTCGCAGGGAGGGAGCAGCGCAGGCCCCGGCATAACCTGGCCTGGGTCCCAGTGATGCAGTCAGAGCCAATGCACGCGTCAGCGCCTGGAATGACACTGGAAGCTCAAGGCCAGTGGTGGCCCTTCCTGCAAACCGGACACCCCAGGGGATGTCTGGGAAGTGGGGAGTGGCCTAAGTGGATGAAGAACCTGGGGCCCACAGCTCAGAGTTCAGGTCCTAGCCATCGGCCCCCATCTCTGTGCCGCTGTGTCCCTGCTTGTGCAAGGGAAGGACAGTCACGCCCTCTGTGCGGCGTGGGCAGGCGGTGTCTGTGGAGAACCAACATCACTAAAGCGGAGAACGCGGGAGGCCCTGGCCCAGGAGGCCCTCGGGCAGCGGCAGTTGCTTCAGGAAGGAGGCTGGAGGGTCCCCTTGGTGCAGGAAGCCAGCTCAGCTGCCCCAGGCCCAGATGGGGAGGGGATGGGGGGGACATGGAGCCGGGCCCCCTTCCAAGGAGCCCTGTGCAGATGCACACAAGGACAGGGGCTGGCCAGCCTGGAGGCCCAGCTGTGTGGCCTGGGGCTGCTCTGGAGGGGGTGCCAGCTTGGCTCTCTCGGGGCCTTGAACTTTTATTCTGTTTTGCAATCAGTTCAGAAGACGGCATTTCTAGATTCCCTTCTTATCACAGAGAAACTTCTGGCACAACAATAGCCGATTGTACTGCTCTCCAGGGTGCGGCTGCATTCCTGGACACCCCCCCTTTTTATTTTTTATTTTTTTGTGGTATCTTTGAAACTATAATGGATCTCATTGTGATCGGTCTGTTCAGGGGACAGTGTGGCCCTTGAATTTAGAAGCATGAAAGGGTAGTGGGGGCCGGGGGGAGGGCGGCAAAGGAGGGTGGAGTGGGAGGGAACCCGGAGACAACCCGCGAGACAGCCAAGGGACATCTCAGAGCAACTCAGCGGCGTCATGCTGCATAACGCACCTGGAAACAGCATTCCCTGGACTGGCTGGGTTTGAAAATACGTAGTTATTTGTCAAACCACCAATGTTTATTTTTGTTCAGTTATTAAGAAATAAAATCGGGCCGGGCGCGGTGGCTCAAGCCTGTAATCCCAGCACTTTGGGAGGCCGAGACGGGCGGATCACAAGGTCAGGAGATCGAGACCATCCTGGCCAACACGGTGAAACCCCGTCTCTACTAAAAAATACAAAAAACTAGCCGGGCGAGGTGGCGGGTGCCTGTAGTCCCAGCTACTCGGGAGGCTGAGGCAGGAGAATGGCGTAAACCCGGGAGGCGGAGCTTGCAGTGAGCTGAGATCCGGCCACTGCACTCCAGCCCGGGCGACAGAGCGAGACTCCGTCTCAAAAAAAAAAGAAATAAAATCGGTAGATAATTTTCACTCCCTGCCCGTGCCTGGCCGGTAGGACTCAGCAGCAGGTCTCATCTGAGTGTGACGTAGCAGCAGCCGGTCAGACCATGCCCTCGGGAGGCCTCCTGCTGCTGCGTGGAGCCAGCACCCAGGACCTGGGGCCGGGGGAGCAGAGCCAAGACAGGCCCAGCCCCTGGTTGGCATAGCTATGTGGCCCGGGAACACTGGCTCTCCAAGGTGCAAGGTCTGTGAGTGTGTCAGGTGGGGAGCCTGACCTGCTGGGGGAACCCCCAGCCCACAAGTAGGTGCCGGCCACTGGTGGGAGGCCCTACACTAGGCCTCACAGTCCTGCCTCTGGCCCAACAGCCTGGGCCCCAGGAGAGCGCTGCTCTGGGTGCCACCTGCTGCCACGGTCCCCTCAGCCCCTGGGGACTTCCTGCCCCACCCGGGCTCCTGAGAAAACCCTGGGAGGGATTTCTTAGAATGTTCAGCAGTTGCTGCCCAGCCCAGGACTTGGCAGGAGCCCCAGCGTCCGGAAGAGGGAGCAGATCAAGTTCTGAGGCCGGGAAGCCAAGCATGCTGGCAGGGAGGCCACGGGCCAGCGTGGTGCCTGCCGGGTGTGGACGCTGGGACTGCCACTTCGTGGTGAACGTCCGGTGGGCCTCCTGCCACCCTGCCCCTTGGTGCCCCTGTCTGTAAAGTGGCACCTCCCAGGCCTAACTCTTTCTTCACTGGCTGGCCAGGATTCAATGGCGGCAGGTTTCGTTGGCATGTAGCACCATGCCTAAGACAGAGCGATGGCTCACAAATAGTTGTCATTGTTGTTAAAGAAATAAATATGCTTAGAGAAAATGGCATTTACTGTCTTCCAGGCGTTTTCACCGGCTTTGTCCCATTCAGCCTTCCCAGCACGATCCCAGCTCGGAGCAGGGAAGGGGACTGGTCAAGGCCGCCTCCTGGCCAGCTGTCTGGCCAGTGTCCTGGCAGGGGCTGAGCCCAGCCACGTGGCTGGCTCAAGGGGCCATGTGCCATGGAGGATCACCTGCCTGAGGCTTTATTTCTGTTCTGAGACCCCTTATCAGGGGCAGGGGCACCCCAAGGTCCAGAGGACAAAACACAGACATCAGAAGAGACCTCTGCCCCAATGTCATCTTCCCAGGTAGCAGGGGCCTCCGAGAGCTTGGACTCTTGGTGGGATCAGACTTGGAGAGCAAGAGGGGCAGCTGGGGAGGGGCCCACACAGGGGACATTCAGAGGCCACTGGGCAGGGGGTCTGGGAAACAGGGGACAAGGCTGGCTCTTTCACCGGCAGGGCAGGCAACCTTGCACTCCATGGAGGCCCCACTGGACTCTGAGACAAAGCTCCTTGTCACTGTCCCATGCAAGAAGGCCTGGAGGGGGCGCTGCAGAGCAGGCACACGGTCCACCAGACACCTTCGGAGGCCCTGCAGAAAGGCCAACGGTTCTGAGAGCTCAACTCAGAACAAGAGGGCTTTCCTTTTCCACCAGTCTTGGGTGCCAGGGAGGTGGGGAGCTCAGGCCAAGGGAGGGCCAAGGGCTGAGGGAGCACCCAGGATCCCAGGAGAAGCTGGCAACACATGCATGAGCACATCTCGTCCTGGTTCCTGGGACAGCCAAGAGCACCTGTCCCCCGGTGTTGTGGACAGAGCCCGTGAGCCACCAGGCAGAGGCATGCATGACGAGGCTGCGGCCTGGCCAAGAACAGCGTGTGCCCCAGACATCAAAGAGGACATGGTGTTTGAGAGGTGGAGCCTCCAGAGCAGGTGGGGACAGCCAGGAAGGCTTCCTGGGAGAGGTGACAGACGCTCCTGCTGGGCGGAGGATGTCTTGATGTCTCTCCTGCTAGCACACAGACTGCATTAGGAGAGCAGCTGAAGATGGCCTGTGGGGACACCCAGACACCTGCCAAACACGTGGCAGAAATATCTAAGCTGTTTTTTTCCCAAATAATTTTTATTATTTATTTATTTATTTATTTTTATTTATTTATTTTTTTGAGGCAGAGTCTTGCTCTGTCGCCCAGGCAGGAGTACAATGACACGATCTTGGCTCACTGCAACCTCTGCCTTCCGGATTCAAGCAATTCTCCGGCCTCAGCCTCCTGAGTAGCTGGAATTACAGGCATATACCACCATGCCCGCCTAATGTTTTGTATTTTTAGTACAGATGGGGTTTCACCATGTTGGTCAGGCTGGTCTCGAACTCCTGACCTCAGGTGATCCACCCATCTCAGCCTCCCAAAGTGCTGGGAAAACAATAGTGAGCCACCATGTCCAGCCTCAAATAATGTATTTGAGGGAAGTTCACATAACATAAAATCAGCCAGTTTAAAGTGTACCACTGGGCGGCATTTAGTGTACTCACAAGGTGGCACCGCCATCATCCGCAGTCGCAGAACATGCTGGTCACCCCAGGAGGAAACACCCGCTGATTCAGCAGCTCCTCTTCAGCCGCAGCCTCTGGCAACACTGATGTGCGTTCTGTGTCTATGGATTTGCCTATTACGGATATTTCGTATCCTGAGGTGTTTTACAAAGAAGATTAAAAGGCCGGGCGCAGCAGCTCACGCCTGTCATCCCCGCAGTTTGGGAGGCAGAGGAGGGCGGATCACCTGAGGTCAGGAGCCCGAGACCAGCCTGACCAACATGGTGAAACCCTGTGTCTACTAAAACTACAAAAAATTAGCCGGGCGTGGTGGCACACCCCTGTAATCCCAGCTTCTTGGGAGGCTAAGACACAAGAATGGGTTGAACCCAAGAGGCGGAGGTTGCAGTGAGCCGAGATCATGCCACTGCACTCCAGCCTGTGCGACAGAATGACACTCCATCTCAGAAAAAAAATTAAATAAAAATAAAAAGAGGATTACAGAGCCAAAGCAGGTAATTGGGTTCTAGTCTCCAGTGCACGTTTCCAGCTGTGTGGCTTGTGCACAGCACTGCACCCCCCCATCTCAGTTTTGTCATCTGTAAAATGGACATAAGAATGTCCACAGTGGGGCTGTCGTAGGATACAGGGCTCATCCAGGCAGAGCGCTGAGCGCGGTGTCCCAAGGCCGTGGTGCGTTGTAGCTGTTATTGACACGGGTGCCGAGTGTCAGGTGTCAGGATGGGATGGGACATGGACAGCCAGGGGCCTGGGAGAGCAAAGCCTGGAACAGCAGACCTGGCTCTCCACGGAGCACGGCTCATGCATGGAACTTCGAACAGGCCACAGAATCCTTCCAGGTCTACGTCTGCCCCTTCCTACCTCCGTGACGTTGGGCTTCAGTTTCCCCATCTGTGAAATGGCAATGTAGACCTTGCAGTGCTGGAGGGACTGAGCCTGGCATCGTGGCGGGCAGAGGGGTGGGGGGGTGCTCAGGGAGGGGTAGGGCTGTGGTGGGGACCAGGGAGGCCTTGAGGGCAAATTCCTGGAAGGCATAACAGCTGGCCGATAGCAAGGCCACAGTGATGGGGAGTTGAGGGGGAGAGGGGTGGGTCCGGGAGCAGGCAGACAGCCCCGGTTCTGCTTTTAAGCAAGTGGCTGAGGCCTCCTGTGCTGACTCCCCTGGCAGGTGATCCATCAGCTCAGCTGTTACTGTCCGGAGCCAGCAAGGGCCCATAAATGCGCCCGCCCCCACCCCCCTGCAAGTCACCCAGGTTTTATGTTGTAAGAACACTGTGGGGCGTCTCAAACACACCACTAATGACAGGCATCATGAAGCAATAAAAGTGATGGGGCTGGTGGGAGGGTGCTGGCGGGAAGGGCGGGGGGCTGCCGGTGCCCGGCTCCCCTGGCGGCTGCAGGAGCTCTCCGAGAATTGATTAGTCTTGGACGTGCTGACCTTTTTGTTCTTGAAAAATTGCTTTTGAGCAGCTGAGGCAATAAAAGTGAATTGATTCAGAGAGAACGAGGATGAAATTTGCGTTGGGCAAGGAGCAGTGCATAAACGCCAGTGATGTCAGCACAGCCGCCCCCAGCCCCAACTCCCGGGCTACAGGAGGGCAAGCCCCGGAGAAGCGGGGCAGGGTGGGTGCTATGGGGAGGGCCAAGGGGCAGTGGGATGGGCAGGGCCTCCTCAGAGGTTTCAGCAGAGAATGGAAACCGATAGCGAAAAGGGGAAGGCAGAGGGACGGAGATGAAATAGAACCAAGTGAGAGCATAGGGAGGGGACGAGGTCGAGAGAAATTAACACCCCGCAAGAGAAGCAAGGGAGACTTAGGCTAGACCTCGGGACCGCAAAAGGGAGGAGCTGGAGGGGACCTGGGGCAGGAGTGAGAATCACATAAACAGTCACAGGCATGACAGCCACACTCATCCTCTCAAAGCCTTGTTTGTTCCCATTTTACAGAGTGAGAAAGCCGAGGCCCAGAGAAGTCAAGGAACCTGCTCAAGGTCACGCAACTGGGACGTGGTAAAGCCCCACTAAGTCCCTCTGAAGCCAGGCTGCGGCCTCCAGTGAGTGGGAAAATCCTGGAGGGGGCGCTGCAGAGCAGGTACAGGGTCCACCAGAAGCCCTCGGAGGCCCTGCAGAAAGGCCGAGGGTTCTGAGAGCTCAACTCCGACCTTGGCAGATGGGGAGCTCGGGCTGGGTCACCGTCGGCATTGAGAAGGCACTGGGGCAAGGGGGTGTCCCCAGGGTTCCAGGTAAGAAGCCACAGAGAAGCATTACAGCCAAGGTTTCCGGGTGCGGTACGATGGCGCTGGGGCTCAGCCACCCTGGCCAAATGCCCCCGATCCCATGCACCCCACTGTCAGCACCTAAGCCCATTTCCTCACCAGAGCCCTTGGGAAACCACAGAAGCCCGGGTGTATAAAGGCAAAGGGAAAGCGCTCACCCACCCCAGACCAGCCGGGAAGTCCTTGCTGGAGCTGCTCTCCCGCGCTGGGGCACCTGGGCGGCCACATGCTACCACCCAGGAAGGCAGGAGACCCAGGCTCCTCCCCAGGATCCTGGCAAGCCCCTTCCCTTCTGAGACGATAGAGGCGGCAAGGCCTCCCTGGACTTCTCTGGGGGCTGGGCATGTGTCAAGTTCCCCTGTGTTTGCAGGTGCCTAGGGTGGGTTGCTGAACTGGAGCCTGCCCCAGTCCCAGGAGAGAAGTTAAGCCATGTTTCACCCCTGCAGCTGCCCAAACCCCTTTCTACCAGGATCCTGGCACAGGCTGCTTGGCCAAGTTCATGGGCCCCACTCCCGGGTTTGGTGCCAGTGGGTTAAGATGGGGACGCCTATAACTTTTTGGTTGGAATGCATGGCCTTGAGTGGTGACTAGACGCCAAATCAGGCTGGTGTCAAGGGTGGTTAATGTCTCCTCAAAATGTAGGCACTTCATGGAGGGGGGGGCCTAATGACTGCCAGCAGCTCCTAGCCTGGGCTCTGTGGACCACCAGCTCCCAGCGTCCAGGAAGAGGCACGTCCAGCTGCTGCCCTCAGTCCCCAGCCGACCCCAGAGGGACCAGCCCAGAGTTGGATGTCACTTTGGACATCCTGGATCCCACCTGAAACGACCCTGCCACCCACCACCCATGGGCACTGCATTTTGCCGAGCCCAGCCCAGACTCTGGTTTGTGCCTCATCAGATGCCTCACATCTGCAGGCCCTCGCTTCTCACCCAGCCCCTGGAGAAGGCTGGGGAGGCCTTGCCACCTCTATTGTCCCAGAAAGGAAGGGGCTTGCCAGGATCCTGGGGAGCAGCCTGGGTCTCCTTCCTGGGTGGCAACCCATGGCTGCCCAGGTGCCCCAGTGCCGGAAAGCAGCTCCAGCCAGGACTTCCCGGCTGGCTCTGGGGCTCTGGGGCGGGTGAGCGCTTTCCCTTTGCCATCTGCACCACTCCCCTGTCTGCTGCAGGGGGGGCTTCGCTGAGTCGCGGGGCACCCCTGCCCCATTTAGGGCTCCCCGGGTTGCCGAGTGCCACTGGCTGTTGCCAGTGGAGACGTTTGTGCAAAGGCCCCTCTGCGGCATCCCCAACCCAGACAGCCTCGTGGGGCCGGGGGTCGAGGAGGGTGGGCTCGGACCCCCGCGATGCGCTGGGAAGCTCCTTCTCCCACCCCACCAACCCCGTGAATCCCCTCGGACCCTCAGTGGTCCTCGCGCGCCCTTTCTACTCAAGGGGCCCAGGAGGATGACAGGAGAACCCCCAGGCTCCTCCCTGCCTCGGCAACCCTCCTCACCCCACCAACATCTGAGCAAGACTGACTGGAGCCAGTGCAGGAGAGAAAGCTGCTGTTACCATCGCCAGCCCAGCTCAGTTCCAACCTTCCTGGCTGTTTGCCTGCGAGGGCCCCAGGAGGATAGAAAGGGACGTATTTCAAGGGAGAAGGGACGTTTCCTTACAGGGAAACAAGTTGAGTGGTCCGTAACTTACCTGAGGCTTTACTGCTAGGGACATGCAGAGCTGGACTGGGGACCCAGGCTGCTTGACACCCAGTGAGAGCTGCTCCTCCCTCTGCCCACTTGGTGACTAGCTTGCTGGGTAGCACCGGGCAAGCCTCTCTCCCTCTCTGGCCGCTCACTGCCAGCTGTAGAGAGAGGTGGTTCCTGGATCAGGGAGCAGTGCCTGCCTAGGGTGCAGGCCTGGGCTGGGCACAGGGCCGAGAAGCTGCCACTCTGCCCCGCCTCCGGGAGAGGTCCTGGCACTGCCAGCCCATGAATAAGGCCTGGCAGGGCGCCGGGCGAGGGTATGCAGAGGTCAGCAGGGAGGGCCGAGTGGCAGTGTTCTCGGGACTGGCTGCCAGCTGCAGCTGGACCTGTTTGCCTGGGCTGGGCTGTCTCACTTCCCCTGGAGCGGAGAGGCCGCTGGGGAGGAAGAACAGGTGTGGGCAGTGCTTCGGGGGCCTTGACCTCTAGGATGGCCAGCTCCTGCCACAGGGGACCCAGCCAGCAGCGGCCAGAGGCCTGGGGGCCACATGCTGGAGCCAAGGACAGGGAATGTTGCGAGATTAGTTTGAACCCCTAGCCCCCTTTCCCTGCAGGCCTGGCCTGGGGGGCTAGCACAGGCTGCCAGGGGAGGTCTCTTGCCCTGTGTGACGAGGGTCCCAGCCTGTGGCCTGCAGCCATCGACACCACAATAAGATCCTTGCCTGGGTGTTCTGCAAAACCTCAGGAACCCTGTGGTCACAAACACTGCGTGAAAGTCAACCAAGTAACCCCCTGTGATTATTCATTCATCTGAGGTTCGCTCAGCAACTTTCAGTCATCTCAATCCTGTCGTGATAAAATGCAAATTCCTCTGACAGCGTTGTGGGATTGGGAGCAAGTGTTGCCTTTAGCAGATTCCAGAAGTGCTACTGTTACCTCAAGCAGGTGTGTGACTTTCCATGACTTTAAAAGGGACCCTCCCACCTTCTGGGAAGCCAGCCCCCTCTGATCTAGCCAATGTACTCACCACTACCCCCATTTGCCTCTCTCCCTGGCACCCAAGACTGGTGGAAAAGGAAAGCCCTCTTGTCGGGACAGCCCCACCTGTCCTGATGGAGGCCATGGGTCGTCCCCTCACCACGTGGCCTCACTGGGCTGGGCCCTGCTGCATGGCTTGGGAAGGGAGGTGCTGCTGAGGACCTGAGACGGCACAGGCCGACCACCCCATAAGGATGGGAAGGAAGTCAGGAGTCCACGCTGTGGCACAGGCCAGGGAGGGTGAGCTCCGGAGGGGGAAGTGGAGGCTTGACCTGCCCTGAAGGAGAGGGGTGGGGGTGGGCATTGGGAGGGATCATGCTCTAGTGGAAGGTCTGGCCAGAGCAAGCAGGCAGATGCAGTCACGGGGAGTCCAGCGAGGTGGACAGCCCCTCGCCCTCATCCTGTGCTCAGGGGTGGGGTGCACTGCAAGCTCCTGCCTTCATCTGTCCCCCATACACCGCCACACCCACAGACCACCTTGCCCTGCCCTGGATGCAGGAGGACACCTGCACCTCACAAGCCAGCTTGGACAAAACCGAACTAGAAAAACGAAATGCCAGGGTCACCGTACTGTGCCTTCCACCGAGGAGGTGACTCGTGTAGACAGCGGCTTGCCTCTGTGTCTGTGCAGGGCGGGTGTGTTTGTGTGTACACCATCCACAGACAGGTGCTCGGTGTGCAGTACATGCACACACACGCGCACACACGCGCACACACACACACGCACACACGCACATACGCACATGCACACACACACGCACATGCACACACACGCACACACGCGCACGCGCACACACGCACATGCACACACACGCGCGCACACGCACACACACGCACACACGCACGCAGTGCACACACAGCGGACATTTGGGTCAATATCTTGCCAGGGTCTGTTGGTGACACACGAAGCACTTTGCAAGGGAAGGGACTTTCCAGGGACCCTGAACAGTGTCCAGTGGAGAGGCAGTCGTCTCTGCCCCGCAGCCAGAAGTGGCACCTCCCCGCCATTGTGCACAGGAGGGAAAGGACACAGGCTCCCTGAGGCCCCATGCTCCCCACAGACACCCCCTTCCCGCACAGTCCCGGGCAGCTGGCATTTTGGGTCAATCCACAGTGACTTTAGTGGTTGACCTGGCTGAGAATATTTTGGGAACTGCCTTTTAGAATCAGTTGACAAGACACACAGACGCTGCTGTCCCAGTACTTTGCAGCCTTATCTAGGTTCACCTTGGTTTTCCCTGGATTGGGCAGTAACTCCTCCTTCCCAGAGGATGGCTCACCTTTGTGAGCCCACCTGGGTGGCTCTTTCCGACCATCATCTCCATCATGGGAGAATGACGGTTTCCCACCAGAAAGGTCACCCGGGTCACATTTGCTGGGATCGGGGAGAGGAGTTCCTGATGCAACCCTGACATCGGCAGGGCCACGGCACCACACAGGAAGGCCAAGCCAGCTGGAGAGGCCACAGTCCTGAGGTGTGTGTCACCCTGATGTTTATGGAGCCCCTTACAGCCAACGCTGGCGGTGCTGGGGACGCCCCTGTGGGAAAAGGAGATGAGTCCCTGTCCTTGGGGAAGAGCTTGCGGCTGTGTTCTTCTTGGCAGGCGCCATGGCCGGGAAGGGGAATACAAATTCTGTCTCACCATTTGTAACCCCTCCTTCAGGCCTCACGGTGAGGACCCGTACAAAGCAGAGCCATGCCCAAAACAGAATAGCCAACAAGAAAGCATGGTGTAAGCACAGCTCACCGACGGCCATTTAATATAGGGCTTCAAAATACCCAAGAGACCTTTGTGAGTCCATTGACTTGAAATGTCTAGAACGGGCCAATCCACAGAGATAGGAAGCAGATTTGTGGTTTGCGCAGGGGCCGGCGGCAGGAGGGAATGGGAGGCAACCTCCCATGGGTACAGGTTTTCTTTGAGGGGAGATGAAAGTGTTCCGGCCGGAGATTACAGTGATGCTCGCACAACTGGAAATTTACTAAAAACTATTTAACTGTGTACTTTCAATGGGAGAATTTATGGTATGTTAATTATATGTCAATAAAGCTGTTAAATATTTGAAGTCTCATGGGGAAAGGTTCCTGAAGGTATTCATCGGTATGTACATCCTGATTTCATTGTTTAAAAAAAATGTGCTCATATGTAGTAGAAAGACTAGAAGGAAATACACCGAACATTAACAGTGGCTTTGTCTGAGTAAAAGAAAATGTTTTATTCTGCATGTGCAAACAGCCAGGGGGCAGGATCCGTCTAAAGTTGGGGTGACGCTGCCATCCCAGAGCCCAGCCTCTGGACCAGCCCCTCCCTGCCCAAGGTGACCTGTGACTCAGCTGCGGTGGCATCCAGCAGCCAGGAGTCAGCCCCTCCCTGGGGCGGCAATGCTGTGGGCCTGCCGGGCGGGCAGGTGAGGCCGAGCGGGCGCGGCGGGCAGGTGAGACCTGCGGGCCCCTCTGGCTGTGAGCTCCAGCCGGCTCCCCTCAAAGCAAGCAGGCAGGAGCCGAGGCAATTACCGCACAGGCAGGTGGGCGGGCAGCACCCCTCCCTCATTCCCGAGGTCACCCCAGTGCCCTGGCCTGTCCCAGGAGCATCGTCCAGCAGCACAGTGGCCAGGCTGCGCTTGACCCTCCAGGAGGGGCCAGGAAGTGGAGCTGGCCCAAGAAGGAGTTGGGCAGGGGGCTGGGGCTGGGGCCTAGCCTGACTCTCACTCTGAGTCCCCAACAAAACCACAGCCCCTGAGCCGTGATGTTGCCTGTCTTGCGCCCTCTCCTCCGTCCTCACCTGGCTTTCCACTTCCACCCCCAGCTATATCCAGAGCCTTCCAAAGGGCTTCAAGCCCTTCCTCTACCTGCCCCTCAGTCCCCCAGCCCCCAGCCCCACCTCCTTCTCCTGCCTCCCTCTGCTCCCTCACTAGCTTCCTGCTGCTCCGCAAGCCCTGGACCCAACTTCCACCTGTGGCTTCGTGCTGCCACCCTCTCCCTGGCAGTCGGTTCCTCCAGACATGGCTGTGCCTGGCCTCGCCGCCCCACCCAGCTTTTCCCCAAGGTCACTTGCATGGCAGCCTACCCTGACCACCCACCCAAGCAGGTGCACACACATGTGCACACACACATGCACACGCACCCACAGGCCTGCTCTCCCAGCCCCTCCCTGTGCTGCCTCTCCCCAGCTCCGCTCTGTCCACTGTTTTGCCACCTGGTCATTTTGCTGGCTGCTCAGCTCTGCTGTTAGGACAGAAGCAGCACGGGGCAGGGAGTGCCACCTCCCTATTCCTGGTGATGTCCCAGAGCTTTGCAAAGGAGCTGGCTCAATACATAAATGGTGGATGAATGGAAGAATGAGTGAATAGATGGATGAGTGAATGAATGAACGAGTGAATGAATGGATGGATGGACGGATGGACGGATGGATGGATGGCTGGATGAGTGAGTGAATGAATGAATGAATGAGTGGATGAGTGAATGGATGAATGAATGAGTGAATGAATGAATGAATGAATGGATGGACGAGTGAACGAATGGATGGACGAGTGAAAGAATGAATGAGTGAATGAATGAAGTGGGGCAGTGGTCGCGCCTGTCACCTCTGGGCTATGCACACGGCCTTGTAAGGGAAAGTGCCTGGGGAGTGGGGTCATTCCTGCAGGCACCGCCTGAGTCACTTGGTTATTCCTGGCCACAGAGGACATCCAAGGCTGGAGTGGGGCTGAGCAAGGGGGGCCTGAGAGTGGGGTGGCCACCTGACCACACAGCGGGTTGGGGGGCTTGGGGAGGCCGTTGTGGGTGAGTTCAGCCCTGGTGGGAGCAAAGAAGGGGTGTCCAGGGCCCAGGTGGCAGGTTTTCAGAAGGCAGGTGGGGTGGGCCAGCGGTCTGGGGTCAGGCCTCCTAGACACAGCGCTTGGGGACAGGAGGCCGAGGTCAGCCTGGCTGCCCTAGGAGCTCCCTGGCCCTCAATCAAGGGAGTCAGTTTCTAAATTGGGAGCTGAGTCCAGCTGATGGGGATGCAAAGGCGGACGTCTCTGTCTGCTCAGCCCCCATGCTGCTGGTCGGGGAGCCCTTCCTCAGGCCCCAACCACGCAGGCGACAGGTATGTGACCATGAATAAATAGCCACAATTATCCCTCCCCTTCCGTTACCCTGCTGCAGGCTGCTGGACGGGAGGAAAGGCAGCCTGGTGGCCCCTGCTGCCTCCAGAACCCAGGGGAGCCCTGGGGATCACAGGTGCAGCCAGCAGCGGGCACTGGCCAGGGAGGGCCAGGTCGATGACAGGCTCACAGTGTGGACCGGCTATGGGCTCACCTCAACACAGAGAAGCCACTGGAGGGAGTGACGGACACCAGAGAGCAGGGTTTAAATCCCAGCTCTGCCCCTTTCCAGCTGTGTGACCTCAGGCAAGTGACCTCACCTCTCTGGGCCTTGGTCACCTCCACTGCCAGAGAGGGTGAAAAATACTGGTCTCTCAGGGTTAGTGCAAGGCACAGCCCAACAAAGAACAGATGCAAAGTGCAGGGATGGAGTCTGTGCTTAACACGTGACAGCTGCTGCTGTGTTTCTGGACGTTCCTGTCATCAAAGCCATCATCATTCTCACTGCCCATCGTCATAGCTCCAACCCCAACACAGTACCTGTCGCCAGGGCCCACCCCTCGGTTGCTGAGTCTCCTTCCCGAATCTATACACGCATCCCTGGTGACCCAGGATATGTTAAGCTCCTTCTCATGCATCTGAAGGATTTTGCCCCAAAACCTTTGTCCACTTTGCAAAAGCTCCCAGGCACCTCCCTGCCTCCTTCCTGAACGTATCCACTTGTTTTGCAGTCACAGCTGCCCCCTCCCCCTGCTTGGACAGCCCCCAGAGGATGCTCTCAGTCCCCAGGGAGGGCTCCCCAGCCAGCTCCCTCAGGCCCCTGGGTCCAGCAGAAAGATCCCCAGTCTCCAGCATCAGATAGGCCAGTCTGAGCCGAGCAGCCTCCGAGCCAAGGAACAGGCTGGTACTCCAGTTTCCCCAGACCTCGGCTTCCCCTCCTGCAAAATGGGATGATAACACTGGCCTGGTGAGAGAGATGAGGGAGCATGTCCTGGGGCCACCGGCAGAGCCCCCAGCAGCCTGCACTCTGCTCTTGGGGGGCACACTGACAACACCCGGGGCCCCTGCTGGGTCCTGGGGGGCACACAAGGTCCCCACAAGGTCCCCCACCCTCAGGGCCTTTTCCAACACAAGGCGAAGGGGCCACCCAGCATAAGGGTGGCCACCCTTAGCCTTGGCCCCACAGGGAGTCAGGGGCCAGGAGGTCCATCCTGACCTCCTCTTGCACCCCGAGAGATACGTGGCAAAAACACAAACGTGGATGTGGCTTCCATCCCTCCTGCCACACATCCTTTGGCAAATCTGATGAAGAATCTGCAGCCTTTCAATGAAAACTGGCCTCCTCGCTGGGTCCCCAGTCAGGTTCCACACTGGAGGCCTGGCCAGGGTTAGGGTGAGGCTGTGAGCCAGGGTGGGTGTGGTTATGGGGTGGCATGAGCCTGGCCAAGGGGCAGGGTGGGCGTGGCCACAGATCAAGGGTGGGTGTCCTATCTGGTCAAGGGGTCAGCACACTGACTCGCTTGGACAAGTCAAGGCCTGCAAGGACCAGGGAGTTCTAGAGACAGAAAGATCCACCTAAGGGCCCGTGGTGGTAGACACCGGATTCCGCTTCCAGAATAAAGGGCTGATTATCAGAAATCAAGTGGCCCTCGGCCGTGGTCCCCTTGGAGGATTGCCTGGGTGGAAGAGAGGTCTCAGCCAAGGGCACACCCCTCTCAGGGCAGGGGCTTCCAGGGACCACTGAGGCCGGTATGAAGGCCCAGCCCTCTTTCCCCACCTCAGGGCAGTGCTGGGGGCCTCCTGTCTACAGAGGATGGATGCCCGCAGGATGGATGCTCTTCCTCAGGACTGACTGCGTGGCAGCTGCCTCCGCCCTCTGCTGGGTCCTGCCTCCTGATGCTGTTCTCGGCACAGGAATCCAGGACTGATTATCCCCAACCAGGAGCCTCCCTGTGAGTCTGCTGCCCAGAGCACCCCCAGCTCTGCCAGCAAGCAGCAGGACCTCACAAAGGTCCACCCCACTCACCCTCAATCCTGAGAACAGATGCAGACACCTGCCTCAGTTTCCCCAACAGCATATTCAGCCTCCAGGATTGTCTGTACTGGGTTGCCTAGTGGTCTGCACAAATTCCTGTCCACCCAGAACCTCAGGAAAGGAGTAAATAAGGTCTTTGCAGAGGTAATTAGTTAAGGATCTTGAGACACGGCCATCCTGGATTTCGGGTGGACCCTAAACCTCATCAGTGGTGACCATGTAAGAGGAGATGAGGACACAGAGACTGCCACACACAGGGAGAGGACAGAGGAAGAGGCTGGAGTCACACATCTACAAGTCGAGGCATACCAAGGGTTGCCCGCAGTTCCGAGAAGACAGGAGACAGGCCCACCACAGACTCTCACTCTGAGCCACAGAAGGAGCCTACCCTGCTGGGCCCTGGACCTGGGGCTTCTGCCCCCAGAGCTGCGAGACAGATTTCCGTTGCTGAGGCCGCCTTGTTTGTGGTAGTTTGTTAGGGCAACCACAGGAAACTAATGCAATTTCAGAGGCAAAATGATCTAAAGACATAGAGATGTAGTCTGTCCTGCACAAGCCTGTTTGCCACCTTTTCCCCAAGACATAGCATGTGGTGCGGACCTGTCTCTGAAGCACCAGGACGGGGCGGGGCAGGGCGGAGGCCCGAGGCGGAGGGTGAAAGGCCTCTTGTGCCATTACATGGCTGTGTTTTTTTCATGAATTCACATATTTTTCTTTTTACAGTCCCCTAAACCCCCTGGGGTGGATTTTATCCTGAAGGTGCTTTGGAGTCTCAGGCAGGAGAGAAAAGAGAAGGAACTGGAGTTACAGAAAGAACTCCCTTGTAGCCGTGGCCGAGCGCTTACGGGAGGAAAGCTGGGAGGAGGAGGGCCACAAGTTGTAGGGTGTCTAACCGTCTGTGTTAGCACTGGACAGCCACTCCCCAAAGGGCCCTCAGTCCTGGCCAAGTCAGCTCGGTGGGTCAGCCTGGCTGGTCTGGAGGCCTTTATGGTACATCAGGTAGAGAGACAGAGGCTGGCGAAGGACGCAGCAGACTCTGGGAACGTTTGGGGACAATCAACAGATGTTGGAGGAGTCAAGACTGCAGGGGGAAGACATTCATCTTGGCCACGTAGTCTGAAGTTCCAGCGGGACACCTGGATTTCACGACAGGCCTGGGAACTGCCATCACAGAAATAATAATGCAATAAAATTCTAAGAAACATGAATGGCCAGGGCAGCGCATGAACTCCTTCCTGACTTGTGTCACTTCCCTGTGTTGGCCAAGCACTCACGCGGACGTGATGGCACAGAAGGACAGGGAAAGGCGGGGCCGGCTCCGGCTCTTTTCCTCTCAGCCCTTCCTTACTCATCAGGAGGCTGGAGGCGGGGAGTGTTGGGAGAATGTGCGTCTCAAGAAGTGAAATACACGCAGCTGAGTTCGGTTTGTGTGGCGTCTCCACTCCGCTGCTAAACACGAAGTACGTGTCCGTGAACAAGCTACGAAACGGGGGTTGTGATATTTCAGTGGTTCCACATGAGTTAAATGCTCTTGTATTTGCCATTAAAACTGTCACTGCACCTTATAAAGGCCAATAGTGAAATGCATGCAATAATTTAAAGTTTTAATTTTTCTTTACTTAGAGTGGCCTTAAGTAGCAAATAAAAGCACTGTTAAGTAGAGAGAGACTCTGCAGAGCGAAGAAAGAGAAAGGCCTCCTATTTCGGTGCCATTAGTGGCTCTTTTTCCTGTTTGGAGAAAAGGTTGTCTACGAGGAGCAAAGCAAAACTCCCAGACCAACTGTGGCAGATGGCAGAGGAAGAGACCAAAGACTGAGAGACGTGGTGGCGTTCCACATTGAAGGCTGGACACTGCACTCAGCACCTGTGTTCCATGGGCGACCCAAGCAACCAGGGACGTGGGGAGGGGAGACACACTGGAAAGCCCGTCTGTGGGCAGGACTGCCTGTAGGAGGTGCTGGTACAGCACTGGCTCCCACACACCAGTGGGGATGGTAGACCCCCAGGGACAACCTTACAAATTCCCATAAAAAGCAACAAGGGCAGATTGGCAGTGTGGTGAGGGTGCTGACCCAGAGAGAGCTCTGAGGGTGGTTAACAGAACACAATGTCCCAGCCGGGCGCGGCGGCTCACGCCTGTCATCCCAGGACTTTGGGAGGCTGAGGTAGGTAGATCACCTGAGGTCAGGAGTTCAAGACCAGCCTGGCCAACAAGGTGAAACCCTGTCTTTACTAAAAATACAAAATTAGCTGCATGTGGTGGTGCACGCCTCTAATCCCAGCTACTCAGGAGGCTGAAGCAGGAGAATCACTTGAACCTGGGAGGGAGAGGTTGCAGTGAGCCGAGATCTTGCCCTTGCACTCCAGCCTGAGTGACAGAATGAGATTCTGTCTTGAAAAAAAAAAGAAAGAAAGAAAGAAAAAGAAAAAAAGAAAGAAAGAAAAGAGAACACAGTGTCCAGCTGGGTGCGGTGGCTCATGCCTGTAATCCCAGCACTTTGAGGGGCCAAGGTGGGCAGAGCACCTGAGGTCAGGAGTTCAAGACCAGTCTGGTCAAGATGGTGAAACCCTGTCTCTACTAAAAATACAAAAATTAGCCGGGCATGGTGGTGGGAGCCTGTAATCCCAGCTACCTGGGAGGCTGAGTCAGGGAATTGCTTGAACCCGCGAGACGGGGGTTGCAGTGAGCTGAGATCACACCACTGCACTCCAGCCTGGGTGACAGAGTGGTGGGAGAATGGCTTGAGCCTGGGAGTTTTTGTTGTTGTTGTTTTTGTTTTTGAGATGGAATTTCAAACAAAACAAAACAAAAAAGAACACAGTGTCCCAAGGGGTGTGACAGACAGGCAGCCAGCAAGGGGCTGCCTCACTTATACAGCTTCACGGAGCCAAGCGTGGACAAGCAGGAGAAGAGGGCAGGTACTTATCAAAGTCACGGTCCCCAGCCCAGTTTTCAGACCTATGGCAATTCTCAGATCCGAGACCCATTGGCTAAGGAGAGGCCAGGTTCCATAAGCAACCCCATGAATAGTGTGTACGGTCATGACTCCCCCAGTCCTTCTCCAGGGACCTGGGCCACTGACTTAGGCTACCACCCATGGAGAAAGGGGGCCATTCACACAGTGTCTGAGTTGGTAGTTGGGGACTCAAAGTGTAAGCATGGTCCTTCTGTTGGAGTGTGAGGGCCAAGTGATAAATATCACCCTGCCCCAGCGGCTCGCAGCAGGCTCACTGGCACCAGGGACCCACCCAGTGGTCACTTCCTCTCCCTGAATGTAAAGTTGGTGTGGACATAACCTCTGCCCTCGTCCATTCATCCCAGTAAGAGCTGTCAAAATGGGGAAAGCAGGTGGAAGCCTTTGCCACTGCACCCCTGGGTGGCAGGCAGTGTTAGTCCATTCAGGGCGCTGGAGCAGAATACCATAAACTGGGTGGTGTAGAAACAACCGAAGTCTATGACTCACAGTTCTGGTGACTGGAAATCCAACATCAGGGCACCAGCAGATTCAGGGTCTGCTGAGGGCTCAGTTCCTACTTGATAGATGACAGTTTCTCATTGTCTTTGCATGGAGAAAGAGGACGAATGAACACGCTTCAGTCTGTTTTATGAGGGCACTCATTCCTTCCAAAGGCCCCACCTCTTAACACCATCACCTTGGGAGTTAGGATTTCAACACATGAATTGGGGAGGGGGGTACAAAAACATTCGGAGCATAGCAGCAGAATAATGGCCCTCCAAAGAAGTCCGCACTCGAGTCCCCAGAAAGGAGAATGGAGGCTGCCGTTGGAGTGAAGGTTGCTAACCAGCTGAGTTTGCGATGGGGAGGTGGTTCTGGGTTATTTGGGTGGGGCCAATGTAATCACAGTGTCTTTAGACTTGAAAAAAGGAAGCAGAAGAGTAAGAGGGAGGTGTGACTACAGAAGAAGTCAGAGAGATGTCATGTGAGGAGGACTCAGCCTAACGTTGCTGGCCTGGAGGATGGAGGAAGGGACCATGAGCCATGCAGGAGGCTTCTAGAAGGGAGAAAAGGCAAGAAAACAGAGTCTTGCCTACAGCCTCCAGGAAAGAACATAGCGCTGCTGATACCTTGATTTTATCTCCATGAAACTCATTTTGGGCTTCCGAGCTTCAGAACTGTAAGATAATAAATCTGTGTTGTTTGAAGCCAATGTTGTTTCAAGTGTGTGGTGTCATGTTACAGCAGCAATAGTCATCTAATACACCACCACCCCCTAGCTAAGACTGTGTATATGAAAAAGGATTGCATCCCTGGGGGAGTAGCAGAGATTGCACCACCCTCAGAGACCTCAAGGATGCAAGACTTGCAGTCCTCCTGCACACCCAGCCATTGTGTGAATGGTCCCCTTTCTCTATGGGTGGTAACCTAAGTGAGTGGCCACAGGTCCCTGGGGAAGAATTGGAGGAGTCATGACCGTACACACTATTCATGCGGTTGCACGTGGAACCTAGCCTCTCCATCGCCAATGGGTTTTGGATCTGAGAAGTGTCATAGGTCTGAAAACTGGGCAGGGGACCATGACTTTGATAACTGACTGGACTCTCTCAAGAGCAAAATAAATCCTGGAGGCTAACAGCAGACTGTAAACCCAACTAAGTGGTAGCCCCAATGCCAGCTGTTCTTCCAGATGTGACACCTCGGCTAATGCAAAGTGACATGAGCCCAGGTCCATGGTTGGCGGCGACTGACCTGGCAAGTGCATTCTTTTCCATCCCGATCACAAAGGAGGCTAGAAGCAGGCTGTGTTCAACAGTGAACGTTTACTGTGTTGCCCCAGGGCTCTGTTAACTCGCCTTCCATCTGTCATAATATAGACCTAAGGGACCTGGACTTCCAGGAGAATACCATGGAAGTCCACCATACCGATGCTATCACATTAATCAGATAAGATGGGCAAGAAGTGGCTAGTACTTTGGAAAACCTTGTAAGACACCTGCACTCTAGGGACAGGAGATAAAGCCTATCAGGGACCAGGCGCAGTGGCTCATGCCTGTAATCCCAACACGTTGGGAGGCCAAGGCGGGCGGATCACCTGTGGTCAGGAGTTCAAGATCAGCCTAGCCAACATGGCAAAACCCCATCTCTACTAAATACACAAAAATTAGCCGGGTGTGGTGGCATGGGCCTGTAATCCCAGCTACTCGGGAGGCTGAGGCAGGAGAATCACTTGAACCCGGGAGGCAGAGGTTGTAGTGAGCCGAGATTGCGCCGCTGCACTCTAGCCTGGGTGACAGAGTGAGACTTCATCTCAAAAAAAAAAAAAAAGGCCTACAAGATTTGTATGGGTCTGGATGTATAAGGCATGCTGAGACATTAAAAGTAGACAAATACCTGCTCCCACCGTGGGGGGCTCCTTGGAGATTACTTTGACTCTGGAGGCAGCATGTTCTGTACTTGGGAATCCAAGAAAGGCAGCCAGCTTTCAGAGGACCCACAGCAGGAAGCGGTTCTGCAGTGGGGACAGCTCTGCCACCCAGGCCACTTGGCTCTGCAGACCTGATGGTTCTAGAAGTTGTGCAGGAAAAAAGATACCATGTATTGCTGATGACAAGCCCCAATTGGAGAAAGGCCATGCTGTTTGCAGCAGAGAATTATACATAGTTTGAAAAACAGCTCTGGGGCCTGCTGGAGATGGAATGCTTGGCTATCAACCATCAACAGGCATGCAACTAGAATTGCCTGTGATGAGCTGGGTCATTTCAGACCTGACAAGCCAGAAGGTCAGGTAGACCCAGCAGGATCCACTGTGAGATAGAAACTGTCCATCAAGGCCGGGTGCGGTGGCTCGCACCTGTAACACAGCACTTTGGGAAGCTGAGGTGGGTGGATCATCTGAGGTCAGGAGTTTGAGACCAGCCTGGCCAACATGGTGAAACCCTGTCTCTAGTTAAAAAAAATACAAAAACTAGCTGGCTGGTGTGGCGGGCGCCTGTAATCCCAGCTACTCAGGAGGCTGAGGCAGGAGAATTACTTGAACCTGGGAGGCTGAGGTTGCAATGAGCAGAGATCGTGCCACTGCACTCCATCCTGGGTGACATGAAAAAAACTCTGAATAAAAAAGAAAGAAAGAAGGAAGAAAGAAAGAGAGAGAGAGAAAGAAAGAGAGGAAGGAAGGAAGGAAGGGGAAAAAAGGAAAGAAAGAAAGAAAGAAAAGGAAGGAAGGAAGGAAGGAAGGGGAAAAAAGGAAAGAAAGAAAGAAAAGAAAGGAAGGAAGGAAGGAAGGAAGGAAGGAACTGTTCATCAAGATCAAGCATGAGCACGACTAGAGGCACAAGCAAACCACCCTTGCTACCCTCAAGAGTCTGGGAGGTGGAAAGTGAAAATCCCCACATTGGACTAAGGGGCCTACTGATGGCCAAAAGGGTGTCGGAGTAGACCAGGGGTCCCTTGACTCTGTCCCATGCTGCACCACCCAGAAGCCACTGACCTCATAGTGTGATGCAACAGCCTTTTGAAGGCATGGCTGAGATGACACAAGGATGTGACCTTGGCCTCCCAAATGCAGAATACACCTGAAATCAATAACCATTATAGGGGCCGTGTCCCCAGTAGGCAGAATACATTGGTCAAGGAAGCAGGGGGCGCAAGGAGGAGTGTCTCCATTTACTGTCACTCCAGTGGTCTCCTTGAGGGAATTTCTGCTTTCCAACCTCACAACTCTAGGTTTGGTGAGTCTGCAAGACCCGATTCCCAGAGCGGGACCCTTCCAGCAGGATTTGCATCACGGGTCCCATTACACTTGGCGCCACGACTGCTGACTGAGCACTTTAGATTCCTGTGCCAAGAAGCCAGCAAGCAAGAAAAGGAGTCACCATCCTGGCAGGGGCAGCTGACCCTGGTCCATGGGGAGAAAGGGCCGCTGTTCCCTAGCAGGGAAGGGAAGAATGGGAGGGGTGAATCCAGCAAAGCATCTCTTCTCACTCCCATGCCCAGTTTTTACAGCAAATGCATGAAGACAGCAGCCATAGCTTGAGAGGACGTGGTGACACCTGTGGAGGCTGAGGTAGGCATGATGGGGCAGGGGAAGGTCGGGTGCAGTGCCTCACACCTGCAATCCCAGCACCTTGGGAAAGCCTTAGAGTCTCAGAATCTGGTGCCCAGGAACTGACCCATGAGGGATCTCAACCCAGAGAGGAAAGGATGATGACATAATAAACGGTGATGGAAGAGCCCAGACACCATTAAAAAAAAAAAAAAAAAGCTGAATCCAAACCTTGCACCTGACATCAAAGTAACTCCAGACGGCTCAAAAATCTAAGAACCTAGAGAGAGCTCCAAGAAAGTGTGGAAGAATTTTTAAATGATCTTTCCAAATCTTACTCCAAAACCAGGTGCAGTAAAAGAAAGAATAATAAATTTGATTATAATTACTGTATTATTTTTTAATATTCAGAGTAAAATCCACCATAACCCAATTCAGAAAAAGAAAATTTAAAACTGAGAAAAAGATTTGCAATCTATTACACAAGATCATTGTCTTTTATAAAATGGAATTACAAATCAATTCTTAAAAAATCAATAACTCAATAGAAAAATGATCAAATGATATCACCAGGTCAAAGACAAGGAAGTACATATGGTTCTTGAACACATTAAAATATGCTCAACTTCACTTTTTAAAATTGAAGTGAAATTGACTTAACAAAATCGATCATTTTACAGTGAACAATTCAGAGACATTAAGTCAAGTACCTTCAAGTTGTTGTGAATACATCACCTCTGTCTTGTTCCAAAATATTTTCATATCCCAAAAGGAAATTTTGTATAAATACAATCATACAAAATGTAGGCTTTTGTGTTTGGTTTATTTCACACAGTTATGTTTTCTGCATTTCAGCCATGTTGTGACATGTATCAGAATTTCATTCCTTTTTATAGCTGAATAATATTCCATTGTACGGACAGACTATAGTTTATCCATTTATCCATTGATGGCATTGGGTTATCCTCACCTTTTAGCCATTGTGAAGAATGATGCTATGAATGTGTGCGTATCTGTCAGAGTTCCTGTCTTCAGTGCTTTAGGGAATATACCTAGGAGCGGAATTGCTGAGCCATCTGGTAATTCTATGTTTAACTTTTTGAGGAAATGCCAAAAAAATTTTCATAGCAGCTGCACCATTTCACATTCCCACCAGCAATGTATACGGGCTCCAATTTCTCCACATCCTTTGCCAACCCTTGTTATTCTCCCTTTTTAAAAAATAATAGCCATCCTAGTGGGCGTGAGGTGGCATCTCATCAAGGTTTTGATTTAAATTTCACCGATGACTATGATGCAAGACATCTTTTCACGTTTGTTGGCCCTTTGTGTGCCTTCTGTGCAGAATGTCTATTCAAGTCCTTCACCCATTTGTTAATTGACTTGTCTTTTTGTTGTCAAATTGTAATAGTTCCTTATAAATTCTAGATACTAGACCCTTATCAGATACATGATGATATGGGTTGGCTCTGTGTCCCCACCCAAATCTCATCTCAAATTGTAATCCCCACGTGTCGAGGGAGGGATCTGGTGGGAGGTGATTGGATCATGAGAGTGGTTTCCCCTGTGCTGTTCTCGTGATAGTGAGTGAGTTTTCACAAAATCTAATGGTTTAAGTGGTTAACACTTCCCCTTGGATCGCTCTCTCTCCTGCCACCATGTAAGACACGCCTCGCTTCCCCTTTGCCTTCCACCATGATTGTAAGTTTCCTGAGGCCTCCCCAGCCAAGCAGAACTGTGAGTCAATTAAACCTCTTGTCTTTATAAGTTACCCCATCTTAGGCAGTTCTTTCAAACAGTGTGAAAACGGACTAATAGACATGATTTGCAAATATTTTCTCTCATCCTATGGGTGGTCTTTTCACATTCTTGATAATGTTCTTTGATCCACAAAAGTTTTCATTTTGATAAAGTCCAAGTTATCCGTTTCTTTCTTTTGCTGCCCCACACTTCTGGTGTCATCAACTCCGCTTAATGAGACAAATAAAAATTAAAACTATTCTGAAATACAAATTTTTCAGGTATTTATTTGGTAAGGATCAGAAACCTTGATTACACACTTCATTGGTGGGTAAACATGTTTCTCATGCACGTAAATTAGTATAACTTCTGTTTTAAAATCTTTTTAGAGACAGGGTCTCTGTCACCCAGGCTGGAGTGTAGTGGCACAGTCATAACTCACAGCAGCCTCGACTTCCTGGGCTCAAGCGATCCTCCCACCTCAGCCTCCACAGTAACTGGGACTATAAGCATGTGCCACCATGCCTGGCTAATTTAATATTTTTTTTTGTAGAGACAGGATTTCACCAGGTTGCCCAGGCTGGTCTCTAATTCCTGGGCTCAAGCAATCCTCTCACCTTGGCCTCCCAAAGTTCTGGGATTATAGGCGTGAGCTATCACACGCAGCCTAACTTTGTTTTTTTGTTTTGTGTTTTTCTGTTTGTTTGTTTGTTTTGAGACTGGGTCTCACTCTGTCTCCCAGGCAGGAGTGCAGTGGTGTGATCTCGGCTCACTGCCACCTCTGCCTCCCAGGTTCAAGCAATTTTCATGCTTCAGCCTCCTGAGTAGCTGGGACTACAGGCACCTGCCATCACACCCAGCTAATTTTTGTATTTTTAGTAGAGACTGGGTTTCACCATGTTGTCCAGGTTGCTCTCAAACTCCTGAGCTCAGGTGATCTGCCCACCTCGGCCTCCCAAAGTGCTGGGATTATAGGTATGAGCCACCATATCCAGTCTAACTTCTTTCAGTTGACTCTTTGACTCACCAATTCCAGGTCTAGGAATTTTTCCTAGATGCGCTGGCACACTGAGAAATTGTGTACCTGCAGCTAGTGTGCACTTACAAACATTGCCACATCATTTGTGTTATCAAAAGTAGGAAACCACCTAAAGGTTCGTCAGTGGTAGTACAGTTTAATAAACTGTGACGCCTCCCTACAATGGACAACTTGGGAGCTATCAGAGAAATGAGGACGCCCTTTCTACTCTGAGATGGAGCAAAGCTTAAGGACACAAGGTGAAGCAGCCAGATACAGAGGTTTGCGTGCCCTGGTTTGTGTAAGTAGGACAAGGGGAAAGTAAACAAATCCACACAGTCATTGCGCATTCATGGGATATCTGTGAACAGGGACAGAAGAGACAGCACTGGCTGCTCCTGGAGAAGCCCCAAGGTGGTGAGGGACAGCCAGGTTCGGCTTCATGAGCATGACACCTGCAAAGCCACAAGGCCTGGCTTCAAGGGGCCCCGTACACGGTTTAATGCTCTTCTGTCACCGTCTTGAAATTCCTCTTTTTTTTTTTTTTTTTTTTTTTTTTTTGAGACGGAGTCTCGCTCTGTCGCCCAGGCTGGAGTGCAGTGGCCGGATCTCAGCTCACTGCAAGCCCCGCCTCCTGGGTTTACGCCATTCTCCTGCCTCAGCCTCCCGGGTAGCTGGGACTACAGGCGCCTGCCACCTCGCCCGGCTAGTTTTTTGTATTTTTTAGTAGAGACGGGGTTTCACCGTGTTAGCCAGGATGGTCTCGATCTCCTGACCTCGTGATCCGCCCGTCTCGGCCTCCCAAAGTGCTGGGATTACAGGCTTGAGCCACCGCGCCCGGCCCATTTTTTTTTCCTAATTTTTTATTGTGTTAAAATATGCATAACTTAAAGTGTACTATTTTAACCATTTTTAAGTGTGCAGTTCAGTGGCATTAAGTACATTCATATGGTTGTGCAACCACCCCCATACATCTCCAGATTTTTTTTTTTTTTTTCTTTTTGAGACAGAGTTTCACTCTTATGACCCAGGCTGGAGTGCAAAGTGCAATGGTGTGATCTCAGCTCGCTGCTACCTCCACCTCCTGGGTTCAAGCCATTCTCCTGCCTCAGCCTCTCGAGTAACTGGGATGGCAGGAGCCCGCCACCACGCCCTGCTAATTTTGTAGTTTTAGTACAGACAGGGTTTCACCACGTTGATCAGGCTCTCGAACTCCAGACCTCAGGTGATCCACCCACTTAGCCTCCCCAAGTGCTGGGATTACAGGCATGAGTCACCGTGCCTGGCCCAGAACTCTTTTAATCTTTCCAAAACTGATACTCTGTCTTCATGAAACACTGACTTCTCATTCTCCCTCACCAGTCCCTGGCACCCTCCTTCTACTTTCTGTCCCTATAAGCTTGATTATTCTAGGTACCTCGAAAAAGTATTGTACAATATTTCCTTTGTGTCTGGCTTATTTCACTTAGCATGTGAACATCCATGAGGTTCATCCATGTTGTGGCATTTGTCAGGCTTTCCTTCCTCTTTGAAGTCGAATCATATTCCACTGTCTGGATAAGAGCATTTGCTAATCCATTTATCTGTCTATGGACACTTGCCTTGTTTCCATGTTTTAGCTACTACGAATAGTGCTCTGTACACGGGTGTACAAACATCTTTTTAAGACTCTGCTTTTGGCCAGAGTAGCTCTAATCCCAACACTTTGGGAAGCCGAGGCATATAGATTGCTTGAGTCCAGGAGTTTGAGATCAGCTTGGGCAACATGGCAAAACCCCGTCTACAAAATATACAAAAAAAAATTAGCCAGGCATGGTGGCACACACCTGTGGCCCCAGCTGCTTGGGAGGCTGAGGTGGGAGGATCACCTGAGCCCAGGAGGTCAAGGCTGCAGACAGCTATGATAGCACCACTGCACTCCAGACTGGGTGACAGAGTGAAACCCTATCTCAAAAAAAAAAAAAAAAAAGAGCAGGGCAAAGTGGATCACACCCGTAATCCCAGCACTTTGGGAGGCCAGGGTAGGAGGATCACTTGAGATTCAGGAGTGCGAGAGCAGCCTGGGCATCATGGTGAAACCCTGCCTTTATTAAAATACAAAAACTAGCCAGGCGTGGTGGTGAGTGCCTATAGTCCCAGCTACTCGGGAGACTGAGGCATGAGAGTTGCTTGAACCTGGGAGACAGAGGTTGCAGTGAGCTTAAATCACCCCACTGCACTCCAGCCTGGGCAACAGAGTGAGACCTTGTCTCAAAAAACAAACAAACAAACAAAAAACACGACTCTGCTTTTAATTCTTTTGAATATTGTCTTAGTCCATTTCTGCTGCTATGACAAAATACCTTAGAGTGGGTAATTTATAAAGAACATACATGTATTTCCTATAGTTTTGGAGACTGGGAAGCACAAGATCAAGCACTGACATTGGTGTCTGGTGAGGACTGCTGTCTGCCTGCTCTCTGCCTTTAAAATGGCGCCCTGTTGCTGAGTCCCCACATGGCAGAAGGTGGAAGGGCAAGACAGCACTGCCTTCCACCTCCAGACCTTTTATAATGATGCAAATCCCATTCACGGAGGATCTGCCCTCACGACCGAAACATCTCCCAAAAGCCACACTTCTTAATATTGGTGCATTGGGGATTGAGTTTCACCATAAATTTTGGAATGGATCCCATCATCGACATCACAGCAAGTAGATTCCTAGAAGTGAAGTTGCTGGATCATATGGTCATTCTATCTTTAATTTTTTGAGGAACCACCATCGTGTTTTCCACAGCGGCTGCACCATTTTGCTATTCCCACCAACAGTGCAAGAGAGTTCCAGCTTCTCCATGTCCTCATCATCCGACACTTGTAATATTTTCTGTTGTTGTTTTGTTTTAATAGTAGTCGTTTCAACAGGTTTGAGGTGGTATCTAATTGTAGTTTTTTGTTTTTGTTTTTATGTGAGACAGGCTCTTGTTCTGTCACACAGGCTGGTGTGCAGCGGCATGGTCACTGCTCACTGCAACCTTGAACTTGGGCTCAAGGGATCCTCCCAGCTCAGCCTCCTGAGTAGCTGGGACTACAAGCACATGCCACCATACCTGGCTAATTTTTAAAACTTTTTGGAGAGATGGAGTCTCACCATGTTGCCCAGGCTGGTCTCAAACTCCTGCAGTCAAGAGATCCTCCTGCCTCGGCCTCCCAAAGTGCTGGGATTACAGGCCTGAGCCACCGTGCTTGGCCCTGATCGTAGTTTTCATTTGCATTTTCCTAATGACTCTTAGTGATTTTCTAACAAAGGGCCCACGTTTTCATTTTGCATGGGCCCTGGCAGCCCCAGCACAGGGCTGGAAAGATGACTTCAAACCTTTGGCATATTTTGAATTTTGAAGCAAGTGATTGACCTATTCGAAAGCAATTTCAATTCGAATGGAAGGAAGAAAGAGGGAGGAAGGGAGGGAATATCTTCTAAAAAACACTGACAACAAAGTCAGGTCCAGGTTAGGTGCCCCTCACAAGGGTGCACCTCATCTCATGACTCACATCCTGTACCCCGTCTGCTACCCTGTAGGTCTCTCCAGAGCCCTTGAGCATGGGTCAGGGCCAGGACTGTGTCCTTCACTGATATCTGTGAAAGCAGCAGATAAATTAATGATCAGCCACCACGAGGATCAATCTCAACATAGAACCGATGGGCTGTGAAGAGTCAGACCTCTGAAATATGCCCCAGCAGAGTTCCCCGAGGAGCATTCAGATTGACATCCTTGACTTCTACTCCTTGGGCAGCCCATAATCTGTATTGGGGGTGGAAGAATAAGAGGGTTCAAGGGTTCAAGGTTTGGAAGGCGGTCTGTAGTACTGAGACTAGAATGAACACGGAGATGGGGGTCGTGGGCCCCAGGCAACTCTGGGTTGACATTGGCAGGCAAAATGTCAGGAAAGGGATGAGATCCTGCCCACTCCCTCCTCTCTTCCCAATCCCAGAATGATAATGAGAGTGATGGTGGTGACGATGATGGCCATGATGATGATTTTGATGAGGGTGATGCTGCTGATAGGGATGAGGAAGAGGAGAGGAAGGCTCATGATGGTGATCGATTATGACGATGGAGGTGCTGGTGAGGAGGGGGATGCCCACAACAACGTGACGAAGAGGAAGGTGGTGACGGTGATGGTGGTGGTAGTGGTGACAGTGACGGTAGTGGTGACGGTGACAGTGACGGTAGTGGTGATGGTGATGGTGGCGGTAGTGGTGACGGTGACAGTAGTGGTGACGGTGATGGTGGTAGTGGTGACAGTGACGGTAGTGGTGACGGTGATGGTGGCGGTAGTGGTGATGGTGGTGGTAGTGGTGATGGTGACGGTAGTGGTGACGGTGATGGTGGTAGTGGTGACAGTGACGGTAGTGGTGACGGTGACAGTGACGGTAGTGGTGATGGTGACAGTAGTGGTGACGGTGATGGTGGCGGTAGTGGTGATGGTGACAGTAGTGGTGACGGTGATGGTGGCGGTAGTGGTGATGGTGACGGTAGTGGTGACGGTGATGGTGGCGGTAGTGGTGATGGTGACAGTAGTGGTGACGGTGA
>NC_045449.1:73676678-73677062 GCF_002776525.5 Piliocolobus tephrosceles | reverse complement strand
GTGATGGTGGTAGTGGTGACAGTGACGGTAGTGGTGACGGTGACAGTAGTGGTGACAGTGACGGTAGTGGTGATGGTGATGGTGACGGTAGTGGTGACGGTGATGGTGACGGTAGTGGTGATGGTGACGGTGATGGTGGTGGTAGTGGTGATGGTGACGGTAGTGGTGACGGTGATGGTGGTAGTGGTGACAGTGACGGTAGTGGTGATGGTGACAGTGACGGTAGTGGTGATGGTGATGGTGGCGGTAGTGGTGATGGTGGTGGTAGTGGTGATGGTGGCGGTAGTGGTGATGGTGATGGTGGTAGTGGTGACAGTGACGGTAGTGGTGATGGTGATGGTGGTAGTGGTGACAGTGACGGTAGTGGTGACGGTGATGGTGGCG
>NC_045449.1:73672230-73676668 GCF_002776525.5 Piliocolobus tephrosceles | reverse complement strand
CGGTAGTGGTGACGGTGATGGTGGTGGTAGTGGTGATGGTGATGGTGATGGTAGTGGTGATGATGACGGTGATGACAATTTACTGAGTGCCTGTGGTGTGCTGCCAGCTGGGTGTTCCATGCTCTTCATGCTCCCTGTGACTTTGTTAATCCAGCCCTTTCTACCCAATCCCACCCTGAGCTCTGCACCACTGTGCCCAGGAAGATCAATAGGCCAGCCTCGCAGAGGGTCCCCCAGACCTCTCCCACTCCAGTCACCTCCCTGCCAGGATTGACAAACTAAGGGCTGGGGGAGCCACATTCCTCTCCTGATTCCTGGAACCAAGCAGGGTGTGGAGCACAAAGAGAAAGGAGGCTAACAAGGGCTGCCTTTGCCCCCGGGGCAGTTGTGAGGATGAGACGGAAGGAAGTCTGCAAGTGCACTTTGTGAACTGTAGCACCTACGGCAGACATGGGGGCACATGTACCTGGGACGTGGGACCACGCTGACGTTTGTCGAGCTTCTGTTGAATGCCAGGATCCGTGCCAAGCACCCTCCATGCATCAGCTCACGTCACCTCCCACCAACCACTGATTTTATCCTCCCCATTTTGCCACTGAGAAAACTGAAGTCTAGATGCATCACTGGCCACTTCATTCTGCACACCCTGCCCCCACCGCTGCTGGCCTGAAAGTAGCTTTCCAGGTGACAGCTGCAGACACTTGCCTGCACCACTGTCTCTGGGGATCTTGCCTGCAAGGCAATGGCCTAAAAATACCTGGGGGTGAGGAGAAGGGGAGGTCTCCCAGCCTCCAGGGGAGCTCAAGAGGCCAGAAAAAGAGATCAAGCCCCAGCCTACCCAGGCTGCCTGGAACTGTTTGGACAAAGTGCTGGGGGTTGGGGAGAGGTTTGAGTGGGCTCAGCCCACTCCTCCAAACACACACTCACACGTGTGCGCACACTCTCATGCCTATGTGCAAGCATACATGCACCGCCCTGCACCCGCACACACTCTCTCATGCACTGCTCCGCACCCGCACACTCTCTTATGCACCGCCCTGCACCTGCCAGACCTCTTGGTTTGCTGCCGGCAGGAACCTTAGGCGGTGGCTCAGAAACTTCTCTCTGTCCTCCACTCAGGTATCCCTCTGTCGTGTAATCTAGAGAAAGACACCCTCTACTTCTGCTCATCCTCTGTCCTGGAGGAGGAGCCGTGATGGTCTAGCTTGTCTAGAGTTACAGAATGCAGGCCAGAGCTATGGGAAACTTCTGTGGTCTCATCCAGTCTGCTCATTTACGATGGAGAGGATGAGGTCTGGAATGGACAGAGAACCATTCGGGGTCATGCTCATTGGTCAGGAGAAAGGGGAGAATTCACTCTCCCAGTGCCGCTCTGGTCAAGGTCTCCAGCTGGGGAGAAAGACAGAATTCCTGATCTTAGCCCCTCCTCCACCAGCAGGGCCCTCTGAGGGCTGGGGCCCCAAGAAGCCCCACAAGGCTTGGTTGAGACCCTCAGGAAAGTCTCTAGCTTTCCTGGTCACGAATGCTTCTAGAACATGCCATGTTTCATCCTGAGGTCTCAAGAGCTGAGGCAACCAGTCCAGCCCTGTCTGGTGACATGGCTGACAGAGCAGGGCTCCCTCACACCCCTGTGGGCCCTCCACAGGTCCCTGCCTGCTGCAGGGCATCTTTACCGCTGTTTCCAAGCCACATTCACTCCAGGAAAGCAGGGACCAGACCTGTCCTGGGGTCCCCAGACTCAAAGCCAGGCTGAGAACAAACTGCCAACCAGCTTTTAAGCAATGAAGGAATAAAGCTCAGGGGGCCACAGCCCCAGTGAGGGCTTGGAGGGGAGGTGGGGTGGGATCTGCACACCTGCTGGCCCTGAACTGCCCACCAGCAGCCTGGCAGCCACTGCTGTCCTGTCCCCAGGGAGCCAGGTACGACCCTGTCGTGAGCTGTCTCCACACCTGTCAAGTTGAATGTCATATTTGGTCCTTGGGTGATGGGGTGCAGAGAAATGATTGCTGCACGTGTGAAAGCTGACATCTGATGCAGTTTAGGACTTTTACATTTCACACGTACACTAAGTTCCGAATGCCATGTGATTCTGCTTTGTGGGAAAGTTGGTGTATGAGCTTAAGGGCGCGTGGGGCCCCTTCAGGAGGAAGGGGCCTGGGGAAACGAGGTGTTCCAGGCTTGCAGGAAAGCTTGGGTGAGATGGGCAGTGGATGAGGCTTCCAGGGAACCCCGAGTCCCTGAGGGTGGGCTCCTGCCTGTCTCACTGGTTAGCTTGTTGACAGTCACCCCAGCCCTGCAAGACAGAGGTCTGGGTGGTGGGGTCCCTCCTTCAGCTCACCCCTCTGATCCAGAACAAGATTTCCAGATGGGATCAGACCTCCCATCCCACAGCTCCTCTTGCTCAGAGCTGTCCAGGGCCTCCCAAGGCCTTCAAGATAAAATGTAAACATTTGCACTGGCAGCCAAGCTCCTTCCTGGGAGGGCCCTGCCTGTCCACTCAGTTCCACCTGTTTCATCTTTAATCGCTGCCCCCACTCTCCCACCTCACCCAAGCTTTATGACTGCCGGAATCGCCCTCCTTCCATCAGCCCCCTTCCTCCTGACTATCTGCTTTGCATCCTTAGGACTTGGCCCCCAGAACCTCCTCTTCCAGGGAGCCTTCCCTGACCTCCCTCCCCACCCCAGAGTTAGGTTTTCCCCTTGTGCTGGCCCAGGCCCCCCTACCTCCTCTATCCTGGCCCCTACAATCCCCCGGGCTAAGACGCCTGCCCAGAGTTATGCTGGCCAGGGATTGCTGAACCTGGACCTCATCCAGGGTCCCTTACCCTTAGGCAGGGAGCCTGACATGGGGTCACAGAGTGAGGGCTCCAGGCTCTGTCTTAACTCCCTCTGAGCCTGGAGCAGGAGCGCTGCCTCCCTGAGCCCCCTTTCCTTCTCCATCCCACAGGGACTTGCACTTGGCCAGTCCTGCAAATAAAGGGAGGTCAGGACATGACTAGCCTTGAGTGGTGCTGTGCAGTTTGCTTTCCTATTAGCTACGGGCAAGGGAATCTTGACAGGGATGGGACCTAGGAACGCCCATGCAGGACTGTGCTTTGCATCCTAGCATCCCCTGGCGAGGGCGTCCACTTTCTTACAGAAGAGTCCTCTAGGTTTTGGCAGGGACAGAGAGGAGCAGCTTCCAGGCCAGCTGTGATGGAGGGGGGTACAGGCCAGGTCTCAGGAAGTCTGGCTCCCACAGATCCTTCCTGGAAAGTTCCTTTGGATATGCTCAGCAGGGAGCACCAAGAAGCAACAGGGCTTCTTCCAACAGCTACCGCAGAACGTCCACAGACCCACCAATTCCCCTTGTGGATACAGACCCTAAGGAATTGAAAACAGGGACCCAAATGAATACAAGTACGCATGTGTTCACAGCAGCATTATCCACAATCGGAAAGGGTGGAAGCCGCGTGTCTCCATCCATGGATGAACAGACAAACAAAATGTGGTCTATCCGTGCAGGGGACAGCATTCAGCCACAAAAAGGAGCATGATGCTGATGGGTGCACAGCAGGGATGAACGGGGAAGATGCTGTGCTGACAGAAGCCAGACGCGGAAGGCACGTGCCTGTGTGATTCCAGTTCCATGAAACGCCTGGAACAGGCACTCCCTAGGGACAGGAAACAGGCTCATCACTGCCAGGAGCTTGGGGGAGCAGGGAGACATGGAGTGACTCCTTACAGGGTGCATGGTTTCCGTTTCCATGGGCTGATGAAAATGTTCTGGAACTACAGATAGGGGGCCGGGCACGGTGGCTCATGCTTGTAATCCCAGCACTTGGGAGGCTGAGGCACGTGGATCACCTGAGGGCAGGAGTTTGAGAACAGCCTGGACAGCATGGCGAAACCCTGTCTCTACCAAAAATACAAAAAATTAGGCATGTGGCACACGCCTGTAATCCTACCTACTCGGGAGGCTGAGGCAGGAGAATCGCTTCCACCCAGGAGTCGGAGGTTACAGTGAGTGGAGATGACGCCACTGCACTCAAACCTGGGCAACAGAGTGAGACTCTATCTCAAAAATCAAAACAATGACAACAATAAAAATAGAGATAGGGGTTTGACAACATTGTGAATGTCTAAATGCCACTGAGTTGTATACTTTTAAATGGTTAACTTCCTGTTGTGTGAATTTCACCTCAATTTAGAAGAAGGAATAGCAGTGCTGATGGAGGCAGTACTGGTGGTGCTGTGGTGGCGGTAGTACTCATAGTACTGGTGGTAGCAGCAGCACTGGGAGTGGTGGTGCAGATGGTAACAGCAGTACTTGCAGTGATCATGGTAGTAGCAGTATCAGTGCCGGTGGTTACAGCAGTACTCACAGTAATGGTGGTAGCCGTAGTATAGGAGTAACGGCGGCGGCGGTGGTACAGGGGTAACGGCGGCGGCGGTGGTA
>NC_045449.1:73667702-73672220 GCF_002776525.5 Piliocolobus tephrosceles | reverse complement strand
GTGGTACAGGGGTAACGGCGGCGGCGGTGGTACAGGGGTAACGGCGGTGGCGGTGGTACAGGGGTAACGGCGGTGGCGGTGGTACAGGGGTAACGGCGGTGGCGGTGGTATAGGGGTAACGGCGGTGGCGGTAGTATAGGAGTAATAGTGGTAGCAGTAGTGCTGTGGTGGTGGTGCTGGTGGTAGCAGTAGTACTTGTGGTAACAGTGGTAGCAATGCTGGTGGTCCCAACAGTACTCCTAGTAGTAATGGTAACAGTAGTACTGGTGGTGATGCTGCTGGTAGCAGCAGCAGTAGGGTTCGTAGTAACAGTGGTAGCAGCAGCAGTAGCAATGGGTCATGGGAATCTTTGGCTCCGCTCCAGGAAGGGCATGAAGGGAACCCCTGTCCCTGGACACCTGCTGAGCAGCAGCTCCACGCCACCTCCGGCTGGAGCAGGGGCAGGGGCGCCCAAAGGGCCGGGGCTTCTCCCACAAAGGAGTTGTTTCAGTCAGAGTTCTCCAGGAAGACAGAACCCACAGCAGGGAGAGAGAGGGGTGAGAAGGGAGTTTGGAAGGGAATTGGTTAACTCAGTTATGGAGGCCAAGTTCCATGACAGGCCGTCTGCAAGCTGGAGACCCAGGGAGCCTGGGCTGTGACTCAGTCCTGGTCCAAAGGCTTCAGAGCCAGGGAAGCTGCTGGCATCACTCTCAGTTTGAGGCCAAAGACCTGAGAACCCAGGAGGCCATGGGTGCGAGTCCTGGAGTTCAAAACCAGAGAGCCTGGAGTCCTGGCATCCAGGACAGAAGTGAACTGGCTTCGGGAGAGAGCCAGAATTCATGCTTTCTCTGCCTCCTTGTTCCATTTGGGACCCCAGCCCTGGGTGTGCCCACACACATGGAAGGTGGGTCTTTGCCACTTGGTCTCCCAACCCACACAGCAATCTCCCCCGGAAATGCCCTCACAGACACAGCTGGGCATCCCAATATTCTAACCAAAGGCCAGAACCCAGGGTTCCCCTTTCAGCAGAAGAGGGACAGGCTCAGAGCTCACTGAAGTTTCCTCCAGTCAAGCTGACAGCGGAATCAGCCCCACAGGGCATCTCAGAGGCGTTTATCTATCACGGCCAAGTCAGAAGAGCCCGGGGTGTGACAGAGGCAGACGGTGCAAACAGAGAGGGGGGCAGGCTGAGACTCAGAGAAAACCCACAGCCATGATCACAGTGCCACTCACCTACGCCCTCAATCTTCATGGGCCGTGTCATAGTCACGTAACCACCATCAATCTCCCACTTTTAGGACCAGCCTGTGAAAAAGGCCTGGAGGATGGCTGGTCACAGAGGAGCTTCCGGCTCCAGTATCGGCAGCAGGCTAGAGAAGCAGAGCTGCAGAGGGCGAGAGTGGAGCAGAGGGAAGCCCCGAGGGGCTGGGCAGGGATCCTCATATCCTCACAGCCCAGAGGAGAGTCAGCTGAGAGATGCTGGGACAGCGTCTTCTATGGCTTTGGAGGTGGGGGTGTAACAAAGTTTCGTGAAGCAACCGGCAGCTAAAAGTCCTGGTCCACCCAGCTGGGCGTGGTGGTTCACACTTGCAATCCCAGCACTTCGGGAGGCCGAGGTGGGTGGATCACTCGAGCTCAGGAGTTTGAGACCAGGCTGGGCAACCAAGTGCGAACCCACCTCTGCAAAAAATAAATAAATTAGCCAGGCAGGGTAATGTGCACCTGTGGTCCCAGCTACTTGGGAGGCTGAGACAGGAGGACCATTTGAGCCCCAGCAGTAGAGGCTGTAGTGAGCTGTGATTGTGCCACTGCACTCCACCCTGGGCAGCAGAGTGAGACCCTGTTTCAGGGGAAAAAAAAAGTTAAAAAAATAAAATAAATAAATAAAAGTCATGGTCCTCTTGTATTGGAAGGAGCAAGATGGGACTGGGTTTGCGGCTCAGCCATCACAGCAGGAAGAGATAACGCGTCCATACGGATGCAGAGATAAGAGATGAGTGGTGATCGCACTCAGTCCCATGGCATTAAGTAGCATCTTCCTGTCATCAGCTCTTAAGGTCACACTTCTAGCCCAAACCATGCTCCCAGTGGATTTACATCCAATTAAAATGGATGACATCTCAGCTAGACCATCGAGGGGGTGACCCCCTCCACACACTGCAGACTGGACATCTGACCTTCCCCTGCAGCTGCTCCACCCTAATTTTTGACAACTCCGTCCTTCCAGTTGTTCCAGCAAATAAAACTTGGAGTGTCTTTGATTCTCTCTTTCACTCTCCACATCCAATCTGTGCTGTTGCCTCTACCCTCAGTATTGCTCCATGATCCAGAACTCTCCCTTCTTACTCCCCTCCATTGGTCCCAGGCAGCTGCCATCTCTTGCCTGGATTAAGGCACTGGTCTCCTAACCAGTGTCCCTACTTCTGCCCCAGAACGATCCTCAACAGAGGAGCCAGAGGGTCCTCTAAAAGCCCAGGTCAGCACAGTCCACTTCTCTGCTCAGAATCTAGCAAGCGCTTCTCATTTTTCTCAGATTAAAAAAAAAAAAATCTGAAGTCCTTACAATTGCCTCCAAGGCCCTAAGTGATGGGGTGCCTCTCCCCATTCCTCTTCTAATCTCATTTCTGACTCCGGGGTCCCCTCCAGCCCACCAGCCTCCTTGCTATTCCTGAACACACAGGCACACTCCTGCCTTGGGGCCTCTGCCTGGAACACCCCACCCTGTCCCCCCACACATCCACATAGCTAGCCCCTCCTCTCCTATAAGCCTTGGCAAAAACGTCTCCTCAGCTCAGTGTTCCCTGGCCAGCCTACTTTAGCTTGCACCCCCTCTTCCTGGTACTCCTGGTTCCCCCCTTACCCTGTGCTATTTTTTTCCAAAGCGCTTCCTACATTCTCAGCTGCACCCCGCTCACGGGTCATAAACCCACCATAAGTGTTTATCAGTTGTTGTCCATCTGCCCCTGCAGGAATTATGTTTGCTCCAGGATGACGTCGGTTCCCTGTGTCAGCTCCTGGAGGGGAGGGATCTTTGCCTGTGTTGTTTCTGGAGTTTCACAAGGGCCTGGGACAGTGGCTGGCACACAGGAGGCCCTTGGTCAATATCCATCAAATGGGGATTGTATGCATTTGCCATCTGAAGACTTGGAGGCAATGGTCAGAACTAAGGCCAGAAAGAGCTGAGGGCCCTGAGGAACAGCTGTCTCTGGAGAACAGGTTCAGAAGAGGGAAAAGGAAGCCAAGGAAGTTATTGCACTATTTTAGAAAACCTGTAAGCACGCATTACCTTGATTTTATTTTTTTTTTTTTTTTTTGAGACAGAATCTCACTCTGTCGCCCAGGCTGGAGTGCAGTGACACGATCTCCACTCACTGCAACCTGTGCCTCCTGGGTTCAAGCGATTCTCCTGCCTCAGCCTCCCTAGCTGGGATTACAAGTGCGTGCCGCCATACCTGGTTAATTTTGTATTTTTAGGAGAGATAGGGTTTCACGATGTCAGCCAGGCTGGTCTCGAACTCCTGACCTCAGGTGATCCACCTGCCTTGGCCTCCCAAAGTGCTGAGATTATAGGCATGAACCACCATGCCTGGCCAGAAATAAGCATTTGACAAAATCTAACATCCATTCATGACAAAAATAAATTCCCAGCAAACTAGGAAGAGAAGGGAACTTTCTCAATGTGATAAAGGGCATGTGCGAAAAATGCACAGCAAACATCATAATAAACAGGTGTGGGGGGACAGTTTGGGGGAAACTAAATCCTTCCCCCAAAGATTAGAACCAATGCAAGAATGCCTGCTCTCACCTTCTGTTGAACATGGTACTGGGGGTTCTAGCCTGTGAAAAAAGAAAAAAAGCATCCCAGCTGGAAAGAAATGATATTATCTGTGGACAATATCATCTATGTTGAGAATGAAACAGAACCTACAAAGAAACTGCTAGAACTAGTAAGTGGGTTCAGCAAGCTTTCAGGATAAATATCAATATGGCCGGGTGCAGTAGCTCATGACTGTAATCTCAGCACTTTGGGAGGCCAAGGTGGGCAAATCACTTGAGGTCAGGAGTTCGAGAGCAGCCTGGCCAACATGGCAAAATCCTGTCTCTACTAAAAACACAAAAATTAGCCAGGCATGGCAGCGCACATCTGTAATCCCAGCTACTCAGGAGGCTGAGGTGGGACAATCATTTGAACCCAGGAGGTGGAGACTGCAATGAGCCGAAATCGTGCCTCTGCACAGAGTGAGACTCTGTCTCAAATAAACAAATATCAATATGTAAAAATTAATTGTATTCTAGGCCAGGCGCGGTAGCTCACACCTGTAATCCCAGCACTTTGGGAGGCCAAGGCAGGTGGATCACGAGGTCAGGAGATTCAGACCATCCTGGCTAATACAGTGAAACCCTGTCTCTACTAAAAATACAAAAACTTAGCCGGGCGAGGTGGCAGGTGCCTGTAGTCCCAGCTACTCAGGAGGCTGAGGCAGGAGAATGGCCTGAACCTGGGAGGCGGAGCTTGCAGTGAGCTGAGATCATGCCACT
>NC_045449.1:73648927-73667602 GCF_002776525.5 Piliocolobus tephrosceles | reverse complement strand
TATAGTATTCTAGATACTAGCAACAATTGGAAATTTTAAATATTTAAATATATCATTTACAATAGTAGTACCAAAAATATGAAACATTCAAGGATGGATCTGGCACAAGGGGACTAAGAATTGTTCATGGGAAACTACAAACCATTGCTGATAGAAATTAAAGATCTAAATAAATGGAAACAGTGTTCTGTTTACAGCTTAGAAGATTCAATATTGTTACGATATCACTTCCCCCCAAATTTATTTATTGATTCAATGCAATCCTAATCAAAATCCCAGCAGGCTTAAAAAAAAAAAAAAGGGGGGGCCACCCAGGTTGGAGTGCAGTGATGTGACCACAGCTCACTATAGCCTCAACCTTCCAAACTCAGGTGATCCTCCTACCTCAGCCTCCTGAGAAGCTGGGAGTACAGGCGCATGCCACCAAGCCCAGTTAATTTTTTTTTTTTTTTTTTAAATAGAGCTGCGATTTTGCTATGTTGCCTGGGCTGGTCTTGAACTCCTGGGCTCAAGCGATCCGCCCTC
This sequence comes from Piliocolobus tephrosceles, assembly GCF_002776525.5. Lineage (NCBI taxonomy): Eukaryota > Metazoa > Chordata > Mammalia > Primates > Cercopithecidae > Piliocolobus > Piliocolobus tephrosceles. The sequence continues at coordinate 73,667,077 of NC_045449.1, read as the reverse complement.
CTCAGCCTCCCAAAGTGCTGGGATTACAGGCATGAGCCCTAGCAGGATTTTTTTTTTTTCTTTTGGTAGAAATTTAGAAGCTGATTCTACAATTCATATAAAAGTACAAAAAGACCTAGACTAGCCAAAATAACTTTGAAAAAGAAGCACATAGTTGGAGAGCTAACCTATCCAATATCAAGACTTACTAGAAGGCTACAGTACTCAAGGCTATGGGGTATTAGCACAAAGATGGCCAAATAGGCTGGTGGAACAGAACAGATTTGTACATACGTGAAAAACTGATTCTTTTTGATAACGGTATGTATGAGTTCATTTTCATGCTGCTGATAAAGATATACCCGAGACTGGCCAATCTACAAAACAAAGGGGTTTAATTGGACTTACAGTTCCGTGTGGCCAGGGAATCCTCACAATCATGGCGGAAAGCAAGGAGGAAGGAATACGAGCTTACACGGATGGCAGCAGGCAAATAGAGAATGAGGAAGACGCGGAAGTGGAAACCCCTGATCAAACCATCAGATCTCGCGAGACTTATTCACTACCACGAGAACAGTATGGGGGAAGCTGCCCCCATGATTCAATTATCTCCCACCAGGTCCCTCCCACAACACATAGGAATTATGGGAGTACAGTTCAAGATGAGATTTGGGTGGGGACACAGAGCCCGATCAGGTCAAGGTACAAGAGCAATTCAGTGGAGAAAGGATAACTTCGTCATCCAATGGACCATGTGGATATTCACGGGCGAAAAGAGAACTTTTTTTTTTTTTTTTTTTTGAGGCGGAGTCTCGCTCTGTCACCCAGGCTGGAGTGCAGTGGCCGGATCTCAGCTCACTGCAAGCTCCACCTCCCCGGTTCCCGCCATTCTCCTGCCTCAGCCTCCCGAGTAGCTGGGACTACAGGCGCCGCCACCTCGCCCGGCTAGATTTTTGTATTTTTTTTAGTAGAGACGGGGTTTCACAGTATTAGCCAGGATGGTCTCCATCTCCCGACCTTGTGATCCGCCCGTCTCGGCCTCCCAAAGTGCCGGGATTACAGGCTTGAGCCACCGCGCCCAGCCCGAAAAGAGAACTTTAATCCATGCCACGCACCTCACACAAAAATTAATTCAAAAGGGATCACTGACATATATAATACGCAAATTCGAAAACTACAAAACTTCTGGGGGAAAAATATGAGAGAAATGTTCTGACCTTGGCAAAGATGTCTCAGAAACGACACCAAATGTGAGATCCGTAAAAGAAAAATTTGATAACTTGGGGTGATACGGTTTGAACACAGGTCCCTGCCGCGTCTCCTGTTAAAATGTAATCCTCAGTGTTGGAGGTGGGGCCTGGTGGGAGCCAAATGGGTCATGGGGATGGATTTCTCATGAATGGTTTAGCGCCATCTCCTTGCCGCTGTTTGATAGTGAGAGAGATCTCGGGAGATCTGGATGTTGAAAAGAGAGTGCCACCCCCCTCGCACTCTCTCTTGCTCCTGATCTCACCACAGGATACACCTGCTGCCGCTTCACCAGCCGCCATGAGGCCTCCCCAGAACCCAAGAGATGTCAGCACCATGCGTGTACAGCCTTCAGAACTATACACCAGTAAAACCTCTTTCCTTTATTACCTTACGCAACCTCTTTTTTATAACAATGCAAGACGGCCTAATACATGGAGTTAACAAAATTAAAAATATTCGCTAGGGGTTGCGTAGGGCTGGGACTGGGGTGGGGGTAGGGGAAAATGGGGCAGGACTACTAGTGGATATAGGATGATTTGTGGGGGTGATGAAGATGTTCTAATGTTGACTGTGGTAATGTTTGCACATATCTGTTAATACAAGTTGACCCTTGAACAATACAGGGGTTAGAAGCACCAACCCCCTATTTTGACATTCCCAAAACTTAACTATTAAGAGCCTACTGTTGTTCAAAAGCCTTACAGATAACATAAACAGTTGATTCACACATATTTTGCATGTTATATGTATTATATACTGGATTCTTACTATAAACTAGAGGAAAGAAAATGTTATTAAGAAAATCATAAGGAAGAGAAAGCATATTTACTGTTCATTAAGTGGAAGCGGATCATTCTGAAGGTCTTCATCCCGGTGGTCTTCACACTGAGGAGGAGGAGGAGGAGGAGGGGTTGATCTTCCTGTCTCAGGGGGAGCAGAGGTGGAAGGAAATCTGTGCTTAAGTGGACCCATGTTATTAAAATGCATATTGTTCAACGGTCAACTGGATATTGAAAATCTTTGAGTTGTACACCTCAATGGGTGAATTGTATAGGATATGATATATATCCCAATAAAACTATTTTAGTTTTAAAAAGAAAAAATTAAAACTTCTGCTCTTCGAAAGACACTGTTAAGAGAATGGAAAGACACAAACTAGGAGAAAATATTTGTAAATAATTCATCCAATGAAGGACATATATAAAGAATATAAAAAGAGGCCGGGCGCGGTGGCTCACGCCTGTCATCCCAGCACTTTGGGAGGCCGAGACGGGCGGATCACGAGGTCAGGAGATCGAGATCATCCTGGCTAACACGGTGAAACCCCATATCTACGAAAATGTAAAAAGTTAGCCAGGCCTAGTGGCAGGAGAATGGCGTGAACCCGGGAGGCGGAGCTTGCAGTGAGCCGAGATCGGTTTGGCAGTAAGACTCCCTCTCAAAAAACAAACAAACAAACAAAAAAGGCCGGGCGCGGTGGCTCAAGCCTGTAATCCCAGCACTTTGGGAGGCCGAGACGGGCGGATCACGAGGTCAGGAGTTCAAGACCATCCTGGCTAACACGGTGAAACCCCGTCTCTACTAAAAAATACAAAAAGCTAGCCGGGCGAGGTGGCGGGCGCCTGTACTCCCAGCTACTCGGGAGGCTGAGGCAGGAGAATGGCGTAAACCCGGGAGGTGGAGCTTGCAGTGAGCTGAGATCCGGCCACTGCACTCCAGCCTGGGCGACAGAGCGAGACTCCATCTCAAAAAAAAAAAAAAAAAATATATATATATATAAAGAACTCTCATAACTCAATCATAAGAAAACAAACAACCCCCCACCTGCCAAAACAAAAAACAAAAAAACAAAAAACTAGGCATCACATTTGAATAGACACTTCATCAAAGAAGTCATATATATATATATATATATATATATGGCAAATAAGAAGATAAAAAGATATTGAATATCATTAGTTATTAGAGAGATGCAGATTAAAACCATAACATGATACCACTACCCACCAATTAAGATGCCTAAAGTAAAAAGATTGATGAAATCAAATGTTTGGTGAGGATGTGGCTGAAACAGAAATTCTCATGTACTGCTGCTGGGAATGCAAAATGGTAAAATGAATTTGGAAACGGTTGGTGGTTTCTTAAAAAGTCAAAGATACACCTATTGTGTGGCCCAGCCATTTTATCCTTAGGTATTTAAATGAAAGAATACATTTCCTGAATGTATGAAATGTAGGAAATGAAATGTATGATTGCCTGAATGTATGAAATGAAAGCCCATACAAAGACTGGTACACAAATGTTCATAGCAGCTTTATTTGTAATAGCTGAAGACTGGAAACAACTCATCAACAGATAAATGGATTAACAAATCATGTTATTTGCATACAATTGAACACTACTGTACAATAAAAATAAATGATCTATTCATAAAGCCAAGAGCATGAATGAATCTCAGTATAATTTTCCAAGTGAAGGAGGTCAGATGAAAAAGAGTACATACTGTGTGATTTCATTATACAAAAGTCTGCAAAACGTAAATAATCTATGGTGACAGGAAACAGAGTGTGGTTGCCAGGGGTCAGGACTGGGGGACATGCAAGCAGGGAGGGATGGAGGGAGAAGAAATTTGGGGAGTGATGGATGGGTTTACTGACAGATTGGGGTAATAGTTTGATGGGTGTATACATGTGAAAACTTATCAAAGTATACGTTTTAAATTTGTGAGTTTTTGTTATCTCAATTATACATCAGAGCCTGGTGTGGTGGCTCACACCTGTAATCCCAGCACTTGGGAGGCCAAGGCAGGGAGATCATCTGAGGTCAGGAGTTCAAGACCAGCCTGGCCAACATGGTGAAACCCCATCTCTACTAGCCTGTAATCTCAGCTACCAGTGAGACTGAGGCATATGAATCGCTTGAACCCGGGAGGCGGAGGTTGCAGTGAGTCTAGATCATGCCACTGCACTCCAGCCTTGGCGCCAGAGCTCGAGACTCCATCAGTAGAGCTGTTTTTAAAAAATAACACCTTGGCTGGCAGCAGTGGCTCACTGGCTAGGTGTGGTGGCTCACACCTGTAATCCCAGCACTTTGGGAGGCCGAGGCGGGTGGATCACAAGGTCAAGAGATCGAGATCATCCTGGACAATATGGTGAAACCCTGTTTCAACTAAAAATACAAAAGTTAGCTGGACATGGTGGGGGGCACCTGTAGTCCCAGCTACTCAGGAGGCTGAGGCAGGAGAATTGCTTGAACCTGGGAGGCATAGGTTGAGCGAGCCGAGCTCGCACCACTGCACTCCAGTCTGGGCGACAGAGAGAGACTCCATCTCAAAAAAAAAAAAAGTAACACCTCCCTGCTTTAGCAAGTGAAACCATGCAATGATGAAGAAACGTTCACCATTTTCAACCTGCCCTCCGATCTCACTTCTCCAAGGCATTCAGGTGGAGGGTAGCAGGATTATTTATTGCTTCATATTAAAAAGTGGAGATCATACCATCAGTGTCTATTTGGTGTTCCCCCCTCTTTATCACATATTTGATGGACATCCCCTTTCTTGGTAATTGACATAGATTTAATTCATTCCATTTCAAGGCTGCCAATGTGTAAATATGCTACAATTTGTGTGCGGGGGGAGCAGGGACTGTGGGCAGTTGAGAGCATTTTGCTCTGTCACCCAGGCTAGAGTGTAGCAATGCTATCACAGCTTACTGCATCCTCAACCTACTGGGCTCAGGCAATCCTCCTGCCTTAGCCTCCCTAGTAGCTGGGATTATGCCACCATGCCTGGCTAAGGTTTTTTTTTTTTGACAAAGTCTGGCTCTATCACCCAGGCTGGAATGCAGTGACATAATCTTGGTTCAAACTCCACTTCCCTAGTTCAAACGATTCTCCTGCCTCAGTCTCCCGAGTAGCTAGGATTACAGGCACGGGCCACCATGCCCAGCTGATTTTTGTATTTTTAGTAGAGAAGGGGTTTCACCACGTTGGCCAGGCGAGTCTTGAACTCCTGGCCTCAGGTGATCCACCCTCCTTGGCCTCCCAAAGTGCTGGGATTACAGACATGAGCCACCATGCCTGGTCAAAGGCTGGCTAATTTTAAAAATTATTTGTAGAGATGGGATCTCACTACGTTGCCCAAGCTTGTCTTGAACTCCTGGGCTCAAGCAATCATTCTGCCTCGGCCTCCCAAAGTGCTGGGATTACAGGTGTGAGCCACTGTGGCCAGCCTAAATATGCTACAGTTATATACTTATAAAGATATGCATTCAGAAATTACTTCCAATTTCTTTATTTTTTGTTTTGCTTAGATTTCACCCACCATAGACAGTGCCGAAAAAGGATTCTTTTTTTTTTTTTTTTTTTTTTGAGATGGAGTCTCACTCTGTTGCCAGGCTGGCATGCAGTGGGGCGATATCAGCTCACCGTAACCTCTGCCTCCTGGGCTCCAGTGATTCTCCTGCCTCAGCCTCCCGAGTAGCTGGGATTACAGGTGCACACCACCACGCCCAGCTAATTTTTGTATTTTTAGTAGAGACAGGGTTTCACCATGTTGGCCTAACTGGTCTCGAACTCCTGACCTCAGATGATCCACCCCCCTCGGCCTCCCAAAATGCTGGGATTACAGGTGTGAGCCACCATGCCCAGCAGAAAAGCAATTCTTTTACATCTATTTTCATACCCCATTGTTTTTTCTAAAGAGGCTCCCCAGAGTGGAATCATTGGGTCAAAGCTTATGCGTATTATTTTCATTTTAGTAGATATTGCCAGAGTACTTTACCAGGAAGTAATTGCAATTCACATTTCCACCAAGCATGTTCGTGTCTATTTCCCCTAGGTTTTTTGCCTCAGTGAATCTTAGAGCTTTTATTAAATTTTAGCAACCTAAAGGGCAAACAATGTATCACTTCATGGCCTTAATTTGCATTTTCCTTTTGGTGAGGCCAAACATTGTTTCATATTTGCTCACTAGAACCAATGTTGGTAATCCTATCTGTATCTTTAAATAATGTTATATTTTACTAGGGCTTGCATATGTTTTAAGTCCAAGTGACTATGTGAATTTCCTTTTCTACGAATTACTTGTTTATATTTATGCTTATTTTTCTGTTGTTTATCTGTTTCTTATCAAATTTGTGGGCTTTTTGAATATTAAGAAAATTAAACATGATACACACATACACATGCCTCACACATCATGTATATACCCAAATAATGTGCCTCTTTCTCTCACACACACATCCATACAGAGAGAAGGGCATGTTCCCGGGCACAGTCCCGCAGGAAGATCAGGGCCTGGAGAGGTAAGTGAGGAGCAGAGGGCAGAGAGGGGTGCACAGCGCAGCTGATGCAGACCTTGGAAAGGGCTGGACCCCACTTGGCCTGCTATGACATTCTCTTCCACTCCTGACACCCATATGAGGAAACCCAGGGTCCCCTGCACCCCATGCCCTGGAATCCCTGGCCAGCACCCTGGTCTCCACCCTCCCCATCCATGAGGGCAAATGGAGCCAGGCTTTGCTCCCACTTCCTGCCGGAGTAGCTTCCAGGAGCCTCAGTGCAGGTGCCTCCCACCTGATGTCTGGGGTGTTTTGAATGAGCAGCTTTTGGCACATGGAAGGGAAATCGATTTCTCTTCCTCCTTCTGAGGCTCCACTCCTAAGGCCTTGATTACAGGAGGCCCTGGGGTTGGGGAGCGCTGGTGTCAGCCTGGCAGGTGCAGGTGATGTCAGCTTCCAGGCAATGACATTGGGGTGGGTATGAGCACCATTCTGTGCCTGGATTCACTCTGTCATTTAAACCCTCTGTGTTCACAAAGTTCTCCATGCCCAGCACCCCTCACTTCTCATGCCTTTGTCAGCATCAGGATGTGTCAGCCATCAGGAGACCTTCCCCATGCTCCTCCCCACAACCATCATCAAACCCACTCTCCTTCCCTCCCATTCCCTCCCATGTCCTCATAGGAGAAATGTCTCCCCGCAAGCTCAGGGTCAATTCCACTCCGGAACCACGTACGCAGCTCCTGTAGGCACCGTAGGAGGTGCTGGTGACAGAGCAGCGAGCCCAGCCCTGGCCCTGGGACAGCATTACGTCCTCAGTTTCTCCTCTCTGGCTACACCTTCAGCCTTCCTTCCACCAGGTCCTTCCCACTGGTTTCCAAACTTAGTCCCATATGGCCCCTCTTAAAAAATAAAACAGAACTTGCATTCCAGACAAGATGATTTAGGCTCCTTTCTTCCTGCTCCTCCCACTTCAAAGCACAACCATAAGCCCTGGAAATAACACAAGAGACAACCCAAGAAGAATGCAGAGGTGGATGGAAGACAGTCGACTGGTGAGAGTCCCCGGACTGGAGGAGCCCCAGTGAGGCAGAGCGCCACGGCCCTCCGCCTCGTGGAGGAAGGGAACCCAGGCCCAGCAAAAACAGACAAGCCAGATAGGCTCCTCTCTGTCACCAGATTAAATGGGAGTCCTGCCCACAACACGTGGTAAGCTGGTGGCACCAGCAAGGGAACAAGCAGGGGCCTCATCACCCCGCTACTGAGCCTTGGCCAGATGAGCCTCCCCTCCTCCACCAAGAGACTCTGGGGCAGGGGTCACCTGCAGGAGGAACCTTTGTCTTCTTTGTCCCTGTGGGCTGCGGCTCCCTTCGCCCACCTAGAAGCACCAGATGGCCTGACCCACAGACGCTCCTGCCACCTTAATCAGAACCAGCAGGACCAGCAGCAGCGCCAATGGCACCAGATTAACCAAGCCGACCAAACTAACACCGAAAGGTTCTGCTAATTAGGTTGTCATGGAAACCAGAGCCCATAACAGTAGGGCAGGACCCGCCTGCTAAGCCTAAGCAGAGTGGCTGCCTACTAAAATGAAAGATTTATTTTATTTTATTTTATTTATTTTATTATTATTATTTTAGAGACAGGGTCTCGCTCTGTGGCCCAGGCTGGAGTGCAGTGGCACGATCACAGCTCACTGCAGCCTCGACCTCCCAGCCTCAAGTGATCCTCCCACCTCAGCCTCCTGAGTAGCTGGGACTACAAATATATGCCACCACACCTGGATAATTATTTAAATTTTTGTAGAGACAGGAGTCTCACTATGTTGCCCAGACTAGCCTTGAACTCCTGGGCTCAAGTGATCCTTCTGCCTCAGCCTCCCAAAGTGCTCAGATTACAGGTGTGAGCCACTGCGCTGGCCAAAAGATTTGACAAGAGCCCAGAGCCTCCTAATGTAACAACTTAAATGTCCAGGACACAATAAAAAAAAAAAACTCGCCCGTCGTACCAAGGCCTGAGAAGGCCACAGGTTGAATGAGAAAAGGCAACCAACCAATGCCAACACCGGGACAAATCAGATGTAGGAAAAATCTGGCCAGGACTTCAGAGCAGCATAAAAATGCTTTGGCAAGCAATTCCAAGTTATCTTGAAACATGAACAAATAGAAAATCTCAGCAAATAGTTCTCAACAAGAACAGGATGTAAATTACAACACCGAAAAATACAATAACAGAAATTAACAGTCTCCATGGGAGAATGGGATCGCAGAGGACAGAATCAGTGAACTTCAGAACAAATGGATACAATTGACCCAAACTGAACAACAGAAAGTATACTGGTGTGTGTGGTGGGGAAAGAACAGTGCCTCAGGCATGTATGGAACAATAGAACAAAAGACCCAACATATATATTATTGGAGTTACCCAGAAATAGAGGAGAAAAAGAAAGAGGCTGAGGCCGGGCGTGCTGGCTCACGCTTGTAATCCCAGCACTTTGGGAGGCTGAGGCAGGTGGATCACCTGAGGTCAGGAGTTCTAGACCAGCCTGGCCAACACGATGAAACCCCATCTCTACTAAAAAATACAAAAATTAGCCGGGAGAGGTGGCAGGCACCTGTAATCCCAGCTACTCGGAGGCTAAGGCAAGAGAATCACTTGAAAGCAGGAGGCAGAGCTTGCCGTGAGCTGAGATGGCGCCACTGCGCTCCAGCATGGGCGACAGAGTGAGAATCAGACAAAAAAAAAAAAAAAAAAATGAGGCTGAAAGAATATTAAAAGAATGAGTTGCTTAAAACTTCCCAAATTTGCCAGACGACAAATCTACACATTCAAGAAGCTGAGCAAATCCCAAACAGTTACCCAAAGACATCCATGCTGAGACACCTGATAATTAAACTTCTGAAAACTAAAGAAAAAAAATATATTGAAAGCAACCAGAACAAAATGATACATTCCCTGTAGAGGAGCACCAACTCAAATGATAGATTTCTCATCAGAAACCATGGAGGCCAGGTGAAGGTGGCAGTTTGCAAGTGCTGCAAAGAAAGAATTGCCAACAATGAATCATGTCTGGCAAAACCATCCTTCAGGAATGAAGCGGAAATAAAGACATTCTCAGATTTTAAAGTGGCTTAAAAATATTTCAGTGGCAATTACAAGTTCTCTTGAAACAAATGAAAAAATAGAAAATCTATTTTTTTTCTGAACAAATTTGTTGCTAGCAGACCTGCCCTTAAAGAACAGCTAAAGGAAGTTTTTCAAACAGAAATAAAATGAATTTTAAAATAAAATGGGGTGGGCATGGTGGCTCATGCCTGTAATCCTAGCACTTTGGGGTGCTGAGGTGGCTGGATCAGCTGAGGTCAGGAGTTCAAGACCAGCCTGGCCAACATGGCGAAACCCTGTCTCTACCAAAAATACAAAAATTAGCCGAGCATGGTGGCACATGCCTGTCATCCCAGCTACTTGGGAGGCTGAGGCAGGACAAGTGCTGGAACCCAGGAGGTGGAGGCTGCAGTGAGCGGAGATCACGCCACTGTCCTCCAGTCTGGGTGACGGAGACTCCGTTTCAAATAATAATAGTAATAAATAAAATAAAACAAAATGGAATCTTGGAGCATTAGGAAGGAAAAAAATAATGGAAAGAACAAGTGTATGGGAATCTACAGTAGATGATTCTTCTCATGAGCTTTATAAATCAAATTTAAAGATTGAAGCAAAAATTCTTTTTTTTTTTTTTTTTGAGGCGGAGTCTCACTCTGTCGCCCGGACTGGAGTGCAGTGGTCGGATCTCAGCTCACTGCAAGCTCCGCCTCCCGGGTTCACGCCATTCTCCTGCCTCAGCCTCCCAAGTAGCTGGGACTACAGGCGCCCGCCACCTCGCCCGGCTAGTTTTTTTTTTTGTATTTTTAGTAGAAACGGGGTTTCACCATGTTAGCCAGGATGGTCTCGATCTCCTGACCTCGTGATCCACCCGTCTCGGCCTCCCAAAGTGCTGGGATTACAGGCTTGAGCCACCGCGCCCGGCCTGAAGCAAAAATTCTAACACCATCCGATACTCACGACAATGATATTTAAAAAGGTGCGGTGGGGTGTGCAGTGGCTCACGTCTGTAATCCCAGCACTTTGGGAGGTTGAAGCATGAGGATCCTTGGAGCCCAGGTGTTCAAGACCAGCCTAGGCAACATAGTGAAACTCCATCTCTACAATAAATAAATAAATAAATAAATAAATAAATTGACCGGGCGTGGTGGCATGTGCCTGTAGTCCTGGTTCCTCAGGCAGCTGAGGCAAGAGGATCACTTGAGCCCAGGAGATTGAGGCTGCAGTGAGCCGTGATGGTGCCACTGCACTCCAGCCTGGGCAACAAAGTGAGACCCTGTCTCAAAAATAACATAAAACGAAAACAAAAGGGGGACAAGTTAAAGAACCTACATGGAAGTAAGGCTTCCACATGCCCTGCAGGTGGTACAATGTTACCTGTGTACATTGTAATATCCAGAGCGACCACTAGGGAAGTGATACAAATAAATGCTCTCTAGATCACTATGAATCAACCAAGGTGGAACCACAATCCTAATGTGCAAGGAATCCACAGAGAAGCAAGAAAACATACACAGAGAAAACAAATCCTTCAATGGCAGACCTAAGTCCTAACATATTGATAATTTACCTTAAAGGTAAATGAAATACACCAAGTAAAAAGCAGGAGATTGGCAGTCCAGTTTTTTGAAAAATAACCCAACCATACATTGTTTACAAGAAACTCGCTTCAAATTCAATGGTGACATTTCACCAAAGAGAATATACAGATGGCAGTGAGCACAAGAAAAGCTGTCCAACACCACGAGCCCTTGGGGGAATGCAAATTAAAACCACAGTGAGATACCACAAACACCTATCAGAAATTAAAAATAGTGGCAACGCCAAATGCTGGGGGCGATGCAGAGAAATAGGATCACTCAGAAAATGCTACTGGGAGCCGGGCATGGTGGCTCACACCTGTAATCCCAGCACTTTGGGAGGCCAAGGCGGGTGGATCACCTGAGGTCAGGAGTTCGAAACCAGCCTGGCCAACATGGTGAAACCCCATCTCTACAAAAATTAGCTGGGCATGATGGCAGGTGCCTGTAATCCCAGCTACTCGGGAGGCTGAGGCAGGAGAATCGCTTGAACTGAGGAGGCACAGGTTGCAGTGAGCCGAGATTGCACCATTTCACCCCCGGCCGGGGGAAAAGAGCAAAACTCCATCTCAAAAAAAAAAAAAAAGAAAAGAACAAGGAAAAGACCGAGGTGGGCAGATCACGAGGTCAGGAGATCGAGACCATCCCGGTGAGACTTCGTCTCAAAAAAAAAAAAAAAAACAAGAAAAAGAAACTGCTACATGGTACAGCTCCTCAGGAAAACAATTTGGCAGTTTCTTATAAAACTAAACACACGATTGTCATAAGATCCAGCAACTATGCTCTTGGCCATTTATCCCAGAGAAATAGAAGCTTTTGTTCACATCAAAATCTATACACAAGGCTAGGCTGGGCATGGGGGATTACGCCTATAGTCCCAACACCCTGGGAGGCCAAGGAAGGAGGATTACTTAGCCAGGAGTTTGTGATCAGCCTGGGCAACATAGCAAGACCCTGTCTCTATAAAATCTTTAAAAATTAGCAGGGCATGGTGGTGCTCACTTGTAGTCCCAGCTACTCAGGAGGCTGAGTGGAGAGGATCGCTTGAGCCTGGGAGTTTGAGGCTACAGTGAGCTATGATTGTGCCACTGCACTCCAGCCAGGGCGACACAGCAAGACCCTGTCTCTAAAAAATAAAAATAGGCCGGGTGCAGTGCTCATGCCTGTAATACACCCAGCACTTTGGGAGGCCAAGGCGGGTGGATCACAAGGTCAGGAGATAGAGACCATTCTAGCTAACACAGTGAAACCCCATCTCTACTAAAAATACAAAAAAAATACTAGCCAGGCGTGGTGGCGGGTGCCTGTAGTCCCAGCTACTCGGGAGGCTGAGGCAGGAGAATGGCGTGAACCCGGGAGGCGGAGCTTGCAGTGAGCCGAGATTGCGCCACTGCACTCCAGACTGGGCGACAGAGCGAGACTCTGTCTCAAATAAAATAAAATAAATAAAAATAAAAATAAAAAATAAAATAACCTGAATACAAGTGTTCATAGCAGCTTATGCATAATAGCCAAAAACCAGAAACACCTCCTAGATGACCTTCAATGGGCGAATGCTAAACAGGCTATGGTACCTCCACATCATGGATCAGGAAACAGAATCCCGGACCGGGCCACACAAGACCTTGTAGGAATCTCTGGGAATGATTTTGAGGGAAAAAGCCACTCCCAAAAGGTTACAAGGTGTATGACTCCATTCATATAAGATTCTTGAAATAACAGACTTGGAGACATGGAGGCAGATTAGGAGGAGGAAGGAGGCCGGTCCTGTTGTAAAAGAGTGACCCAGGGGGTCCTTACGGTGTCGCAGCATTCAGCATCGTGACTGCGGTGGTGGATACAGGAAGCTACGCAGGTCACAGAAAGGAAATGCACACAAATGGGTACAAGCGGAAGGGAAAGGTGAGTAAGACTGGTTCACGGGAACCATATCCATGTGTTGGCTGTAACATTGTACTCTAGTCTCACAAGACACCACCATGGGTGGGACTCGGGGTAGGGGACACAGATCCTTCTGTATTATTTCTTACAACAACAACATGTAAATAAACAATTATCTCAATATTAAAATGTTAATTTAAAACATAAACAAAACCTACTCAGCACTTTGGGAGGCCGAGGTGAGCAGATTGCTTGAGCCCAAGAGTTTGAAACCAACCTGGGCAACAAAGTGAGACTCAGTATCGAAAAGAGAGAGGAGAGGAGACGGGAGGCAAGGGGATGGGAGGGGAGGGGAGGGGAGGGAAGGGGAGGGAAGGGGAGGGTAAGGGAAGAGAGGGGAGGGGAGGGATTAGCTGGGCATGATGGCGTGTGCCTGTGGTTCCAGCTACTCGGGAGGCTGAGTAGGATCGCTTGAGTCTGGGAGGTTATGCAGTGAGCCATGATCACGCCACTGCACTCCAGCCTGAGTGACACAGCAAGACTCTGTCTCAAATAAATAAATAAACAAAATCTAGTTCAAGCTTTCAAGCTGGTGTTTTTAAAAAAAGAAAAGAAAGAAACCAAACCAAACCAAAACTGCCTCCTGACTGCCCTCTCCTCCAGTTCTGCAGCCTGTGTGTTTGTCCGTCCATCTGTCTGTCCCACTGGCCACTGCCGCAGAAAGCTCCTCCCCTGTGTTTTCAAAAGCAGCTGTGCTGCGGTGGGGCTGGAACCAAAAGCCAGAATCAGAGGGGCACGTTTTCGTCCTTCCTGCATCTTCCAGGCTGTGGCTTTGGGCAAATACTTCACATAGAAGTCCCCAAATCTGAGGAGTTTTTAGAAATATGAGTCTGAGATACCACCCAGTCCTATTGAAGAAGGGCTCCCTGGAAGCAGCATCCTGGTGTTTCTATTCTAACCAGACACCAGGTGTTAAGCCAGCCAGCCACATACCCATTTTGGGGGGTTCCCAACCGTAACGCTCCGAGCGTCTGCTTCTCCTCCTGTGAAGTGGGAGAAAATGCAGTAAAGGAAGGCCTGGGTATGAAGGGGGCTCACAAGGTAAAAAGCGGGGATCACCAAGGCCAGTGGGGTTCCACTTCCTCTCCCACCCCTCCTCCAGGCTCCTGGTCCCCCTGGGCTCTCTCTGCCTCCTCCCCAGTGGCTTCAGGCTCAGTTGGTGTGGGGACTGTCCGTGCCCCAACCCCTCTTTCCTTTCAGTGGGCAGCCTTCCCTGGGTACACATTAGGCCCTGCTCCAGCTGGTGGTGGGACTGGTGAACTTGGAGGAAGGAGCCCCTGTGACTCAGCCCCTCCCTCCATGAGATGTGGCACCTGCATGGCGCACACGGCCTCTGCAAGTCTGTGAAACAGGTGCCTCCCCGGGGCCGGCCCAGCAGGCAGAATCTGCAGGGCCCAGTGCAAAAGGAGAGTGCGGGACCCCTGGTTCAAAACGTGTGGAGGGCGTCAGGACAGCAATAGCAGAGAATGGAACCAAGGCAAGGCCTGCACCAGGCCGGAGGGATGGAGGCCGCCGGGGCCCAGCTCACCAGCTTGCAGGAAGCCTGACTCCTTCAGGAGTGAGCTACCCACCAGCCCCTTCCCGAAGACCAAGCAAGTCATCCAAGCAGGCGTGTCTCCAGGCCCACGCTGCCGTCATAAGTGGCACTTGTCTGAGCCTGCATGTCCCTCCTTCTTCAGCCTGAGTGGGACAAAGTGGAGCTGCTTCTGAACACACTTCGACCCCATCGGTCTGCAAGGAGACTTCTAGAAACATGCAGTCCAGGAAGCAAGGCCTCCTCCTAATCCTACCCAGATCCCTCTTGCTGCAGTGAGGTCTCTACTCTGTCTGCCGTGGCAGATGTGGGCACATTTTCTTCCCTCCTATAGCACCTTGGGTCTGAGCCCTTCCCGGCCTCCCCAGCTCGGCCTGAATCCACCTCCTGCCCACTGCTCAGGCCCGAAGCAACGGTGCTGCCTGCCCCCAGAGCCCTGCTGTCCTGGCCTCTCACGCCTGGCTGTGGGCCGCTGCAGCGCTGGCTTGGCTGATCTCCCGCTCCTCACTCACCCCAAGCACCCCTTTCCCAGCAGAGCAGCCAACGGGGTCTGGCTCCCAGCACTTAGCAAACCTGTCACGGCAGGACACAGCTCAATTCAGGTCCCTGGATTAAAAACCCTGGGCTGCTGCAGTCCATCCAAGACGTGTGGCCCCAGATGACAGGGCCCAGTCCCCTGTGTCCCAGGCTGGCCCCTGGCTGGAGCTGAACTATGTGGCTACTCTGTCTCCCAGGCTAATGAAGGCCCTTCCTGCCCTGGGTCCCCAAGGCTGAGACTCCCCGGGGGCCCCAGACATGTGCCCAGGGGGAGAGGGTGGGACAGGCAGGGGCTGATGGAGTTGACCCCTCCACCTGCCTCTTCAGGAGCTGCTGGGGAAGGAGGAGGGGGCATGGCATCCAGATCTGCCAGGCCCTTGGGAGGGGCCCACCCAGTCAGTATTTCTCCTGAGACCTCCAACCCTAGGAAAGGGATGGGTGCCTCCTGGAAGGAGGGGGTGAGGGAGGGAAAAAGGAGGGGAAGTGGGAGGAGGAAGGGCAGGTGGAGGAGGTTTAGGGGTCACCTCTCTGCCACCTTTCCCAGGGGGATCCACGTGATGGGGTCTCAGAAACCAGCGCTTCAGGGGAAGTGTCAGAAGCAGGCTTTCAGCCTTGGAATCTCCAAGTGCCTATTTGAATGCAAAGCCCTGGACCTTTCTCACCCACTCAGTATCTACATCTCTGCCAGGCATCTGTGGGCACATCTCTGTCTAAGAACCTTGCTGAGGCCAGGCATGGTGGCTTATGCCTGTAATCTCAGCACTTTGGGAGGCCAAGACAGGAAGATCACTTGAGGTCAGGAGTTCCAGACCAGCCTAGCCAATATGGTGAAACCCTGTCTCTACTAAAAATGTAAAAAACAATTACAGGTGTCCTGGGGCACACCTGTAATCCTAGCTACCCCAGAGGCTGAGGCAGGAGAATTGCTTGAACCCAGGAAGCAAAGGTTGTGGTGAGCTGAGATCATGCCACTGCACTCCAGCCTGGGTGACAGAGTGAGACTCCATCTCAAAACAAACAAACAAAGAAAACAAAACAAAAAACCTAGCTGAGGACCAGAGGGAAAAGGGTAGTGGGGGTGGGGTGGTCTACGGGAGGCAGGAGAGCTGGGAGACTGAGCAACCAATTCCAGAGCCTTCCAAAGGCCCCGCCCCATTCCCAAGCCAGCACTTAATCCTCCACCCCTGCTACTTAACCTCTCCCACCAGGGACTGGGGCACTTTAACTCCTTTTAAATAAGCCCTGAGGGCTCAGAAGATGCTGTTGCCAGCAATTCAAAAGCCCGGAACCCCAAGGGCAGTCAGGGGCTTTTCATCAGCTACAGCTACAGTGGGGTCCAGAGGCCCAGGCCTGTTAAGTCGGGGAGGGGCCTCTAGGGAGGGGGCATCCCAGGGAGGGGGCTCTCTGGGGAGGGTGTGTGGTCACAGCCTCTCGGGCCCCACTTGCTGACCTGGCTTAGCGTCCTTCTAATTCTCTCCCATCCAAGCAAAGGGGACCCCAGTCAGGCAGATCTGGATCCCAAACCTCTTCCTGGCTCAGAAATCCTGGACAGTTGTTCAGCCTGAAGCTCCTCTTCCTTTTCTGCAAAATGGGGTCGCAGTTCTCGTGAGAGTGAAACGGACAATGACGACAAAACACCAGGCCTGGTAGGAGGGACACAGGGCTCAAGCCAGGAGTCACTGGATACTGATCCCCGGCTGAGGAAGGAAAGGCGTGAGCCCGGACTCAGCCTTCCAGGTGTGAGCTGGCAGCCCAGGTCCAGCAGCCTCCCAGGATCCAAAGCCGCTCAGCACCAGAGGGGAGCATCGTCAGGCAAAACACAGGCCGGTTACATCTGAATGTCAGACACACAGCAAATCGTCTTGTAGTATAAGTCTGTCTCAGATTTGCATGGGAGGGTGTTATCTGAAATTCAAATTTAAATGGGTGTTTTATATTTTTATTTGCAAAATCTAGAAATCTTCACTGAAAGATGCTAAGGAACTGGAGTTTGAGTTGGGGTTTTGGTTTTTCTTTCTTTTTCTTTTTCTTTTTTTTTTTTTTTTGAGACAGAGTCTCACTCTGTTGCCCAGGTTGCAGTGCAACGGCGTGAACACAGCTCACTGCAGCCTCGATCTCCTGGGCTCAAGTGATCCTCCTGCCTCAGCCTCCCATGGAGCTGGGACCACAGGTGCACACCACCATGTCCAGCTAATTTTTTTTTTATTTTTTTGTAGAGATGGAGTCTCACTTTGTTGCCCAGGCTGGTCTTAAACTCCTAGGCTCAAGTCATCCTCCCACCTCGTCCTCCCAAAGTGCTGACATTATAGGTGTGAGCCACTGCACCATGGGTTTTGTTTTTTCAAATCTCCTGATGAGAGGAGTCAAAAAATAAAAATACAAAGTTAAGTGAAAAGCAGAATATCATGATTTGTTTTTTGTTTTGTTTTTGAGAAGAAGTCTCACTCTGTCGCCCAGGCTGTAGTGCAGTGGTGCCATCTCGGCTTACTGCAACCTCTGCCTCCCACGCTCAAGTGATTCTCCCACCTCAGCCTTCCTAGTAGCTGAGACCACAGACGTGTGCCACCATGCATGGCTAATTTTTTGTATTTTTTGATAGAGACAGGGTTTCACCATGTTTCCCGGGCTGGTCTCAAACTCCTGAGCTCAAGTGATCCATCTGCCTTGGCCTCCCAAAGTGCGAGGATTACAGGTGTGAGCCACTGCAAGGGGCCTCATTACTTGTTTTTAAAATTTAATGTATTTAGTGTATTCACATAGAGAGAATGACCCAGATATAGACACCAACTAAGCCTGAGAGAAGGACAGAAGAAAGACTGGAAGGAAATCCCCGAAGGTTAACAGTGTCTATCTCTGTGTCATAAGATTATAGGCAACTGGCCTTTCTCTCTCTCTCTCTTTCTTTCTTTCTTTCTTTCTTTCTTTCTTTCTTTCTTTCTTTCTTTCT
>NC_045449.1:73643714-73648827 GCF_002776525.5 Piliocolobus tephrosceles | reverse complement strand
GCCATTCTTCTGTCTCAGCCTCCTGAGTAGCTGGGACTACAGGCGCCTGCCACCTCGCCCGGCTAGGTTTTGTTTTTGTTTTTTTTTTTGTATTTTTTAGTAGAGACGGGGTTTCACCGTGTTAGCCAGGATGGTCTCGATCTCCTGACCTCGTGATCCGCCCATCTCGGCCTCCCAAAGTGCTGGGATTACAGGCTTGAGCCACCGCGCCCGGCCTTCTTTCTTTTTTCTTTCTTTTTCTCCTTCCTTCCTTCCTTCCTTCCTTCCTTCCTTCCTTCCTTCCTTCTTTTCTTCCTTCTTCCCCTCTCTCTCTCCCTTCCTTCCTTTTTGAATTTCCCAACATTTTCCAGTAAATATGTATTTCTTTATGATGAAAAATACATTTAAAAACCAATCACTAGGGGCCTGGTGCAGTGGCTCACACCTGTAATCCCAGCACTTTGGGAGGCCAAAGTGATTGAATCACTTGAGCTCAGGAGTTTGAGCAGCCTGGGCAACATGGTGAAACCAAGTCTCAATGGAAAAAAAAAAAAAAAAATTAGCCAGGCATAGTGACGTGTATCTGTAGTCACAGCTACTCAGTGGGAAGATCATTTGAGCCTGGGAGGTGGAGGCTGCAGTGAGCCGAGATCATGCCACAGCACTCCAACCTGGGTTGACAGGGCAAGACCTTCTCTTAAAAAAAAAAAAATCAAAACAATCACTAACGTGGAGAGTCTTGTTAAAATGTGGTTGCACTGTTCAGGAGTGGCCAAGTGAACCAAGGAAAGCCTCAGGCCTCGCCTCCTGCCCTTGCAGGGCCCCAGGAGGGCAGCTTCCCCAGCTGCACCCACGGTTATCCTTTCTCTGGTGCATCTGAGGCACCGGCTTCAATAGTGCCTCAGGACTGAGCCTGGGTGGTGGTGACTTCAGGACCTTGGGAACGGGGAGAGCCCCCACTGTGCTTCCGGACCCAGCCCCACCTAGGTTATGCTTTTGAGTTCCTGCACTTGGTTTTGTTTTAATACCTTTCAGTTTCCTCCTCACTGTCAACTGTCCTGACTCCCTGCTATCTGTATGCCTGCCCCTAACAGCCATGCTCACTTCTACATCTCCCTTCTCATCCTCCGTGAACCACTAAAAAGGCCGTGTGGTTCTTAAGATTGTGTGTGGGGCTGGGAGAAGGGGCTCACTCCTGTAATCCCAGAACTTTGGGAGGCTGGAGTGGACGAGTCATCTGAGATCAGGAGTTTGAGACAAACCTGACCAACATGGAGAAACTCCGTCTCTACTGAAAATACACAAATTAAGCCAGGCACAGTGGCTCACACCTATAATTTCAGCACTTTGGGAGGCCGAGGCGGGTGGATCATGAGGTCAGGAGATTGAGACCATCCTGGCCAACATGGTGAAACCCCATCTCTACTAAAATAAAAAAAAATTAGCCAGGCGTGGTGGTGAGCGCCTGTAGTCCCAGCTACTCAGGAGGCTGAGCCGGGGAATCACTTGAAGCCGGGAGGCGGAAACTGCAGTGAGCTGAGATCATGGCCACTGCACTCCAGGCTGGCCACAGAGGGGGACTCCGTCTCAAGACAAAAAATAAACACACACACACACACACAATTAATTGGGTGTGGTGGTGCATGTCTGTAATCCCAGCTACTCGGGAGGTTTAGGCATGAGAATGGCTTAAACCTGGGAGGCGGAGTTTGCAGTGAGCTGAGATCATGCCACTGCACTCCAGCCTGGGCTACAGAGCAAGACTCTGTCAAAAAAAAAAAAAAAGATGGTGTGTGAAGCTGGAGGAAGTGGCTCTGAGTGACGACAGCACCATCGGTCAACCCAAGGGTGTACTTCACAATGCTTCTTGGCTACCTCGGATACTCTGTACACCAGCGTCTCCTCTCCAACCACATTCTCTGTGCTGCTGGGTAAGGAGATCGATTGAGAACATTTCTAGGTCCTGGCTCGGACTCTACATCTCTTTTTTTTTTTTTTTTTTGAGACGGAGTCTCGCTCTGTCACCCAGGCTGGAGTGCAGTGGCCGGATCTCAGCTCACTGCAAGCTCCGCCTCCCGGGTTCACACCATTCTCCTGCCTCAGCCTCCTGAGTAGCTGGGACTACAGGCACCTGCCACCTCGCCCGGCTAGTTTTTTTGTATTTTTAGTAGAGACGGGGTTTCACCGTGTTAGCCAGGATGGTCTCGATCTCCTGAGCTCGTGATCCGCCCGTCTCGGCCTCCCAAAGTGCTGGGATTACAGGCTTGAGCCACCGCGCCGGGTTAATACATACGACCAAATTCCACGACGATGAAAGAACATGGCTCTCCCTTTATCCGCCATTGTGGTGTGTGGTTGACCCCGTTTCTCGCCATGTCTTCTCACAAGACTTCCAGGATTAAGCAATTCCTGGTCAAGAAACAAAAGCAAAATCGCTCCATTCCCCAGTGGATTCAGATGAAAAGTGGTGATAAAATCAGGTACCACTGCAAAGGGAGACACTGGAGAAGAACCAAGCTGGGCCTATAAGGAAATGCACAGGAGACAGCACACCTATTTGTGCTGGGTCAAGGTCATGATCGTCTGACCATATCTAGATGAAAATGTCGCCACTATAGGCTGAATTCAGTAATAAATATGTATTTTATTTATTTATATATTTATATGTTTAAAATAAATATTTTGTTAAAACCAAAAATACCATCTGGGCGCGATGACTCATGCCTGTAATCCCAGCACTTTGGGAGGCTGAAACGGGCAGATCCTGAGGTCAGGAGATCGAGACCATCCTGGCCAACACGGTGAAACCCCGTCTGTACTAAAAATACAAAAAATTAGTGGGGCGTGGTGGCGGGCACCTGTAGTCCCAGCTACTCGGGAGGCTGAGGCAGGAGAATGGCGTGAACTCAGGAGGCAGAGCTTGAAGTGAGCCGAGATCACGCTACACTCCAGCCTGGGCGATAGAGGGAGTCTCCGTCTCAAGAAAAAACAAAAAACCGACACACCCCATGGAACTGGAGGCCTGGAACTTGAATGAAGGTCACACGACAAAAGGACTGGAGGTGACCAAGGTAAAAAGATGTATCAGTCAGGGCTCAGGTGCAGAAAACAGAAGGCACTCTGGCTCCTTGTGGCAGAAAGGAAATGAGAAGCTCACAAAAATCACTGGAAAAGCTGGAGAAGCAGGTTGCACCTCGAGCCTCCAAAATGGTTCCCAGGATGCCACCAAACTGGCCTGCCAAGATGCCATGCCTCTGCCACATCAGGACTGTGGGGCATCTGGGGACCATTAGCTCCGGAGCACCCAGTTGACCCATGGGTCAGCAAGAGGCCAGGACCTACCACACCTGCTGGATTCATCCTGGCCCAAAATTAGACAGCCCTCACCCTTCTTCTCAACACCCACGGAGCCAGCGATCGGCCCCCGGAACATGGCCCAGCACGTCCACCACCAAGCCTGCCGAGGAGACATCGGGACCCTCTGCATCACTTCTCACTTCCCAGGCAAGGAAGTCCGAGAAACGCACCTTCCAGCCTTCTCCGCAGTGGGTAAGAGGGAAGGAGAGCTGTCAAGTGCCAGCCCATCCGTCCCACAGGACAGAGACAGAATCAGACCACTCACCTGTTAGAAAACCTCCTTCAAAAGACACTCGCACTGGGGACTCGTGGTGGCGATGGCCTGAGGCTGGCTCTAGAACCTGCTTGCTGTGTGGTCTTGGCCACGCCACTTTAGACTTGAGTCTTACATGAGATAATTACAGTGCTTTGTAAAACTGTAACACAGGGAAGCCCCTGCTGTCCCAGCAGTCACTCAAAGCAAGCATCCTTTCCTTCCCTCTGCAATGGGCATTGAAGCTGATTTTCATCCATAGCCTAACCAGGTTCCAGAGGGACAGGTGAGCCCCAGCTCAGAGAGTAGACCCAGGCCCCAGGGAGATGCCACCCACAGAGGGAATTGTCCTGGGTTGTAAAATTTGCAGGAATTTTGACAGCCAGTACTCTTCCTGTTGGCAGCCTAAAATTGGCCATGGTGGAAATATCCACATCATAGGAACTGCATAATGATACAAATCAGGGCTTTTTGTCCCCACGCCCCAGAGCTATTAAACATTTACCAGCTTGCCATTGGTTAAGGCAATAGGATGGATGAAATTTCTGGAAGGCTGTGACTTGGTGGCTGTCCCCACTAGCTACACATGAGGATCGCCTGGGGAGCCCTAATCACATCCCAAAAGCACAGACCCCACCTGAGGCAAATTGACGGAGAAGCTGGAGGAAGCAGAGGGATCAGGGCAGTAGCTATAGAGGGTGGAGGGGTCACAGGAGGAGACCTGCCAGCATATGTTTGCTTGTAAGTGGAAAGTCCTTTGCCTGGGAGGTGCAGAGAGAAGAGGCAAGGCTGATGTTCCTGAGTGAGCCAGGAGGCAAGAGCTCCAGAGGCCACAGCAGGAGGGAGGAGGCAGGGCAGAGCAAGGCAGGCTAGCAGGGAAAGTGCAGGAGTCCTCACCAGGACACCTATCGTTTTCTTTTTCTTTTTCTTTTTCTTTTCTTAAGACGGAGTCTTGCTCTGTTGCCCAGGTTGGAGTCCAACAGAGCAATCTCGGCTCACTGCAACCTCCACCTCCCAGGTTCAAGCAATTCTCCTGGCACAGCCTCCCGAGTAGCTGGGATTACAGGCATCCACCACCATGCCCAGCTAATTTTTGTATTTTTTAGTAGAGACAGGGTTTCACCATGTTGGTCAGGCTGGTCTCGAACTCCTGACCTCAGGTGATCCACCCGCCTTAGCCTCCCAAAGTGCTGGAATTACAGGCGTGAGCCACCGTGCCTGGCTGACACCTATGGTTTTCAAAGAGGGGACAGTTTCGGCTGGAAGGGCTTGGGGGCTGTTGCATTCAGGTTGGTGCCCGCTGTGCCATCCTCTGAGCTCCCTTGCATCAGAAGCCTCAAAGAAGCAATTCCTCTAATAGAACTTGTGACAGCGCAAGGCAGAGAAGTTCCACCCCCAGCTCAAGTCAAACAACGTGGGCGTTGTGCAGGAGGTCTTCCTGGTTTTATTATGTTTGGGAAAAAAAAAAAAAAAACACATTATACATGGTGATTGTAAACTAAATTTATTTTTTATTTTATTTTA
>NC_045449.1:73638909-73643614 GCF_002776525.5 Piliocolobus tephrosceles | reverse complement strand
TGTTGCCCAGGCTGGAGTGCAGTGGCACAATCTCGGTTCACTGCAACTTCCACCTCCTGGGTTCAAGCGATTCTCCTGCCTCAGCCTCCCAAGTAGCTGGGATTATAGGCACACATCCCCACGCCTGGGTAATTTTTTTTTTTTTTTTTTTTTTTTGCATTTTTAGTAGAGACGGGGTTTCACCATATTGGTCAGGCTGGTCTTGAACTCCTGACCTCAATTGATTCACCCACCTCAGCCTCCCAAAGTACTGGAATGATAGGTGTGAGCCACCGCACCCAGCCAATAAACTAAATTTAAAATCACAAAAGAGGCCAGGCACAGTGGCTCATGCCTGTAATTCCAGCACTTTGGGAGGCCGAGGCAGGCAGATCACCTGAGGTCAGGAGATCGAGACCAGCCTGGCCAACATAGTAAAACCTCATCTCTACTAAAAATACAAAAATCAGCCAGGCATGGTGGCAGGCACCTGTAATCCAGCTACTCGGGAGGCTGAGGCACGAGAATCGCTTGAACCCGGGAGGCAGAGGTTGCAGTGAGCCGAGGTCACACCACTGCACTCCAGCCTGGATGACAGAGTGAGACTCTGTCTCACATCAATAAATAAAATAAAATAAAATAAACCACAAAAGAGCAAAGGAAGAAAATAAAACTCATCAGACGCCACTGCCCAGAGGTGATGACAATGCAGTGAGCATGCCTCCACACGCCTCTGTGCAAACTCACACCTTCCAGAGTGTGACGGACCACCCTCCCCGGCACGCTCAGCTCAAACCTCTCTGTCGGCATCCTGGGACTCCAAACAGGCAGGGAGAGGAGAAGGGGAGTTGGGCCACTTCCAGCCCATCTGAATGAACAGCAGGCTCTCAGCCCCTGGACACCAGCCAGGCCAGGCCCTTGTCCTGAGCCACCACTTTGTGCCTCCGGTGGCTGCTTGCAGGTCTTCACCAGGAACAGGGTCAGCATGGGGCAGCCTCAGTTTCTGCAGGGTCTGCCCTGGCTGGCTGAGCTTCCCTGCTGAGCAGCCATTCCTCCCTAATCTCCAGCTGACCCTGCGTGCAGCCCCAGCCTCCTCTAGAAACGCTGCAAAATGACCTTGTCTTCGGCTTTTCTGAAAAGACCACAGCCAGGGTGAGCACCCCCTGAGACCCCCTTCTCCTCCCAGCACTCCAGAGCAAGGTGCCTGATCTTCCTGCCAGCCTCTGCACCTTTCCAAGGTAGACGCCCCCGCATCCAAACTCCTCGCACCCCCTGTTCCCTGTCATCTTCAATTCTTTTTATTCCAACTCTTGTCTCTTCTGTCCTGAAATACACACACCTCTGCTTGACCCCTGCCGCCCTCCCGCCCAGCCCTTCACTCACCTCTCCTCTCTGACAGCCTGCGTGACATGGCCAAGAGTCAGTCTTGCTGCCTGTGCATATATGTGTGCATGTGTGTATTCATGTGTGTGCCCATGTGCATATGTGTGTGTGCTGGTGTGTGTGTATTTATATGGGCATATGTGTGTGTGTGTGCATGAATCCGACCCCAACCCTCCGTAACTTCTTGTCTGCTCTTTTCTGTCTATCAAACTTCTCTGTCCAAGTTCCCCTCCTCAGTCCCTGGGGCCTGTCTCCCACCCACCCTTGGGTCTCCCTGACCCTCCCTTCCTCCTTAAGCCTGTGTTTGTTATGGCCTCTGGGACCGTCTCCCTGGCCTCCATCCATCTCTTCCACGGCTGCCCTTCCTCGGATATTCCCCCGGGAACTGCCCCTGACCTTCTGCGCCCCCTTCCTCTGCTTTTTGCAGAGAGTGACCCAATCTACAGCTCCGGCACATTCCAGACTCCTAACAATAGCATCAAGCAGCAACAGGAAGTCCAAGGGCTTACTGTCCTCCCCAGACTCAGCCTCCTCGGGCTCTGGAGGTGGGCAACGTACAGCTGCCTCTACAGAGAGGAGCCTGGGATCCAGGACCACCCCCCACTGTGGCCAGGACTCCAGTGCAGGTGGCTTCTAACCACCCCATTCATAGCCTTCCCCTCTGGCCACGGCTGGCCGCCCACAGAGCATCCTCCTGGCTGTCCAGGCCACTGCAACCCCACCTGGTGACCTTTCAGCTCAGCCAGTGTCACCTCCTTCTGCCGGGCACGCTCTGCTCCCTGGCTGGCTCCCAGGGTCTGTGGCCGCTCGCCACGCTATCACATCCGCTCAGGTGTTGATGCTGCTGCAATGGCCTGCTCCCGTCTGCATGCTGCTGTCCACCTCAGCCCCTGCTGCCGACTCATCTCCCGAAAAC
This sequence comes from Piliocolobus tephrosceles, assembly GCF_002776525.5. Taxonomy (NCBI): domain Eukaryota; kingdom Metazoa; phylum Chordata; class Mammalia; order Primates; family Cercopithecidae; genus Piliocolobus; species Piliocolobus tephrosceles. Next base: position 73,641,336 of record NC_045449.1, on the reverse strand, counting down.
ACTGGCAAGAGTCGAGCACTGATTGCATCACTTGTCAAGTGTAGGTTTCAGCTCGGCTGTGATCCACGTCGGGCGAGCTCAAATAAATCCTTTGGAATTCTGAAGACCATCATCCCCGAAAATGTGTGTGTGCTCAGGGATTCCGGCCGCACAGCTGGCTTTCAGGAACAGCCTGCCAAGGCTTGAAGGTGCCCCAAGAGCAGGGTCAGCTGGGGGGAGTCTCCTGTTGCTCCCGGGGCCGGGCCCAGGGGAGGGGGCTGTATGAGTTCCTGGAGCTGCCGTCACAAGTAACCAAAACGAGGTGGTTTCAACAATGGAAATTTATTCTCTTGGGCTCCTGGAGGCCAGAGTCCAAAGTCCAGGTGGCAGCAGGGCCAGGCTCGCCTTGAGGATCTAGGGTCAAATCCTTCCTGCCTCTTCAGCCTCCGGTGGCTGCTGGCAACCTGTGGTGTACCTCAGCTGTGGCCACGTCCCTCCCATCCCTTTCTCTGTCCAAGTTTTTCTCTTTTTGTGAGGACACTAGTTTTGGCCAGGCCTGGTGGCTCACACCTGTAATCCCAACACTTTGGGAGACCAAGGCAGGTGTATCACCTGAGGTCAGGAGTTCGAGACTAGCCCGGCCAACATGATGAAACCCTGTCTCTACTAAAAATATGAAAATTAGCTGGGTATGGTGGCGTGCACCTGTAGTCCCAGCTACTCGGGAGGCTGAGGCACGAGAATTACTTGAACCTGGGAGGTGGAGGCTGCAGTGAGCTGGGATTGCACCACTGCACTCCAGCCTGGGTGACAGAGTAAGACTCGGTCTCAAAAAAAAAAAAAAAAAAAAAAAAAAAGACATCAGTTTTATTGAATTAAGGGCCTACCCTAATCCCGTATGACCTAATCTCAATTTGATTTTACATCTGCAAAGACCCTGTTTCTAAACAAGGTCACATTTTGAGGTCCTGGGTGGACATGAATGTGGGGGTAGGGGGCACTCTATTCAACCTCCCAGCACCATCCCAGCAACAAAATGACAAGGCATGCAGGAGCAGCCTGGAAAAGCCCCAGCAAAGCCAAGGGATGGGAGGATCGGGGCGCTGGGGCCGGGGAGTGGGACTTGCTAAGCATCACCGAAGGGAGGAGGCGGGGAAGGAAGAGAGGGGCAGAGGGATGCAGACAAGAGGAGGAACGGCTAGGGTGGGTGGGTACCCTGGAACAGAGTCTGTGTTTGGTGGCAGGAGGTCAGAGCCACCAGGGCGTCCCTGCAGATGGCCTGAGCCCCACCGGCCCCTGTCTCCACCTCGGAGGGATTTTTGCATTCCAATTCCAGGCCTCTGCTGCAGCACGGAAGGCCCCACTCGGGGGGAGCCCCGGCTTTTCACATCTCACCGAGCAGCTGACGGCGCCGAGGCCGCCCCGGCTGGGCCACCAGTTCCGCGAGACGCACATGCGCAGACCAGTCCTCAAGGACGCAGCCCCGTAATTACCCTCAGCCGCCAGAGCATGGTATCCACTTAAACGATAAACAGGCTCAGGCGGGAGGCCGCCCCGCCCGCTGCTCTGGTGGCAGGCCACAGACACCTCGGAGGGGCGGCCGCGGTCCCGCTGACATCAGCGGCTTCACTGCCTGTAACCAAAGCGTGGACAGGCACGAGGGAAGAAACAGCCTCCCCCAGAGGAAACCCCAGCCCCAGCCGCGCCTGCCAGCCAGCCAGCCTCCAGGCCAGCGCTACACTGCCGTCTCCTGGGATGGGAGCCTCTGCAGTGGCCCCTGACTAGCAGATGACACATTATTGATGTGACCTTCCAGATCCAGGGACCCAACTCCACAGCCCCTCCAGGTGCCTGCAAACGCCACCTCCCATCCCGCCTCTGACCTCCTTTTCTAAGTCCACCTGGGGAGGCCTCCCTGGGAGGCAGGCTGGAGACCACACTGCACTTTTTTGGGCCCAGATGAAGCCCCCTTGCCACGTCTGGTGCCAGGCTGGCCACACCGGGCACAGAAATGACCACATGACCACTGATACCAGGTCCAGCCACCGATGCTGCCTCAGGCCCCTACGACTGTGAGGGACATACCGTAAAGTTCTAACTGGCCAAAGCCCAGAGGAATTTGCTCCACCTGGGATTTGAAAGTCACCCCTGCTGGATGCGGTGGTCACGCCTGTAATCCCAGCACTTTGGGAGGCCGAGGTGGGCGGATCACAAGGTCAGGAGATCGAGACCATCCTGGCTAACATGGTGAAACCCCGTCTCTACTAAAAATACAAAAAATTAGCCGGGCGAGGTGGCGGGCGCCTGTAGTCCCAGCTGCTTGCCAGGCTGAGGCGGGAGAATGGCGTGAACCCGGAAAGCGGAGCTTGCAGTGAGCCGAGATGGCCCACTGCACTCCACCCTGGGCGATAGAGCCAGACTCCGTCTCAATAAAAAAAAAAAAAAAAA
>NC_045449.1:73624978-73633909 GCF_002776525.5 Piliocolobus tephrosceles | reverse complement strand
ATTGCACTCCAGCCTGGGAGAAAAGAGCAAGACTCTGTCTCAGAAAAGAAACGTGAGGGCTCCTGGGAAGAGCCAGGGTGCAGCTAAAGGGCCTCAAGCCCTACCTGGGATGCAGTTGAGCTCTGTAGAGGTCCTCCCCTCACTCCCTCCCCTGAAAGGGCAGGGGCACCACCTGAGCAGGCCAGGGCCCCTAACGGGGGTTGCTGGGAGGCAGCTCAGCCGCAATGGAGCTTCTCTGAGGGGAGCAGGGAAACAGGGAACAGATATGGAGCTGAAGAGGAAGTCCCAGGCAAAGGCAGGTGCCAGGAGAAGGTCTCTGGTGCTCAGACAAGGGAACCACACAGCTTGAGAGGGAATGAGTGATAAGGTGGGGCAGGTTAGTGGAGGAAAGGTACAGCTGTGGCACCCACCCCACCCAGACACTCAGAGATGGTGGCTGGACCCAGGGCAGGACTGGGAACAGCCGAAGAGCTTTATCCTTCCAGAAATTTCATGTATGTTTAGTGGGGACTATGAGAGTTTTATTTATTTATTTTGAGGCAGAATCTTGCTCTGTCACCCAGGCCGGTGTGCAATTACCCCATCTAGACTCACTGCAACCTCCATTTCCCGGGTTCAAGTGATTCTCCTGCCTCTGCCTCTCAAGTTGCTGAGATTACAAGTGCCCACCACCACACCTGGCTAATTTGTGTATTTTTAGTAGAGACGGGGTTTCAGCATGTTGGCCAGGCTGGTCTTGAACTCCTGACCTCAAGTGATCCGCCCACCTTGGCCTCCCAAAGTGCTTGGATTACAGATGTGAGCCACTGTGCCCAGCGGAGAGTTTTTATGTTATTTTGTTTTAGAAACAGGGGTCTCCTTATGTTGCCCAGGCTGTTCTCAAACTCCTGGGCTCAAGCGATCCTCCCACCTCAGCCTCCCAAAGTGCTGGGATTACAGGCGTGAGCCACTGTACCCAGTGAATTGCAGGGATTTTAATGGCACCATGCTGGGTCCATTGAGTGATTTTGTTTCCCCATTTCCAAAATGCATGTTCAGGGGCATTTTGGTGATGAGATGGTTAATTTCATGTGTCAGCTTGACAGGCCTAAGGGGTGCCTGGATAGCGGGGAAACATTCTTTTTGGTGAGTCTGCAAGCATGTTTCCGAAAGAGGTTTCCACTTGGATATGTAGACCGCGCCTCACCAATGTAGGCGACATTAGCCAAGCCCCGAGGGCCTGGTTAGAACAGGAAGGCCGGGAGCAGGCTACTGCACTGGGTCTGCTTGACCTGGATCATCTACCTCCAGCTGCCCTCAGACATAAGAGCTCCTGCTTCTAGGGCCTTCAGACTCAGACCGAGCATCATGGCTGGCTTCCCTGGTTCCCCAGCTTGCAGATGGCCGGCCCTGCAACCTCTCAGCCTCCATAGTGTGTGAGCGAATTCCCACGGGGGTCCCCTCTTATAAGCCTCCATGTATCCTATTGGGTCTGATTTTCCAGAGAGCCCTGGGCGAGCTACGGCAGAGGCCAACAGCAGCTCCTGGGAGAGGAGCCCCCCGTTCTGTGTATCCTCCCCACATTCTCAGGGCCAGGTCAGGGCCACGTGTGAGGTGTTCCTTCATCTATAACATGGATAATAGTGACGATTTCACATTGAACGGAAATTAAATGAGGAAACATCACAGCACCTGGCCCATAGTAGGTGCTCAGGAGATAATAAGAAAAGAATGCTAGGCCGGGCACGGTGGCTCATGCCTGTAATCCCAGCACTTTGGGAGGCCAAGGCGGGTGGATCACCTGAGGTCAGGAGTTCAAGACCAGTCTGGCCAACATGGTGAAACCCTGTCTCTACTAAAAATACAAAAATTAGCCAGGCCTGGTGGAGGGCACCTATAATCCCAGCTACTCAGGAGGCTGGGGCAGGAGAATTGCTTGAAGCTGGGAGGTGGAGTTTGCAGTCAGCCAAGATGGAGCCACTGCACTCCAGCTTGGGCGACAGAGTGAGACTCTGTCTCAAAAAAAAGAAAAGGATGCGGGACTTTTCCACCAGGATCCAGGCTGGGCAGGCAGCCGAGCTGCACAGGGGCATGAAGAGAAGAGGCCTGGGGCAGCCCTGGCTCCACCCCAACCTGGATAGCTTCAAACAACCGAGATGGATTCTCCGCTGGTTCTGAATGCCAGAAGTCCTAAATCAAGGTGTCCTCAGGGCTGTGCTCCCTGCAGAGCCCCCAGGAGGGACTCCCGCCTGGCGTTTCTGGGCCTGTGGCTGCATCGCTCCATCCTCCGCCACCGTCTTCCCCAGCTTCTGCTACAGATGCCAGGAGAATGTCCCTGCGTGTCCTCCCCTCTTCAGTCTCTTCTGCCATTGGATTCAGGACCCACTCCAATCCAGGCCGATCTCATCTCAAGATCCGCACCTTCCATCCTGGCTAACATGGTGAAACCCCGTCTCCACTAAAAAAATACAACAAACTAGCCGGGCAAGGTAGTGGGCGCCTGTAGTCCCAGCTACTTGGGAGGCTGAGGCAGGAGAATAGTGTAAACCCGGGAGGCGGAGCTTGCAGTGAGCTGAGATCCGGCCACTGCACTCCAGCCCGGGCGACAGAGCGAGACTCCGTCTCAAAAAAAAAAAAAAAAAAAAAGATCCGCACCTTAATTACATCTACAAAGACCCTTATTCCAAATAAGTCACATTCTGACGTTCCAGGTAGACAAATATTTGGGGGAGGCAAATAGTCAATGCATTACATTTCACCCTGTAGCTCCCCAAAGTCCACACTGTCCCGCTCTTTACAAAATATCCATCCCTCGTGCCCTCTTGCTCATTGCTCAGCTCTCTGGGCTTTGCTTTCCTCTGCAAAGCCGAGGATCATTAGGACAACCTCACCAGTGTTTGTGGGGATAAGACAGGCGCTCAGCTCAGCCTAGTGTTTGGTGAACGAGCCGCCTTCAGGCAGTCCTCAGCCCACACTACCTCCACCAGGTTCCACTTTCTAAAACTGCAAACCCTCAGACCAGGCACAGTGGCTCACATCTGCAATTCCAGAGCTTTGAGAGGCAGAGGCAGGAGGATCGCTTGAGGCCAGGAGTTTGAGACCAGCCTGGACAACATGGTGAGACCCATCTGTAGAAAAAATACATACACACACACACACACACACACACACAGAGTAAATACTGAGACAATGGGGACTGTGTCTGTTTAATTCACTGCAAATCGCACTGCACTCCCCTCACCCCGCCTGAGGACTCATCAGGGTCAGGGAATGGAAGAGAAGATGGAGAATTGCTATCCAGCTCCAAGTGAGAGGGCCCAGAGCACGTGCCCAGGGCTGGCAACCCTGGGTTTGAGTCCGAGCTCTGCTGCCACTTTGCACAAAAGTCAAAGCTTCAGTTTCCCCCTGTGAAGTGGGGGGGATAAGACGCTCCTCTCAAAATGAGGTACAAGCTGTGTGATCACAACACGTTGCCATCCTGACCCCATGGCCCAGGTGGGTTTCCAGTCGTTGACACAAGCCAGCCCTGGTTCCTCTCTCGTGGTCCCCTTGACCCCTCACTCTGCTGCCCAGAACTGCCCAGCTGAACCTCCCAAGCTGTGTGTCCAAAGCTGACATGGGGCTGAACGTTAAAATCTCCTCTTCACATGCAGTGAGCCAAAGGCCCCAAATACACAGCACACACTCCCACATCCTGACTTTGCTTCTCAGAGGGGGCCCTGCCCCCAGCGGTGTCTGTGCTCAGCTCCAATCCCAGTGCCTTCACCAAGCCCAGCCTTTCTGTCTGCACTGAGGACTTCCTAGGAATAAACAGACCCAGCAGAGGGTCAACCCCGAACTCAGGACCAAAGCCTTCCAACGCCTGTACCCCAGGCTGGCGGAGAGTGAGGGGCACCAATGGGATAGCAGTGGCAGCTCTGGGTCCCCAAGTCCCAAGGTTCCCCAGGGCTCTGTGGCCCCAGATGTCCTGCTTCTCCAGCTCTGGAGCCTTTGGCTGGACTACACGTGATACCTACTGCCCCAGAGATGCAGCAGGGTGTGCAGCTCAGGCCAGCCGGCGGGGAGCAGAGCCCGGCCTTGGAGAGGATTTACTCTGACAGGCTCCGACCCATGAGCCTTGATCACAGGCTCCCCACCCGCTCTGCCAACAGGCCTGGGCTTGGCTGCCCCGGGTGTTTCTCTGCCCTAATAGCAATAATAACAACAATAAAAATAACAGTAATAGCTTCCATGTGTTGCACGCTCACTCTTGCTGGATGCCGTTCTAAGTGCTTTGCCTATTAACCCAGTTAACCTCCATGACCACCAACCACTTCATCAAGAGCCTCGATTTCAGGATGGAGAAACTAAGGCACAGGGGGGTGAAATCAGTTGCTCAAGGTCAAAGAGTGAATACATGACCCAGCCGGAACACAGAGTTATGCAACCTGGCTACTGGCATCTCCTTCTTCGGCCTTTGAGTCTTTAAAGTCATACTCCTTCGAGGGAGACATGTTGCTTCTGCGTTGCCTCAGAGACGCTGACCTGTTGCAGGAGAAAGCCCTCCGGGGAGGGCAGTGGCACGGTGGCTCTCTACTCCCAGCCCCTGCTGATCCCACAGCTCCTCCTCCAGTCCCAGGAATTGTCCTGTGGCCCCAGGGTCTGGGCCTGACCCTGTTATCTGGTCCCCCCACTTCCTTGCTTAAAACCTCCAAAGCTTTGCCATAGCAATGAGACTCATGTTCAAACTCCGAGTTACAGACACTCAGGCAAACTGCCTTCCTCCTTCTGCAGCCTGCCCTCTGACCCCGCTCCCCCCGTTCATGCTGGCCGCTGCTCCTGCCTTCCTGCTGGTCCTCAAACACACTCAGGAGGTGCCTGCCTTAGGGCCTTGGCACCTGCTATCCCAGCTCCTCCCCAACCTAGAGATGACAAGCCACACACTCCTTCCTCAGTGAGCCTTCCCTGAACACCCAAGCTGAAGCATACTTACGGCAAACTCACTTCAAAAACAAACCAAAATGAGGATAATTCTTTCCCAACAGCATGAGGAGAGTCAGGGCCGGGGTTAGATCAGCCCCTCCTTGGGTTGAACGGATATAGATGGTGGCAGAGTAGACATTGTCAGTCCCTAAACAGCTGGGAGGACAGAGAGCAGGCAGCAGCATCCGGCAACGCCAAGGATAATGGGGCATGTGTCCAGGGGCATGCAGCCCTCAGCCTTCTGGACAATGCATAGGGACTTGGAGTTCTGGGCATGTGTGCAGCCCACAGGAAGAAACACCTTGTCCCGGGAGTATGAGCTAAAGATACTTTCCCAAAAGGCCGAGGTCACCATCCTCAGGACTGGGTTGCACCTCTCATCATGACCCTGTTGAATACACTGTGGCCCCTGCCCTACTGACACCCGGTTCTTACCACCTGCGCCCTTGGCCTGGTCAGGCCTCCTGTCTCCTGGCCTTCCTTGGGGATGGCTATCTATGGAGTTGAATTAATCCCCTCAGCCCTGCCTAGTTAAACATCTCTCATTTATTTACAATGATCTAAATGCCTCCTCTGGGCTGCTTCTGTATGAAATGCTAGTAAATGTTTAGCAATAGCAGTTGGTTCTCTGAAAAAAAGAAATGTGTGTTGCATACACATTTAATTATTTATTGTAAATATCACTGATAGGCAGGGTGCAGTGGCTCACACCTGTCATCCCAGCACTTTGGGAGGCTGAGGTGGGAGGACTACTTAAGGTCAGGAGTTTGAGACCAGCCTGGCCAAAATGGTGAAACCCTGTCTCTACTAAAAATACAAAAAATGAGCCGGGCATGGTGGCGCGTGCCTGTAATTCCAGCTAATGGGAGGCCAAAACAGGAGAATCGCTTGAACCCAGGAGGTGGAGGTTGCTATGAACAAAGATCACACCACTGCACTCCAGCCTGGGCGACAGAGTGAGACTCCGTCTTAAAAAAATTTGTTTTCATAAATAAATAAATATTACTGATATAAAGGATGCATAGCACACCATTCACAAATAATAAAATAGTCCAGACGTGGTGGCTTACGTCTGTAATACCATCACTTTGGGAGGCCGAGGTGGACAGATCACCTGAGGTCAGGAGTTCAAGACCAGCCTGACCAACACGGAGAAACCCCATCTCTACTAAAAATACAAAATTATCCGGGCATGGTGGCACATGCCTGTAATCCCAGCTACTCAGGAGGCTGAGACAGGAGAATCACTTGAACCCAGCAGGCGGAGGCTGCAGTGAGCCGAGATCGTACCACTGCACTCTAGCCTGGGCAACAAGAGTGAAACTCCATCTCAAAAAAATAAAATAAAATAAAAATAAATAAATAAATAAATAGATAGATAGATAGATAGAAAATACTCTTCATTGTAAGCTCCATATACCGACTGATTCACATAACATTTTTGTTGCTTTTTTGCCAAACTCTGGGATCAGTTGCCAGCCCAGGCTTGCGTTTGATAAATGAGTGTGGTTCTGACTTGAATGGCTGTAGGTATTTTCATTTAAGTCAACCAGTAAAATGAAAGTGAAACAACGAAGGCATAGGTTAAACTTCTCTTTCGTAATGATGTCAATAACTTCTTTCATAAATCAGGTAATAGTTTTTTAATACTACTTCCTCCATTTCTGTGCTCTTCAAATCATAATGGGCCGGGTGTGGCGGCTCACGCCTGTAGTCCCACCACTCTGGGAGGCCGAGGTCAGTGGATCACTTGAGCCCTGAAGTTTGAGACCAGCCTGGACAACATAGCAAAAACTCGTCTCTACTAAAAAATACAAAAATATTAGCCAGGCATGGAAGTGCACGCCTGTAGTCCCAGCTAACGGGGAGGCTGAGGTGGGAGGATTGCTTGAGCCCAAGAGGTGCAGGTTGCAGTGAGCCGAAATTGTGCCACTGCACTCCAGCCTGGGTGACACAGTGAGACCTTGTCTCAAAAAAAAAAAAAAAGAAAAAGAAAAAGAAAAAAGAAAAACAAGAGGGAACAAAAGAACATAATGGCTATAAACAGGACACACTTTCGTTTTTTGTTTTTTGAGATGGAGTCTGCTGGAGTTCAGTGGTGCAATCTGGGCTCACTGCAACGTCCACCTCCTGGGTTCAAGCAATTCTCCTCCCTCAGCCTCCTGAGTAGCTGGGATTACAGGCACCCGCTACCACACCCGGCTAATTTTTGTATTTTTAGTAGAGATGGGGCTTCACCATGTTGGCCAGGCTGATCTCAAACTCCTGATCTCCAGTGATCTGCCCACCTTGGCCTCCCAAAGTGCTGGGATTACAGGCGTGAGCCGTCGCGCCCGGCCAACAGGACACACTTTTAAGTTTAATCTGCATCATTAACATTTTTTCTATCACTTTCTAAAGTCTAGACAATCAACAAAATAAAAACTCAAATCATGATTTGTCATGTTTATCAATTTCTGTTGAGTAAAAGCTCCAGCCATGGCTGGCTTCAAGCTACCAATAGGACAGCGCTGAAGGCAGAACTGGGCTGAGATGTGCAGCAGCCGCCCCTGCGTGGCATTTTCCAGCACACACACACACAGGGGACACAAAGAACCCGGGAATGTGGGAATCTGATGAAATCATTAGGAAGGAGTCAGTTGTGAGCATTTATTATCGTTGTTCTTTACATCATTTAATTGTGAATGTAAATCATTTAATTTATAATCACGGCTGTGTTCAACAATGGGTTCACGAAATGTCTGAGAATGTGGCCAATGGCTCTTGCCAGCCCGTATGGGTGGACCAGCTTCACCTGGCTGTGTGAGCTCACTTGGCCCTCCCAAAAATCCTATCGATTCAACATTCATCCGACAGGTATGTGCTGGGCACTGTGCTAGATGCCGGGGACACATCAGACAAGGATGTGGAGCCGCCCCGACCCTTGCAGTTCTTATGTTCCAGCAGGAGACGCAGGCCGGAGATGCCATCAACATCCAGAGGATACTGTTTGTTAGGAGGTGAGGGTGCTATGGAAGCAGGAATAAGGAGATCGGGAGTGTGGGTGCGGACAGGGCTGGGACGGTAGTGATCAGGTGGTCAGGGCCAACTCATTACTAAGATGACGTTTGAGTAAAGACTTGAGTGAAAAAGAACCATGCAGATATTGGAGAAAGAACATTCCGAGCGGTGGCTACAGTCAGTTCAAAGGCCCTGAGGCAACACCAAGTCAGTATTTGAGGATTACTGGAGGAGCCCGTGTGCCCAGAACACAGTGTGCAAGGGAGAGAGTGGTAGAAAAGAAAGCCAGGAGGTGACGGGGACACATGAGGCAGGGCCTTGGATGTCAGCAGACTTCGTAGGGTGTTGAACCAAGAAAGTCTCCTCTCCCCTTTGCAGATGAATACACTGGTGCCCAGAGTCACGCTGGTGGCTGGCAGGAGAGCTGGGAGAAGCCCGGGTCGGTCTGGCTCTCACCATGCCATGCTCGTGCTTCCACATGGCAGGGGGACAGTCATCAGGTGTACAGCAACCCAGCTCCTACCTGTCTCAACAGTCCTAACTGGCCTTGGCCAAGAGTTCCCTCAGGGCAGTCCCCGCGGATCTGGATCTCTGCCTGGGTGGCTCACAGGAGCTGGGAGGAACAGAGACTCTGCCAGGTATTAGGACCCAAGGCCCTAGGGGACTCCCACATGAAGCTGAAGACAAGGCTGTCTAGGACAAGTAGATGAGTCACATCTAGTCTGATGTGCAAGTCACTGGGGTGCACCCCACTTGCAGGGGCATTCCTGCCACATGAGTAAGTTGCTCAGCTGCCGGTGACCTGGGGAGGTGCAACCTTAATGGGGTAAAGAGGAAAAAGGGCTGGGTGTGGTGGCTCATGCCTATAATCCCAGCACTCTGGGAGGCCAAGGCTGGTAGATGACCTGAGGCCAGGAGTTCGAGACCAGCCTGGGCAACATGATAAAACCCCTTCGCTACTAAAAATACAAAAAAAAAAAAAAAAAAAAA
>NC_045449.1:73553068-73624878 GCF_002776525.5 Piliocolobus tephrosceles | reverse complement strand
AAAAAAAAAAAAAAAAAAAAATAGCTGGGCATGTGGTGCACGTTTGTAATCTCAGCTACTCAGGAGGCTAAGGCAGGAGAATTGCTTGAACCTGGAAGGCGGAGGTTGCAGTGAGCCAAGACTGTGCCACTGCACTCCAGCCTGAGTGACAGAGGGAGACTCCATCTCAAAAAAAAAAAAAAAAAAAGGAAAAGGAAAGGCGCATGTAGTATAGCTGGGAGGAGGGTGACCGAGTGTGCAAACACCACTACTGGGGCACCTCAGCAGGCTTGGGGACTGACAAGGCCTCAGCTCAGAAAGCCTGCTCCATGCCCCTCCTCCTCCCCGCTCAGCCACGTGAGCCTGCTCATCCTGACCACAGCTGGACACCTGACCCGGGGGCCACCACTAGTTTCCCCCAACAGGGATGACGAGGATTAACAGGACAGCTCTCAGCCTGGGAGGACTCTGGTTGCTGGAATGAGCTGGTCTGTTGGGGGAGGGGACACTGGAAGCCAAAGGACCCAGAGGGAGGCAGAGACCAGACAGGAGCCGAATCACAGCCACGGAAAGCCAGCAGAGACAAGGACAGTGAGCTGCCAGAGGAGGGGACAGGGCCGGTCTCATGGGACCTGCAGAGACCCATGGGGCCCTGAGACCAGAATGGCCCCAGGTGGGTGGTATGGTCCAACACCTTGAAATCGTTAATAATTATTAAACAAGGAGCCCCATATTTTCATTTTGTCCTGTGAAGTGAATGGCCCCACCACCCTTGTCTGGGGCTGGCAGGGAATCGGGAAAGTCTTAAAGGGGGTCCCTCTAGGCAGAGTCCTCTGGATAAAAAAGGGACAGGTTGCGGGGAGCTGGGATATTTTTTGTGTCACCTCAAGTCACAAGTCAGGGTAGGAGTGAGGGAGGAAAGAAACCTTTCTTAGATTTCTTAGGTTTCAGACCCATGGGCCCAAGGGATGGGCAGAGGTGCTGGTGGGTTCTGTCCTGGGAGCCCAGTGCTCATTCTCCCAGATATTTCTGCCCAGCAAGGGTCCTGCCTGTGGGCCTCTGGGCCATGCGAGGAGGACCAGAGCCTGGCTGTTTTGAAATAGACAATTATTGCCAGTCGGACCAGCCTGTTCAATACTCTATTGACAAGTTCACCTTGGCAACCTGGAGCCTGGCTCCTCCGTGAGTGATTCTACCTCCTGGTGTCCCTTTGGTCTTAAAGGCACATCTCCACCCTCTCCCAGACTGTGCATGACCCCGACGAAGGGACCAGACCATACGTGCACCAGCAGAAGGTGAAGGGACTCCTCCCTACCCAACTCTCAGCCCCACTGCCACTCTGCAGGGAGGGGTCTCCACCTCCGTGCCCCACCCTCAGTCCCAGGACTTCACGATAAAGCTCGTTTTCCTGGGGCAGGGGTTACAGAGGTAGATGATGTATTTCACCCCTAGCCTGCTCTGGAGGGTGGGATATACAAATCCTCAGGTCCAGCGACACCTCTGCAGGATTGGAGGGTCTGAGCTGAGGGGAAATCACGGACATGCATTGCCCCTAATCAGACTGCTAATGAGTGACATGAAAAATGAAGGCAGCACAATCTATGACGCCCAGGAGCGGCCTGCGCCAGCTCGGCAGGCTGCGTCCATTAACACCGACCTTTCCTTTCTGGAAAACCAGGGCCGCCCCAGAGCTGGGACTTGTCCTCCAGGACACACACAGGTGCCACAGCAGAACACTTGGCAGTTCCTGCGATGTGCACGTCAGAAGACAGATGTGGCTCCCCTGGGTCAGGCTGAGAAGCAAGTGAGAAATTGTCAGGGGCCAAGTTGCCCTTGGTCCAGTTGCTTCACGCCTCTAGCATTGTGTCTGCACCCATCTGTCTGTCTGCCTGTCTGCCAGGGCCTATCTGGGGAAAGAAGGCAGAAGTCAGGCTTAGTGCAAATGAGAACGTATCTTTGCCCGTGGGTAACCAAGAAAAAGACGAAAAAGTGGCATCGGCAGAGTGTGGGAGTGAGCTATCCTCAGATCGCTCCATGTACATACAGCTGTGGCTGTTTTTCAAAATTCCGAGAAAGCCTTCTCTCCCACATAGCTTCTGTGGCAATATTTTCTCTGGTTTTGTGCAATAGTTATTGGCTTCTATGGTACTAGTTCTTGGTCTCCAGGCTAAAAAGATAAAAACCGCAGTCATCCCCAATAGCTTCAAAAAGAGAAGGATCCTTTCTCTGTGGCTCTTCTTCCATGAGATCCTGCCATTTCCTTAGAATCAAAACGCTAGTTTCAAGCAAGGGGTTGGGGGTGGAGGACGTGGGTCTATTTCTGAACCTTCCGATCTGAATGAGTCAAAGAATACAAAATCACCCCATTATCATCATTACTGTCAAATCACAGGGCAATCAACTCCCTGACACAGGCCAGACCGACATCCGGGAGAAATCCATAGTGCCGGAACTGGTTCAGAGCCCCACGAATTAACTGGGAATAAAACCACGAGAGAAAGGCAAGCTTGTGTTTCTTCCCCCTTTTCCCTGTTCCTTTGACATGCTTTTTGTTTAAGCAAATAAACAGAAGCCAGCATTCAATAGGGAGGAGAAGTGGCCCAAGGTTGTCTTCGTGTTCTAGGGCACCCGGGCAGGTGGACTCTGGGCCACCAGGGCCATCTGTCTAGGGCCAACAGTTGATTTCACTGAAGGCATCCACACAGGAAGCTGGTGGCCCCGACTCATGAGTTCTCCTCAGAGGTGCCATTCTCGAAACTTCCCCCAGAAGCGGGACTGCACCCTCACTTTCATGGCCCCTTCCTCCATAGAAAGTTATTTAAAATCACATTTTATAGGCTGGGCGCGGTGGCTCACACCTGTAGTACCAGCACTTTGGGAGGCTGCAGGAATCACCTGAGGTCAGGAGTTGGAGACCAGCCTGGCCAACATGGCGAAACCGTGTCTCTACTGAAAAGACAAAAAAAATTAGCTGGGTGTGGTGGCGGGCGCCTGTAATCCCAGCTACTTGGGAGGCTGAGGTAGGAGAATTGCTTGAGCCTGGGAGACAGAGGTTGCAGTGAGCCAAGACTGCGCTATTGCACTCCAGCCTGGGTGACAAGAATGAAAGTCCGTGCCCAAACAAAATAAAATAAAATAAGTAGAATTACACTTTATAGCTTTGTTGGAATGAACACATTAATATTATATACTAAAATATTTTGGGTTTTGGCTGGGCGCGGTGGCTCACACCTGTAATCCTAGCACTTTGGGAGGCCAAGACAAGCAGATCACCTGAGGTCAGGAGTTCAAGACCAGCCTGGCCAACATGGCGAAATCCTGTCTCTACTAAAAATACAAAAATTAGCTGGGCGTAGTGGCACATGCCTGTAGTCCCAGCTACTTGGGAGGCTGAGGCAGGAGAATCGCTTGAACCTAGGAGGGGGAGGTTGCAGAGAGGAGAGATTATGCCACTGCACTCCAGCCCGGGTGACAAAGCGAGACTCCATCTCAAAAACAAATAAATAAAAATTAAAAAAACAAAATAAAATAGTCTGTTTTTTTGAGACAGGGTCCTGTCCTGTCACCAGGCTGGAGTTCAGTGGCATGATTTCGGCTCCCTGCAACCTCCACCTCTTGGGCTCAAGAGATCCTTCCACCTTAGCCTTCCAAAGTAACTGGGACTACAGGTGTGAACCACCATGCCCAGCTAATTTCCATATTTTGTTTAGAGATGGGGTCTCCTGATGTTGCCCAGGCTGACCTTGAACTCAAGGATGAGTTCAACTCATGGATGAGCTCAAGCGATCAGCTGGCTTTGGTGTCCCAAAGTGCTGGGATTAAAGGCATGAGCCACTACGTCCAGCTAGTTTCTTCTGATTTTAAAATAAATTATATATACACACAATGGAATATTATTCAGCCTTTAAAAGAATGGAAATTCCCTGGAGATATTGGCTTAAAGAAAAAGGATGGGTGGGCCAGGCATGGTGGCTCATGCCTGTAATCCCAGCACTTTGGGAGGCCGAGGCGGGCGATCACCTGAGGTTGGGAGTTCAAGACCAGTCTGACCAACATGGAGAAACCCTGTCTCTACTAAAAATTGAAAATTAGCTGGGCGTGGTAGCACATGCCTATAATCCCAGCTACCCAAGAGGCTGAGGCAGGAGAATCGCTTGAACCTAGGAGGCGGAGATTTCAGTGAGCTGAGATCATACCATTGCACTCCAGCCTGGGCAACAAGAGCGAAACTCTATCTCAAAAAAAAAAAAAAAAAAAAAAAAAAAAAAAAGAGAGATAGAAAAGAAAACAAAAGAAAAAGGATGGAAATTCTGACGCCTGCTACAGCATGGATGAACCTTGAGAACATTGTGCTGAGTGAAATAAGCCAGTCTCAATGGACAAATTCTGTGGGATTCCACTTATATGAGGTCCCTAGAGTAGTCAAATTCATAGATACAGAAGGTAGAATGGAAGTTACCAGGGTCTAAGAGAGGGAACTGGTGTTTAATGAAGACAGAGTTGCAGTTTGGGAAGATGAAAAAGTTCTAGCATTGGACGGTGCTGATGGTCCCACTACAACATGAATGTGCATATGCCACTGTATTGAGCCTGAAAAATGGGTAAAATGGTTCATTTTATGTTATATGTATTTTACCACAATTTTTAAAATAAACAATTTTTTTTTATTAGAACATTTTCATGGGCCCTGCACAAACCCTCCTGGGCCTGAGGGAGAAGGGCCCCACCCAGGAGAGACGGGGCTGGCTCCACCCCTGCACCACACATGCCGTTTATCAACCGAACACTCCCACAGCCACACCCACAGGATTCCTTCCAGTCTGTGTCTGTCTGAGCCCAGAAAAAGAGGAAATACTGAGCTCTATCTGGACCTTCATCCAGCGATGATAAATAATCTCGTGTTCCAACCCAGCTCCCATCCTCTCAAGGCCATGGTCTCCACCAGAGGTCTAGGTCTTGGGGCCCCTTCCCCCGACCTAAGGCGTCTCTTAGGGCTTTAGTGTCCTCAATTAGCAACCCAGGGAAAGCACAGAAGTGCCTGGGCTCTGTTAAGAGGCGGCATTTATCAGCCAAGCGAACATTTTTTTCAGTGAACCTCGGTTTAGGGGAAGCAGTTCCTGGCGGGGCTTTGGTTCCAGGCTCTCTCCCTCCCGGGACACTCATTCCTAAGAGGAGCAGGCTGGTCTGCCTGGAAACATTTGCCTTGTACTATCAGTTTGCTTCTTATTGGCCCTTTGATAGCAGAACAAGAGGCTCTGTGATCCTCTGGACCTCAGATTTCCTTTTAAACTCTCAAATAAATAGATATGTGTGCTGCTCGTGTGGACTTCCCGCTGGGAGTGGAAGGGCCCCGAGGACGGGGCCCGCGTCGGGGACAATGGCCCGCACCCCTGGGGCCTGTTCCGTGCTCAGGGCGCAGGGGCTCCCAAGGTTCAAAGTCCCCTGGAGCGGGTTGTTTCTGGCCGCGAAAGCAGCAGCCCGGCCGCCGTGGGGAGGGGGAGGGGACAGAGTGTGCAGGAGGCGGGGTGTGCGGGGCTTTTCCGTCCATGTCTCATTGCAGCTAGACCCCCGCTTTGCCCGCGTCCTCCTTCCCCCCTGCGGTAGAGGCGCGGAGGGGCTGCCGGGCCGGCCGGGGGGAGCCCGCCCCCTAGGGGAGGGCGTGGCGAGTGCAAGCTCCTCTGCGCCCCTGCCTGGGCCCCTCCTGGGAGCTCCGGCCTGGCAGGCGAGGAGCCAAGGGCGATCCCTGGGGGTAGGGGCCCGGGGGGCGGGGAGAGGTCCTCATGGACCATCCCCTGGGACCACTTCTGGAAACGGCCTTCTGGAAGAAGCTGGGAAGGGGGACTTCTAGGGCACACCTGGGGTATCTTCCCGGAGGTGGGGTCGAGGGGACACCCGCACATTTCTACCAGGATTCAGGAGGGCGGAGCGACCAGATAGACTGGGGTGACCGCGTCCCACGACCTCGTCATCGGGGATGCGAGTGGGGTTGGGGGCTGGACAGGTAGGGATGAAGTTGCACTGCGACCGGACTGGGCTCCGGAAGTGTCCAAAGCCTGGGCCCCATGCAGACAATATGGAATTTTGGGGGTGCCCGAGGTGTTACCACCCGCCCTGCAGTGCAGGCCAAGCTGCGGCCTGGCTGGGCCCTCCCGGCCGTCATCCCACAGCCACAGGATCCCTGAGCCCCTCTCGGTTCGCCCCTCAGTCCTGCAGAGACATCGGGGCCCCCCAGGTGTCCGGTGGGGTTCACCGCGCTCCCGCCTTTGGGGATCGATCGGCTGGCGGGCGACGCGCGGCCGCGGCTCCGGAGCCTCCGCCCCCTCCCCCTCTCGGGCTACGCAGGACGCGGCCTCCAAGCAGCGTCCTCGCGGTTCCGGGCCGCGGCCAGGCCCGGCTGCAGGCCAGCCGGGGAGGCGGAGACGCGCCGGGCCCTTCCGATCGGGCCGCCCCTCGGCTCCCGGGTTGGGGAGAGGGAACTAGAGCGAGCCCAGCTTCTCCGCCAGCGGCGCTCGGCGCCCCCTTTTCTCGCCCCCCTCCCAAGCCAAATACCCCCACCTCGCGCGCGTGCTTAACCCTCGGCGTGCCGCGAGGCTGGGAGCTGGGAGGAGGTAGCCGAGGGGGAGGGGCGCAGGGGAGCGAGTTGGAGGGGGGCAGTTGAGCTTCGGCTGACGACCACTTCGGGGTCCGCCTAGCGATTTTTATTTCATTCCCTGGCTTGCTGCAGCAGCTCTTGGTTGGAAAAAGGAAGAAAGAAATCTGCCCTGTGTGTGGGCCCCGCTGGGTTTGGGGGCGCGACGGGGACACCCGAGAGGAAAACACAGGGGCGGGCGTGAAGGGGTGAACCTCAGGGGCACCAGAGAGCCTCGGGGCGACCTTGAGCAAACGAAACCCAAATAAAAACACAGTGCGCCGAGGCCGTTGTGAGCGCGGCGGCTGCGGCGGCGGCGGCGGGCGGTGGAAGCGGTTCCAAAGATCATATTTGAAATATGGATCCTGGGGGCGCAGATCTCCGGGCCAGCGGGGCCTCGTGACTGAGTAGGGGCTGGGGGCCAGATGGGCTTCTCCGGGAGGGCCTGAGGTGGCTGCCCGGACGTTGGGAGGGAAGGACGTCGTAGAAAATAGCGGTCCCGCTTCGGCGCCTGCCACCCCAGCGTGCCGCAATGCGGAGGCGCGGCCCTGCGGGCGGCGGTGTGGCCCCAAGGGGTGCTTGGGCCCTGTCAAAGGGCCCTGGCGTCGCGGTAACTCCGAGCCCGCGTCCCCGTCGCGCACCCTGTCGGGCCAGTCCGCAGGAACCCCCGGCTGCAGTGCCGCGCGGCGCTAGGGTGGGACTCGGGGGCGTCGAAGGCTTCGCCGCCCAAATGAAAGCAGCCCTTTCACGGGCGGTGTGACAAAGAGCAGAAACATTGGAGTGGGGACCCGGAGGTTGGAGGGACACCCTTAGAAAGAAAACCACCCTTCCAGGAGGGTAGAGGGGTGGAGTGCAGAGCTCCCTCACAGCCTCCCCCTGCACGCACAACCCCACCAGTTCCGCTGCCCCTAAGCCGCCGCTGCAAGTACGATATGATCAACGCCAGCGCGAAGTTTTTCTAAGGACAAGGGAGAGAAATGAGTGCTTGTTAAAGTCCGGGTAGATTTTGTAGTGGTTACTGGTAAACCCCTCTGGATGATCTGCAATCCACCTCCGAGGGCCGGGAAAACGACACCAACTTGAGAGCTTTCTGAGTCGGGGAAGCGACCCGGGAAGCCACAGGCGGCCCCCTCAAGGCAGAGCCCAAATCTGGGTTCCGTGGGCAGGCGGTGGCAATCTCCTTGCCCAGAGCACCCGCTCAGCGAGAGGATTCCTTTAAGAAGTCGTTTATTTCCCCGGGATGGCGCAGGTCATGCCCTTTCCCAGACTGGACACTTAGTAGCCACCCTCCAGCCCACGGCTGTTAAAAGGTTCCCGACCTCTCCAGGGTCCACTCCTTCAACATTGTCCCTACCAGGAGCGAGCCTGTGGCTGAGCTAGATACCAGGTCTCCTCTCCAGGGGCCCCTGAGGGCCCCGGGGGCCCAAACTGCGGTGGCATCTGGAAGGCTTCAGTCTGGCAGCAGAACCAGGGGCTCCACGAGCCCCTGTCTGGGAGGGGGCAGTATCAAATGAGCAGGTCAGCGGACTTTCTCGGGGGCCTGTGGGTCTCTGGTTATCCGAAGTCGGGGGCAGCAGCCCCAGCAGAAGGCTCCGGGAATCCCAGGTGTAAGGCTAGTCTCTCCTGCGGCTCCCTTGGAGGGGCCAAGACAGCCGGGTGGGATGGTAAGGGCACCCCCGTGGGAGGCTTCCCCGGAAGGGCTCTCTGGGGCATCAGGGGAGCTTCCAGGGGCGCCCACTGTACCTTCCCAGGATTCTGTCCCACCTCCTGGCGCCCATTCGCTCTCCCGCGGACCTGAGCTCCTCCCTACACCCGCTGGCAGGGGTGCTCTAGGGACCAGCCACCCAGGTTAGATAGCGGCCTCTCCCCATCTGCCCACCATCCACTAAGACAAAATAAATAACCACGGAAGGGAAGTCAATTGCTGGTGCTTGTGAATTTCACTTTCAAAGTCGTAGGCAAAAAGGCCAGGAACCGGGGTGGCCGCGGGCTCCTTGGGCTTCTGAAGTGCTTGGGCGGCCCCTCCGGCAGTCTTGGGGAGCCTGAAGATGCTTCCCGCCGCCTCACAAGCAGCTCCAGGAAAGATCCGCTGTACCGACCTCCCTCTTCCTCCCCAGCTCCGCGGCTGGTCCAGCCCGGGTCCTGCGCAAACACGTTGTCGGGGCAGCGGGTCCTGCTGTGTGGCCCGGAAGTCCTGAGCATGGGCCCCCGAGGGGCCTGGGCGTAGTGAGCGAAGCGGAGTCCGACGCCCCTGGCAGCAGGGAGGCTGCAGCAGCCACTCGGCCTTCCCCGACACCCCCGACCTGGACGCCGCGGAAACACCCATTGCAAACAGATTTTCCAGGGGATTTTCAAGAGGGGGAGGGTAGAGTGTCGGGAAGCTCAGCCCCTTCCCGGACAAGGGGACTGGCCGGGACAAAGTCGCTGCAGACCTCCCGATGGTCCGACGGCTCAGACGGCCGGTGCGGCGTGGATGGGTGACTGCCACCTATAGCGCTTCTCGCGCCAGCCTCGCGACCCCTCTCCTTCCACAGTGGAGCTGTCCCGCGCGACAGTTCTTTGCCCTGGGCAAGAATGCCAGGAAAAAGCCAAACACGGCAGGAGAAAAATATTTTCCTGTACACCCACCCAGCTTTTATAAACCCTGAGAGCCGGCCCCCACCCCCTGCAACTAGTTAGGGAAACCAGGCAGGCGTCGTGCCACCTTGCTTCCTCCCCCCGCACCCCAACACTCAGAGAATCCTAGGTTTGCACCTCAAGCTCGTTAGAGATCAGTCGCAAACCCAACACCTCTGCTGCCACCAGAAGACAACCTTCACCCCTGCACCCCTGGGGAGAGGCCACGTGGGTCTCCGTGGGCAGGAGCCGCCGGGCAGCAGCAGCCTCCGTGGTGTAAGAGCTGCAAGGTGATAATGAAATGGAGTCCACGTGTGCGTTCAACACCAGACCGTCTTCAGGCTTCTCAGGGATTCCTGGGCGAACACGAGCCCCGCGCAGGCTCCTCCCTCCTCTGCTCGCCCAAGCCTCCGCTCGGTCCCCAACAGACAGCCGGGTCGTGTGTCAGGGCGGTGGTGGAGACCCGGATGGCTCTTTGCCCGCCCCCATCCCTCGCTCCACACTCGCTCGGCTTTTGCTCTTTTTCTTTCTCCGTGGACGCTCAGCCAAGGGATTGCGCAAGCTTCCTGCTCGCGGTCCTTCAAGAGCCCGTAGCCGGGGCCCAGACACACCCCAGGTCAGGCGCGCCCCTGCCGCTGCCTCTCGGGCCGCCCTGTCCCCTCCCAGGTTCCCCCACCCCGACCCCACGGAGCTCGCGGGCCCTCGGCGGCGCCCTCGGCAGGCCGCATGGGGCGCAGCAGCTCCACCAGCCGGACGCAGGAGCCGTGCGCAGGAACGCGCCGTCTCGCCGCCGGAGGTGCCAAACTTCACACTCGCGGCTGCTCGGGCCGCGTCAGTGCAGAGGGCCTTGGCTTGGCCGCCTGTCGGGAACAAGGGTCCGCGGACACATGGCGAATGCGTGGCTCCTCGGCCATTCCGTTCATCTCCCCTTTGCGCTGCCCGTTCGTCCCCCGTTCAGCCTCAATCTCTTCCCGGCCCTCCGAGGTCCCTCTTTCCAGGCCTTTCCCTGGACCCCACGAAGTCCCCTTGGGCCCCCAAGCGGCCCTCGGCCTCCCGCTCCCATTCTCTCTGCCTCCTGTGCCTCTCGCCTAGCTTGACTCTGGAGGCAGAAAGAAATAGGACATCTCGCCCCGTCAATAAAGAGGACCAAGTGTAAATTCGGAGCCGTTGAGGATCGAGGTGGGATCGTATTTGGAGTCCTTTCTGCTGAGGTTCTTGGGCGCCAGGGTCCCGGAGCTGGCTGCTCCTCGGTCCCGTTCCTCGTGCGTTCTTCAAGATCTCCTTGGCACCCAGTCCTCGGCCTTCTCCCCGCCCTGTCCCTTTCCCTCCTCGAGCTCCGAAATGCCCGGAGCCTGGAGGCGAGGCGGGGCCCGCAGGAGGGCGCGAGCTGCCCCTGCCCCATTCCGCCCCCTGCTGGCGGGGCCCGAGCGTCCCGGGCCGCTGGTGACGCAATTCGGTGCAACTGGGAGCGGCGGCGGATGCTTCCGTGGCCCCCAGCAGGGGTCCCGGGGCCGTGAACACTGAGAACGCGCCGCGAGGGGGAGGCCCGGGCACCAGGCTGCGGGCGAGGGGTCGCTGCCGAGACCCTTCCGGGCTGTCAAGCTCTCCGCCGCCTCCGCCCCGGCGGACACACCTCTCCTTCCCGGTCCCGCTCCCTCTCTGCAGCCTCCCTCTCCCAGGCTCGCCGATCCCTCCCCCTGCACCTCCCCGGCGCCCTCCCCTCTGCGTCCCCCACCCGCGCCCTTTCCTCCTCCCCCCGCCGCCCAGGCCCGGGGCCTCCGGTAGGCCCGGCTGCGCCAATCCGCGCAGCGGCCCGCCCCCTGACGCCGAGCTGGGCCCGGCGAGGCCCCGCCCGCTGACGTCCGGGATTTGCATGAGTTCTTGTGCAGCCGCGGCCCGGGCTCAGTTGTCTGAGCGAGCGCGAGCCGGGAGCCGGGGCGGGCGCGGGCAGCGGCGGGCCGGCCGGGGTGTGCGGGGCGAGCGGCGGCGGCGGCGGGGGCGCTTCGGCCGGGGCGGCAGCTGGGCGCCGGCGGGAGCTAGCAGCGTCTGCAGCCGCGCCGGCCGCCCGCGCCCCGGCGCGCTGCGGCTCGGCCATGGAGCTGCCAGCTGTTGGCGAGCACGTCTTCGCTGTGGAGAGCATCGAGAAGAAGCGGATCCGCAAGGTAGGGCGGCGCGGGGGCGGCGAGCGGCGGCCGGAGCGGCCCGCGAGAAGGCGGGGGGGGGGGGGGGAGGCTGCGGGCCGGGCCGGGGATCCCGCGGAAGCTGATGGAGTGCTGTCTCTTCCCCCCAGGGCAGAGTGGAGTATCTGGTGAAATGGAGAGGCTGGTCGCCCAAGTAAGTCGCGGCGGAGGGCGGGGGCCCGGGGCCGAGGCGCGGGGCTCGGGGCCGCGGACCCGCCGAGCTGCTAGGGGGGGTGGGGGGAGCGGACGGGAGGCGGGGTGGAGGTGGGGTGGAGGGAGGAGGGGGTGGGGAAGTCGGTGGCAGGCACTGGGGAAGCCGAGCCGCCGAGCCCGAGCCCGGCGCCCTGTGTTGTGCTCCGCTCTCCGGGAAATGCCATCACTAATTTATGCACTAAAAGGAGCCGGAGGAGCTGGAGAGACGCGGGGCCGAGCCGGGGAGGCCGGCGGAGGGAGGGAGGGCTCAGGCACTGACTGATGTGCAGCAGAAAATGGCTCCTTTCCCCTTTCCCTCCACCGAACGGCTCCATATTGCAAAACCAAAAAAAAAAAAAAAATTAAAAAGCGACGAAAATGCAATTGTGTGCCTTCTCCCTCCTAGTGGTGCAGGGAGGGGAAGAAGAAAGGCAGAAAATGTTGGGAACTGTCACTGCAGCGCTTTTGGTGGAGAATTTTTTTTCTTTAATTTGAAATGCGAAGGCACCGGATGGAGATAGACGCGCAGGCACACGCACACTCACACACACACACGGAGGCATATTTTTGTGTTGCTGAGTATTTGGGGTTTGCTTGCCCGTGACAGCAGGCTCCTGGGCCACGAGGGGGGGTGGGGGGGGGGCGCTTGGCTGTTGGTGATCGGATTAGGGGTCAAATGGAGAACGACTGAAGCCCTCGCGGGGACTCGGGGCTGGGGAGAGGAGGGGGACTGCGACTTTGCATTTCGGCTGCTTTGCACGCAGGGTTCCTGGTTAGCAAAGTGGCTTTGGAACATGTCGCAGTAACATGCTTAAAATTCTTGACAACTGCAAAATAAACTGCTAGTTTCATTTTCCTTACCCCTCCCCTTTTTTCCTACCCTTGCGTGTTTATTTGAGGGGGCCAGTGTATCAGGGATTATGTCAGGCCTGCAGAAATCTACCCTCTACATCCACAGCTAAATGTTCATAAAGACAGAATAGGGCTTTATGTCACTCCCCACCTGGAGGCCTCGGCAAAGCTGGCTTTTTTTTTTTTTTTTTTTTTTTTTTTTTTTACACCGTGTCCCCCTCCCTTTTCCCTTGCAAGATATAACACGTGGGAACCGGAGGAGAACATCCTGGACCCCAGGCTGCTGATCGCCTTCCAGAACAGGTGAGCGTCCCCCACGCAGCCACCGCCTGCTGGCAAAGGGGGCGACGCAGCAATAGGAAAGGGGCGGGTAGGGAGTTGGTGGGAGCCCCCTCCCTAACCGGCCTGGATGGGCACGCTGCGGCCCCAGCTCCTCTAACCAGCGTCCTTGGCGGTTGCTGCAGCTTGGGGTGGGGGCGGGGCAGGGCCAGGGAAGGCCAGGCTTGGGTTTTGGGGGAACTTTGGGAAGGGTGTGTGTGGGTGGCCCTGCAGCTGCCCGGAGAACTTGGGGCTGTGCCTGGTTCCCCAGGGGCCCCTCCTGTTGCAACCTGGGAGCCCCACCCCCGGAGCCTAGGTGTTGCTGTCCTGCAGCCACTGGCCGCTTGGCACCAGCACCTCGCGGTGCAGCTCTGAGGGAGCTGGCATTGTGAAACCGCCCGGACGTCATGGAACTGAACTTAACCTGTTGGCGGCTGGAGAAAAGTTGACATGGCCTTCAAAGTGCACCCACACACCCCAGGGAATTGAAGCTTGGTCAGGAGTAGATTCCATAGGGTGCTGGGTTGCCCCCCACCCTGACCCCACTGGGCTGTTTGGCAGGGCAGGGCCACCTACCCTCAAGGCAAGGGCGCTTGACCCAAGAGCCTAGGGTGGGCGCTGCCCGGTGGCGGAGGGTGGCTGCTTCTGGGGACTCACCCTCGCGCGCACGGTTGCTTGTCACGCCGCAGCTGCTGCAGCTGGGTTCCTTGCTGGTGGCTGTGGTTCTCTGTTTCGGAGAGCGTAGAAGGGGGAAGGGCGAGGAGGGGAGGAGCAGCCGGGGCCCTTGGAGCTCGGCCACCCCGCTGCCTTCCATCTCTCCTCCCCCTTTTATTTTGCACTATTTCCTGTGGCGCGTTTGGCGCTAAAACTGTAAACTGTAGACCCTCTGAGCTCGCCACCGGCCCGGCAGGGAAGTTGCCCTCCTGCAATGCAGGGGGGCCCAGAGCCGGGATCCTGCCCCATTCCACCTGGGAGTTCACCACCCCGTAACCATGTCAGCAGCTGATGCCACGTTGCATAATGGGCCCCTGAAGAATTAAAACACAGGCTGTTGCAATGCCACGCAACTTCAGAGTCAGGCCCTGGCCCCCACCCTGGGGCATGTCAGAACTCCCCAGGGTTAGTCCAAAGGGGCATGGGGGTGGTGGCTAGAGTCTGTGAAGAACCCGTTTCTGGCCCAGGAATGGGCTGCAACTTTGGCAAACACTAGAGAGGCATCCCACTCTTCTGTGGAGGGCTGGGTAGTGCCTGGGAAGATCCAGCCCCCAGCTGTAGATCACCCTTAGGCTGGCCTGAAGGCAGGAGCCTGGTGGCTGTAGTGACCGGTGCCTCCGCCCATGGGCTTTATTAATAATTTGGAAATGGAGGCAGCCAGGAGCCAGACTCCAAGGAGGAGGTGGTGCTTCTCCTAGCTGCTCTGGCCACGCCCACCTGCTCAGCTGGGAGGAGCCCAGGGTTCACCAGGTGGCTACAAACCTGGCCAGACCCTGGCCTTGGTGGCCTGCCCCCGCCCCCAGCCCCTAATTGGCTCATTTGCCGCTGTGTAAACAAGGGCGCAGCCCCTCCCCCTGTTTAGTGCCTGGCCTTTAAGAAAGAACCCTCCCTTCTGCCGGAGGCACTCGTTATCGGAATCTTAATGAGGTCATTAGCATCCCGCGCTTCTGACGGGAGGGATGAGGTCGGCGCACACCTCGCTTGGGCTGGTTTGTCTTCCCTGGACCCCAGTGTCCACCCCTCTTCACACAGAGCCACAGGTCCAAGGCTGCGGGCATGAGTGCCAGAGGTGCAGCCCTAAGCTTCTGCCTCCTGAGCACAGAGGTGGGGCCTGGGGGGTGCTAATTCAGGTGTGGGCATCAAAGTGGGGGAGCCCTTCGCCCAGGACCTCTTGGGCAGAGGAGGGTTGGTGCGAAGGTTGAGGGCACTGAGGACTGACCCGCCCTAAGCTCTTGATTCCTCTGTGTCCTGCCAGCCCTACCAGATGCTCTTTGAAAGTGGGGGGCCATCACCGAAGATTCCGGAATTAGCGGGGAGGGGGTGACCCAGAGGCTAACAGCACTGCCCTCTGTTCCCTCCCCCCCAGGGAACGGCAGGAGCAGCTGATGGGATATCGGAAGAGAGGGCCGAAGCCCAAACCGCTGGTGGTGCAGGTGAATACACGTGGCCGCCCCCGGGCACCCCCTTGACATCCACCAGAGCTGCCTCCAGGCCCGGGGATGGGGGGGTGGTTCCTCCCAGCACCCCAACCCTGCTTCCTTTCTACTAGACCTCCCACCTCCGGCCCCCCATGAGGCAGCTGCGGACCTGGTGAGGGCTGGGACACTCCAGAAACTCCCGGCATGCGGTGGGGCCGGCTTCCTCCCTCCTCTCACCCCTGCACCCGTTCCCTCAGGTGCCTACCTTTGCCCGTCGTTCCAATGTCCTGACCGGACTCCAGGACTCCTCCACTGACAACCGTGCCAAGCTGGATCTGGGCGCGCAGGGGAAGGGCCAGGGGCATCAGTACGAGCTCAACAGCAAGAAGCACCACCAGTACCAGCCACACAGCAAGGAGCGAGCAGGCAAGCCCCCGCCGCCGGGCAAGAGCGGCAAGTACTACTACCAGCTCAACAGCAAGAAGCACCACCCCTACCAGCCCGACCCCAAAATGTACGACCTGCAGTACCAGGGCGGCCACAAGGAGGCGCCCAGCCCCACCTGCCCGGACCTGGGGGCCAAGAGCCACCCGCCCGACAAGTGGGCGCAAGGCGCGGGGGCCAAGGGCTACCTGGGGGCGGTGAAGCCCCTGGCCGGTGCGGCGGGTGCTCCAGGCAAAGGCTCCGAGAAGGGCCCACCCAACGGAATGATGCCGGCCCCCAAAGAGGCTGTGACGGGCAACGGGATCGGGGGCAAGATGAAGATAGTCAAGAACAAGAACAAGAACGGACGCATCGTGATCGTGATGAGCAAATACATGGAGAACGGCATGCAGGCAGTGAAGATCAAGTCCGGCGAGGTGGCCGAGGGGGAGGCTCGCTCCCCCAGCCACAAGAAGCGGGCGGCCGAAGAGCGCCACCCCCCTGCCGACAGGACTTTTAAAAAGGCGGCGGGCGCGGAGGAGAAGAAGGTGGAGGCGCCGCCCAAGAGGAGGGAGGAGGAGGTGTCCGGGGTTAGCGATCCGCAGCCCCAGGATGCCGGCTCCCGCAAGCTGTCCCCGACCAAGGAGGCCTTTGGAGAGCAGCCCCTGCAGCTCACCACCAAGCCCGACCTGCTGGCCTGGGACCCGGCCCGGAGCACGCATCCGCCCTCCCACCACCCGCACCCGCACCCCCATCACCACCACCACCACCACCACCACCACCACACCGTCGGCCTGAATCTCTCCCACGTGCGCAAGCGCTGCCTCTCCGAGACCCACGGTGAGCGCGAGCCCTGCAAGAAGCGGCTGACTGCGCGCAGCATCAGCACCCCCACCTGCCTGGGGGGCAGCCCAGCCGCCGAGCGCCCAGCCGACCTGCCACCAACCGCCGCCCTCCCGCAGCCCGAGGTCATCCTGCTGGACTCGGACCTGGATGAGCCCATAGACTTGCGCTGCGTCAAGACGCGCAGCGAGGCCGGGGAGCCGCCCAGCTCCCTCCAGGTGAAGCCTGAGACACCCGCGTCAGCGGCGGTGGCGGCCGTGGCGGTGGCAGCGGCGCCCACCACGGCGGCGGAGAAGCCTCCAGCCGAGGCCCAGGACGAACCTGCAGAGTCGCTGAGCGAGTTCAAGCCCTTCTTTGGGAATATAATTATCACCGACGTCACCGCGAACTGCCTCACCGTTACTTTCAAGGAGTACGTGACCGTGTAGCTGGAGGGCGTCGGAAGGGGAAGCGCCATTCCCGCAGGGGGGCGGGGGGCTGAGCACCTGGGGCCTCGGGGCGGACTCCCCTCTCGCCAACCCGCCAACCGCGAGAGACCCGGGCTGGCCCCCAGGGTGAGGACGCCCGGAGAGGAGGTAACCACATTCCCCCTGCGGCGGCTGTCAGACTCGGGCAGAGGCCCGTTCCACGCGGTGCCGGCGGGGCTCGCCCTCTCCTGCCCTTCCCTGCTGGTGATGGACCCCTGGAACGAACAGGGCAGCTCTGCGCCCGGCCTCAGAGTTCTAGTATTATATTTTAACCGTGCTAACTTGTCAAGTGCTGACTCTACTCCCGTTTGTACGTGGTGTTATTATTGAAATGTATTGTTTGAGCTCAAAAGGCCCGACCACCCCTCTTCGGGCTGCTATATATATATTTATTTGTAGGTATTTATATATTGAAATATAAAAACCTAGATTTATGGAGTTTCCTCTAGATCATGTTATATTCTATATCAAACAAACTATTTTCTTTTGACCTTTTTTCCCCTCCATCCAGTATTTCGGTTGACTTCATTTTCTCCCCTCTTCCCGTTCCAGGAACTGCAATACCAGTAACCTTGGTATATATTTTTTGATACTGTACACATGGATGTGTTGTTTCTATGTGCAAAAAAAAAAAAAGTTTGTTAAAAGGCTACAGGAGCTCTCTAGAAACTGCTGCTACTAGAAATGTCTAAACTATAAGCTTCCAACTATTACCTGCTTGAATGTAAATATTAAATGGAGATGTTGAAGGTGCATTTTCACTGTTTGAGATGAGCTCAGAAGGAACTTAGGAGGCAGGGAGGGGCCGGACCCCTCTGGCCACCAACTCCGCCTTCGAGCCCTGTGCTGAACCTTTGCACCAGCAAAGTGGGCTGGTTTTGCGGGCCGCAGCGCCGGCGCAGGAGGGTGACCCCGCTCCCTGGGAAGTCGAGAGGCGCCCGACTGTAAAGGGGAATTCCTGCGGGGAGGTGGGTGTGGGAGCCGTCCCCGCCCCCAGGGCTTTCCAGCCGGCGGTGCCCACTGCACTGGCAAACACTGCGTTCTGGGTAGGGGAGGAGGGGGTGCAGGGGTGGGTGGCGTGGACACGCGGGCGGGGCTAGTCCCCCTCGCGGCACCCACCGGGCAGCTGCTGACCTTTGGCTCTCCTCCCCTCCAGCCCCCACCCCTGGGGCTAAACACACCCAGGCACAGGCCCTGGCGGGGCAGGGAGGTTCCTTAATAACCGCGCCCGGTAGGGCAGGTTCCGCGGGGCGGGGACCCCCAGCCTCTCCGCGTCCCCGGCTGGCATCGCCGGCTCCGCCCCACCGAGGAAGCTGCCGAGGCCCTTGCTCTTCGGGTTCTCTCCCCGGAAACCACCAGGCCAGAGGCTCCCACTAGAGGCGCGGCGACCGCGGCCGGGTGGGGGGCGGGGGGCTTCCTGCAAGATGGATGGGGACAGGAGGGCGGGCGAGCGAGGCCTGCCACCCCCACTTCCTTAGCGAGGAGAACTGGGACTCCTCACCCTTCTCCCTTGGGGTGGCAAGGCCAGGGCCCTTGGTGTCGCTTGGGAGGAAGGGGTTAAGGGTCCGGAGGGGGCGACGGGACTGGGCCGAGCTCTGGAGTGCAGCTCAGCTGGCCAGGAAGCCGCGACCCGGGAATGCGGCGGCGGTGGCCAGCTTTCTGCAGACGCAGCGATCTTCCTCCTGGTCGAGGTGGCCGCACAGGGCCAGGGAACGCGGGGCTGGGGGCCTGGCAGGCGCGGGGCTGCTCCCGGCCTCCGAAGCCCTTCCCCTGCCCACTTGGGACCAAGGGGCCCGGGCCTGTGCGGGGCGCCAGGGCGGAAGAGGTCAACGTGGTTCAGAGAGGTGGGGGGTGGCGAGGTGGCGAGAGAGCCAGTGTGGGGAAGGCTGGGGAGAGATGAGGGCCAGGAGGGCGGGGAGGCCTGAATGCGGACAGTGTGGCCAGTGTTGGCTGCAGGCCACCAGCGGCTGGACGTGGGGGAGGGGTGCCCAGCGGGGGGGGGGGGGGGGGGGAAGGGAAGTTCTTTAAAAAAAAAAGCCGTTAGGAGTTTCTAGCCCTGGCTTTTGTGAGTGGTCCCTCCCACTCCCCCGTCACCCCAGCCCCATTTAGAGTGAGTTACATACTCCCCTCCCCCTCCACGGAATGAATGTCCTTTGCCACCCCTGGAGTGGAAGGAGGGTGATCTTGCTTCTGGCAAACTGCCTGCTGGGCACGAGAATTGGGCCTGTCCTTCACCGGCTGGTACACAAAGGCCCATGCCAGGCGTGGACGTCGTCTCCCTGTTTTTCTAGCTGAGGAGAACTGAAGACTCAGGATGGGAAGGGAAACCTCTTGTTCAGGCCTGCACAGTTAGTGACCCTTAGTCCTTGGTGGTGTGCCCCACCCTGTGGGTGGCTTCTGCCTGGCTGGGTCTGGGGGCAGGAGAGGGGAGGTAGAGGATGGCACTCCCGCAGAGCAGGGATGGAAACCGTTCCACTACCATTCCTGGAAAGGCGTGGCCTGCAGGTGGCCTGAGGCCTTCAAAACCAGGCCTGCTAGCAGAGCCCCGGAGTGGAGAAGGGTGGTCCTGGACAGAGCCTGAGGCCTGAGGTCAGAAGGCAGACAATGGGCAGAGGCCATGGGTGGGTCAGGAAGAGCTGCTGGGATATCAGCCTGCTGCCAGACCTAACAGAGTGCCTAAGACCTCCTCTGCCCCCACAGGGTCCAAGACCCCCTGTGTCCCTAGAAGGAAAGGGACATTTACTGACCTTCTGAGACATGCCAGGTGCCACTGGGCTTGTGGCTCTTGTTCAATTCAGTCCTCACAGGGGTTGGGCTTCCCTGTGGGAGGAGAGTCTGAGGTCCTGATAGGCAGACAGCCTGCCCAGGTTCCATGCTGATTCTAGAGCCCAGCTGGCTGCTCCACCACCTGCAGGGAGACACCCCATGGCCACCTGCCCCAGGGCCTCTTAGACACAGGCCTTCCAAGGTGTCAAGGGTTTGGAAATGCTCCAAGGGGGTCAGGGGGCCCTGGCACTGGGACAGGAGGGTTTCTCCTCAAAGGGCCTTTGGGGTGTGGAGAGCCCAGCTGCCCTGGTTCTCCTGGGTGTAGACTGCCTCCTCCTAACCCTGGATGTCCCTCAGTGCCCAGCACGTCACAAGCAAAGGGTAATAAAACCTCTCTTTGAGCCCAAGTTCAGGGAAGAGAAGGAAAGCAGGGCACTAGGTCTTAACCTTGCAGACTGGGAAGCCCACGTGTCTTTATTTTTTCTCGAAATGAATCTTTCTAATGGGGCTGAGCCTCCAGCATCAAGGCTGGAGTTCACCCAGCGCAGAGAGAGGAGCACTTGTGTATCCACCCCTGAAAAGCGAGCCCTGCCTGCCCCAGCCCTGCCCTAGTCTCTGGTCTCGGTGTAGCCTGCCCCTCCCCCAGCTCGTTTGCAGAAGAGCCAAGTTCAGCCTTTTAGCATTTGCTCCATCCCTGGATCCCACTGGGGCCAATGGAGAGGAGATCCACAGATCCAGGGTGCTTTGGGTCCAGTGTTGGCAGATTGAGCAAATAAAAATCTAGGGCGCCCAGTGAAATTTGAATTTCAGATGCATGATGCATAATTTTTTAGTGGAAGTATGTCCCATGAAATGTTGGAGACATATTTCTACTTTTTAAAAAAAGAGATGTGTTGTTTATGTACAATTCAGACTTTAGTTGGCCATCCTGGATTTTATCTGGAAGCCCAATTTTGGTCCTGTGTCGTCAACAGGATCAGTCTCTGCCCACAGGGATGTTCTAGTCCAGTAGGAGAGAGAAGGCACAGGAAGCTGAAAGCCACCTGTCCTGCCACTGTGGTTATGATACTGCATGTTGTCAGGCATAGAACATGCTGGATGACTGCATGACGGTAGGGTCCTCACCTGGTGTTTAGTGGGGGCTGGGTAGGGGTTCTCGGGTTCTCTGTGCATGTGATGCAACCCAGAGAACTGGGGGAGACCAGAATGGGTCCCTCTGCCATTTGGCTCATGTTGGGCTCCTCCCCCACTCCTGCCAGCACCAAACAGCAAACTTCTAGAACAAACAAGGGAGACTTGGCTGGTGCACCAACTCCCCTCACCAGAGAACCTTTACCTGCCCACAACTCCATTTCTTGGTTACCTTAACGGATGAGCCAAGATAGTGAAGATGAATTGGGTCAGGAGAGAACCTTGAGCACTCCTGGAAAACTCCCTAAGTAAGCACACAGGTTGTCTTTTCACCAGAGAACGGTAAACATCTTGTGTCAGATCTAAATGCCTTCTAACGATTTCTGGCCTGGAGTCTTAGTTTGACTGAGGTATGGACACGCAGTCGTATTTACCTCTAAAGAACTCTCCTGGCCCCTCTCCGCTCTCTAAAGCTCTCTGCCTTCTTCCCTCAGTTCCAGCTGGGGGTTATCTGTGGATCTGAGACCTCAGCCTCAGCCTCCCCAACTTTATCCTGGATCCCTAAGAGTCACATTGGGACAGGAGAGAGTTAGGACGAGCCGCAAATTGGCAAGCCTGCACTTGTACAAGATCAAATCTTCTTTCTTCTCCAAATAAGCGTATTCTCTGGTTCTGTGTTCTGGTGGCTGCTCCTCTAAGAAGGTGACTGCTGGGCGGAGGAAATCCTACTGAAGGTTGTTATTCTTGGACACAAGTGTCTACTTCCTGCAGCCACCACACCCCCAACTCCCTCCTCCTGCTCCTCTCTTCCCTTTGCAGTAAATGATAACAGCTAACATTGATTGAGCTTACTATGTGCCTGGCACTTTAGGGGGATTATCTCATTCAATCCTCACATCTGGTGAGGTGGGGAATGTCATTGTCCTTATCTCACAGGTGGCAATATGGAGGCTTGAGTAACCTGCCCAAGGTCAAACAGTCGGTCAGTGAGGAAAGAAGGATTTAGAGCTAGCATCATCTGCCTCCCAGGGTCCTGCTCCCAATTTCCAGGGTTCTGTGAGTCCTTCAGAGGCCAGTTCAGGCCCCATCCCCTCCCTGAGGTTGTTCTAGATTATTCCAGCCTTTACCAGGGCCTGCTCTGCTGAATTATTGACATATTCACTGTTTACTGCCTCCCACCCCCGCCCACTACTCATTGTCAATCAATTGCACATTGCAGCACACATGTGTGCATGGGCCTGGATTCTCCAACTAGACAGAGACTGGAGTTCCTGAAAGGAAAACAGTGTGTCTTGGGTGTCCTCTCCAGTCCCTCAGCTCCTGCACAGTTCTTAAATAGAAACCTCAGAATCTGATACCTTGTGTGTGTCTGTATGGAACTGTGTGAGTGTGTGTGTGTGTGTGTGTGTGTGTGTGTCTGTGAGAGAGAGAGAGACTGGGGCTTTCAGGCAGGGAAGCCCGTTCCTGCCCTGCAAGCCATTAACATCACCCACAAACCAAGGGCCCAGGGCTGCCCCGAGGAGCTGCAGCATTCAGGAGACTCATCTCCCCCCAGCCCAGAGGCTGTTCCCTCTCTCCCCACCATGGGCAGAGCAGACATGTGCACACTCAGCTGCTCTGGGGTCCTGCTGCCCCCTGGCTCTCCACCTGATCCATTTGTGAGAATTTCAGGAGACTCCAGGTAATTATGTAGTAATTGAATTTGGGGAAACAGACCCTAAGGATAATCCTGGAGTAAGTTCCAGAAGGCTCATGGTTGAATTTCTGTATTTAGCCTAGTGGTACATGTTATACATTTCTTTTTCTTTTCTTTTCTTTTCTTTTTTTTTTTTTTGAGACGAAGTTTCACTCTTGTTGCTCAGGCTGGAGTGCAATGTGTGATCTCAGCTCACTGCAACCTCCACCTCCCGGGTTCAAGCGATTCTCCTGCCTCAGCCTCCCGAGTAGCTAGGATTACAGGCGCCCATCACCATGCCCGGATAATTTTTGCATTTTTAGTAGAGATAAGGTTTTGCCATGTTGGTCAGACTAGTCTCAAGCTCCTGAGCTCAAGTGATCCACCCGCCTCAGCCTCCCAAAGTGGTGCGATTCCAGGCATGAGCCATCGCACCTGGACACACGTTATATGTTTCTAACAGCATGGCAACCACATTACCCTTATGTAGGCAAATTTAACACGCAACTGGGGATGGCAGAGATGTGGGTGTGTGTGTGACCACACACACACACACACAACAACACACAGAGGACAAAGCACACTTTGATTTTTGGATCTGGTCTTCATGTGAACTGTTTGGATAAGGCCTGACACATAAGAGCTTACTAACTGTTGGCTGTGATTATTTATCTTAACCAGAAAACTTGATTGCCTACAAGTTTTCAAATCTAGTTTGGGGCAGAGGGCTGACATTAACAAGAGATGTCCAAGATGCATGTGTGTGCATGCGTGTGTGTGTGCACGTGTGTGTGCACAGAGGGCTGGAGATCTGTAGCGATGCAACCTGTCCTGGCAGGAACACCTCGCTTTGGCTGCCTGAGTGAAGGACCCTTTCAAACGCAGCCTGGAGTTTAATATTGCCAACAACTGGCCCCGAATCCTTTCAACCTGAGCCAGGTGTAATGTAAACCCCTCTGGATTTCCTCCCTTTCCTGTTTCATCTGAGAAATTCTTCACTAATTCCATGGTATCTGGTTTCTCATTGTTTCTCCCTGCGTTAGACAGCCTCTTGGGGTGGGCTTTGGGAACGTGTGTGGAACGCTCTCAGCCCTTCAAAATGACACGGCTCTACGCTCACTCCCACTGCCACCCTCCAGAACCTCCTAAGAGACTGTGCTGGCTGTCAGGGCCACGTGAGCCTTAGCACCCTGTGGAAAGGAGCGAATACCTGTCACACAGTCAGGGAACAGTCTCCGGTGCTCACCACACTTTCGTGAACCAGTGTCCAAATTAGGAAGAGGACAATTATGTCAAGCTCCTTTGGAATATGACACTGAGATGAATGTCACAAAAATAATAGTGTGCTATCCATTCTTTGTTAGGATACTTGCTGTTTGGGGTTGAGGACAAGGAAAAAGACAAGCCATGTAGAGGAAGGCTGGGCCAGTGCAGCAGGACCCTCTCCTCCTCTGAGCCTCCCGAGGAGCTGGGAGTACAAAATCCTGTGCATGGTAGGGGGTGGGGAGAGGAGAGATTGGCGAACAGAATCCCTTCTAGGAAGGGCGGAAGCGAGCATCATGATAGCCGTTTCCTGCCTTGTTTATGGCGCACTCCAACTCTCCCGAGGAGGGGAGAGGAAGTGCCCAGCAGGGCAAGGGAGACTTGGGACTGGCTGTGTTCCTCTCAACCTTCCATGCATCTTCCCACTGTCTCCTCTCCTGGCATTGAAAATTATTTATGTTTGCAAATTGCTTTTGACTCACATGAGTTATTCCTCTTGCCTGCCAACAAGTCTGGGGAGAGAAGAGAGTTATCGAGCCTGCGAGCTGAGAAATCCAGGGGAGACAAATGCTGGAGCACCAAAGTCGAAGTCATCAGCCTTGGCATTCAGTCCCTGCTCTGCTGCTGCTATGGCCATTGCGTCCCCTTTCTGGCCCTTGGGTTTCTCATCTGCAAAAGGAGAGGCTTGGGTGGAGTGTGAGCTCTCCAGGTCTTTGGTTCTGACATCCCTGAGCTGTGTCACCTGCAGAGGCACAGAAAAGGTAGGCTAGCCTCTGAGCTGCTCCCTAACCTGTACCTGGCAAGCCCTGAGACTCCCTAACCTGCACCTGGCAAGCCCTGAGACTGAGGGCCTGAGGCTGGAAATGGTGCTACCCAGCCCCTGGCCCAGCAGGAAGAACTAGACAGGGTGGCCAGGAATGTTTCTCTCCTTTGTCTTTTGCATCACTCTGGTCCTTAGTGATGTCTTGTTCCATAGACTAGGATGCAAACAAATGTCTGCAGAGGAACCAGAAGGGTGGAAAGTCCCGGAGGTTGGTCCAGGAGGGAAACACACACAAACATACCAAATATCATAACCAAGACCAGGGCCAGCACAGAGCCAGCTCCATAGGGAGTGTAAATCATCTGCCCCTCCCAGAGGAAAGGGTTGGCCCATTGATGGTAGAGTGATAGCTCCTGGAAGCTCAGAACAGAGAGGGGCCAAGGGTTTTCTATTCCAAGTCCTTTGTTCTGCAGTGGGGAAAGTGAGGCCCCAAAGACCAAAGTCAATATCAAGGTGAATTATTGACATCATTCAAGAGAGATCATTCTTTGCCCACAAGCGGATATCTGAGTTCCAATCAGAAGCAGTGTTTACCTATCTACCAGCTATAAAATTGGGTATAGTAATAGGAATGATGATAACATAACTCAAAGTTCAATGCTGAAGCAGTGAGTGAGTGGTCAAGTGTGGTTGTTAGAGGGCTGTGGTCTGGCTTCCATTCTCCAGACTGTGGTTTGGGGCCTAACCCGGAAAGATGTGAGGGTCTGGTCTTCCTCCAATCTGGTGACCACCAAGTGGAGAGGAAGGCTGCTGTGGGCCCAGTCCTTCAAAGGGTGAGAAACCTGCTAACCTCAGAGCTGGGAGTTGGCTCTGCCTTGGCAGACAGACAGTATTTACTCAGCCCTAGCCAAACCACAGCGGACCTCAGCCCTAGGTCCACAGGGGAGTAGGGGTCTGTGTGCCCTCCCGTACAAGAGGACCTATAGGTGGGCAGAAGGCAGTCAGATGGCAGGGAGAGGAGCTTTTCTATGGAATGCTTGGTCCTGAAGCCAGCCCTTTCTCCTGGGCCTGGAGATGAGTTCCTGGATGGGTCTCGCCTAGGGTAGAGTACGAGGCCTCCAAGGTCCAGCTCCGCAGAGGGAACTCTCCTCACTTCCATTTTATTCCTCATAGGGAAGAAGTGCAAGCCAGAGGGTGCACCTAGCAGTCTTCAGCTGTAGGTTAACCTGGTGGTTGATCCATGTGTCACTTGCAGTCATGGACATTTCAGTGTTTTGGAGAGAGAATAAGAAAGGGATGAGACAGGAATAAAATCAAGGGAGGAGGTGGCAGCAGGGAGAGAGGAAACCAAGAGAAAAGCAGAGATAAACACAGAGACAGAAACAGAGGACAGGAAGCCAAAGGGTCGGGACCAAACACTGGAGAAACCTCATAACAGAAACAGACAGAGGCAGGCGAGGAGCACCCAGGATGACCAGGGGTGCCCAGGAGGATGTGGAGGAAGACACAAAGGCCCAGAGGAGGCTGGGAAATGGTGCAAATCAAAAACACCACATTGGACAGCCATAAAAAAGAACAACGTTGGCTGGGTGTGGTGGCTTACGCCTGTAATCCCAACACTTTAAGAGGCCGAGGCAGGAGGATCACCTGAGACCAGGAGTTCGAGATCTGCCTGGCCAACATGATGAAACCCTATCTCTCCTAAATTTACAAAAATTAGCCAGGCGTGCTGGTGTGTGCCTGCAGTCTCAGCTTTTCAGGAGGCTGAGGCATGAGAATCGCCTGAATCCTGGAGGCAGAGGTTGCAGTGAGCCAAGATTGTACCACTGTACTCTAGCCTGGGTGACAAAGCGAGACTCCATCTCAAAAAAAAAAAAAGAAAAAGAAAAGAAAGAAAGAGATCATGTCCTTTGCAGGGACATGGATGGAGCTGGAGACCATTATCCTCAGCAAACTAACACAGGAACAGAAAACCAAATACCACATGTTCTCACTTACAAGTGGGAGCTAAATGATGAGAACACATGGGCACATAAAGGGGAACAACACACACTGAAGCCTTTTGGAGGGTGGAGGGTAGGAGGAGGGAGAGGATCAAGAAAAACACGGCTAATGGGGACTGGGTTTAATACCTGGGTGATGAAACAATCTATACCACAAACCTCCATGACACAAGTTTACCTACGTAACAAACCTGCACTTGTACCCCTGAACTTAAAATAAAAGTTAAAAGAAAAATCATAGCCGGGTGCGGTGGCTCAAGCCTGTAATCCCAGCACTTTGGGAGGCCGAGACGGGCCGATCACGAGGTCAGGAGATCGAGACCATCCTGGCTAACACGGTGAAACCCCGTCTCTACTAAAAAATACAAAAAAAAAGAAAAACTAGCCGGGCGAGGTGGCGGGTACCTGTAGTCCCAGCTACTCGGGAGGCTGAGGCAGGAGAATGGCATGAACCCGGGAGGCGGAGCTTGCAGTGAGCTGAGATCCAGCCACTGCACTCCAGCCTGGGCCACAGAGCGAGACTCCGTCTCAAAAAAAAATCGTATTGGAAGGATCAAGGCCAACGTTACCCATGATGGGCCGGACTGCCATCGTGGACCTCCCAACCCTGAGAAGCTGCACCAAGAAGTCCGTAGTGTCATTCCAGTGGTTTTCCCGCCAGAACGCAGGGCCCGAATCCAACCACGAAGAAATCCCAGATGCGTATTCTTCAGAAGCCAAGGTGAAGGAACACAGAGAGAGGCCAAGGTCCTGCCCAGCACAAAGGAGACCAGAGGGAGAGGGCACGGAACGAACGCAGGATCCTTTGCTCTTGGAACAGGAAAGAGAAGTGAGTTATAAAGAGCATTATTGAGGAGACTGAGAAAACTGAATCTGAACTGTGGGTTTAGGCGACAGTATTGATCGATGTTAAACATCCTGATTCTGGTCATTGCACTGTGGTTGTTGTGTCAGAACTTGTCCTTGATCTCAGGGAAAACACACTACCCCAAAGTATGCAGGCAGAAAGGGCACAAGGTTTCCAACGGACTCTCAAATGGTTCAGAAAAAAATCTGGGGGAAGGCTGGGCGTGGTGGCTCACACCTGTAATCCCAGCACTTTGGGAGGCTGAGGCAGGTGGATCACCTGAGGTCAGGAGCTTGAGACCTGCCTGGCCAACATGGTGACACCTCGACTCTACTAAAAATACAAAACATCAGCCGGGCGTGGTGGCAGGTGCCTATAATCCCAGCTACTCGGGAGGCTGAGGCAGGAGAATCACTTGAACCCGGGAGGTGATGTTTGCAATGAGCTGAGATCGCGCCTGGGTGACAAGAGCAAGACTCCATCTCAAAACACACACACACACACACACACACACACACACACACACACACACACACGAGAAATACACACACACGCAGAATAGAGAGAGCACCAATGACAAAGCAAATGGGGCAAATGTCAACTGGTAAATCTAGATAAAAAATATAGGCAAGTTCCTTTACTCACCTTGCAGCTTCTCTGTAAGTTGGCCAAAAATGCTGGGTTAAGGCCAGGCACAGTGGCTCATGCCTGTAATTGCAACACTTTGAGGGACCAAGGTGGGAGTATCACTTAAGCCCATGAGTTTAAGACCAGCCTGGGCAACACAGTGAGGACCTACCTCTACAAAAAATTTAAAAATTAGCCAGGGGTGGTGGTGCAGCTTGTTACTCAGAAGGCTGAGGCAGGAAGATCACTTGAGCCCAGGAGGTTGAGGGTACAGTGAGCCATGATCATGCCAGTGCACTCCAGCCTAGGTGACAGAGCAAGATCTGTCTCAAAACAACAACAAAAATGCTGGGTTGAGATTTAAAAGAGGTTCTTGGGAGTGCCTCCTTGGGGCTGGGGATAGGCGCTGGCCCTGGAGCCTCACGGCAGGCCTGGGAAGGACTGTAAGTGCCTCCCCACCTGGGCCAAGCAGAGAGTCCCAAGCTTCTGTGGCTGTGAACAGTCTGGGTGGGTCATCTGCCTGTGTGCGCGTTTTCAGATCCTTCACCCCATGTCCTCAACATAAATGAACAGGAGTCTGAGAGGGTGAGGACACTGGCACCAGGGCCCTATATCGGGAGGCTCCTGGCCACCTCCAGCTCACCCTGGCCCCTCCCACTGCACAGCTTAGCCCCACCTTTGGCCAACTGTGATTCTTTGGCCAAGTGGGAAAGCAGGATGTGTCAGAAAGAGCAAGGATTAGGAGTTCAGGCAAGCCCAGCCCTGGGCACCAGCCGCTCTGCACTTCCTAGCTCTGTGCCCTGGCACTGATGGCTCTGTCCCCAGAGTTGCCCAAGGCCAGCTCGTTGTTACCATTTAGTCCCCTAAATGCCACCTCTCAAGAGAAGCCGTCCCCGACCATCGGCCTAAAGTGGACTCTCCATCTCACTCCCCAGTTTTTCTTCTTAGAGCAGCTGTTCTTATCTGAAATTATTGATTTGTTGACTTGTCCCCTGCCCCCACTAGAATGTAAACACCGTGAGAACAAGCCCTTGTCCCTCTTACCTGTCACTCTGTTCTCAGCTCCTAGAACCGGTCAGCTGCTCCAGGGCTATTTGCTAAAGGGAGGGAGGAAGAAAGGAAAGCAAAAAAGGATGTAGGAGGGAAGGAGAAGGAAGGGGAGAGAAGGGGAAGGGAGGAAAGAAGGAGGGGAAGTCCTTGAACCTCTCACCAGTAAAATGGAGGTGATCATTCCTGGGACAGAAAGTTTACCTAGAGATGGGCTAAAGAAAGCCCTGGGTAGTGTGAGCCCGGAAGAAGCAGTAATCAAAAGCTGGCATCCACATGATTGTCATTGTCTCACCTCTGCCCTGGCCCAGGGCTGTTCACAGCCAGTATGCTCCTGCTCGTGATCCGCTCATTAATCTGGATGCCCAGTCATTTTTGTTTCATCCGGGGAAGGGTAGATTGGAAGGGATGAATTATTTTGTCATGATGGGGCCAGGTATGGGGCCAGCTCCTGGAGACACCTGTACTGAGAAGATTCTAAAACTAAAGCACCCTCGGGACCAGGCGAGGTGGCTCATGCCTATAATCCTAGCACTTTGGGAGGTCCAGGCGGGTGTATCACTTGAAGTCAGGAGTTCGAGACCAGCCTGGACAACATGGTGAAACCCCATCTTTACTGAAATACAAAAATTAGCCAGGCATGGTGGTGCACAACTGTGGTCCCAGCTACTTGGGAGGCTGAGGCACAAGAATAATTTGAACTCGGGAGGCTGAGTTTGCAGTGGGCCAGGTAGGCCGAGATCATGCCACTGCATTCCAGCCTGGGCAACAGTGAAACTCCGTCTCAAAAAAATAAATAAATAAAATAAAGAAATCACTCTCCCCCAGGTCACTCTCCTCATGCTGGGCTGGTGTTCCCCTCCTGACAATGGACCATGCTAGAGAAGGACAACGCCTTCCTCCTATCCCACTTGCATCCCTGTAATGGGAGAGAGGCAAAGCCAGTAGAAAATAGTCCACGTGGCCCGGCTGGCTGAGTAACGACTGGGCAAGTGAAGCCCTCTGGTAGTTTAGGTGAGTGTAGCTCACAATTTAGGTTGTCCCCTGGCACATATGACACTCTGGGAATGACAGACCCGCCTCTAGGCCTTGCTTAGAAGGCTGGCATTAGGTAGGTCTGCAGCACCCAAGGAGTTTGCCAAGGCTGCTGAAGGCACTGTGGCCTCCCAAATGGGACTGGTCCCTTCCCCAACCCAATTAGGGCCCAAGGACCTACAGAGGGCCCTTATGGAAACTGAAGCCCCAAAGAGACAGGAAGTAGCTCTCAAGATGGAGGTGGAAGCCTTCAGAACAGCGTCCTGGGAGTTTGCATGCTGCTGTTGACGGCTGTCTAGCCTCCCTTACAGCATTGATGAAAGATCTAGATTCGTACTGTGCACCGTAGGGAACACACCACACAGGCCAATTTAGCTGGTCAAATCTTGGCAAGCCAGCAAGGAGGGACCATATTGATATTTAAAACATTTGAGGCGATCTCCTGGTTTGCTCCAGCCGCCTGCCCAGTTGGGCAGAGAAATGAAATGTGCCTCAACTCCAGACCAGCTGGGTCTCTTGCAGCCAAGCCATCTCTTTGTGTCGTCCATGCCTTGTGCAGTGTGTGGCCATTGCCATGTTGAATGGATTGCTGACAAAGGAAGAGACCAACTTGTGACCTAGTGTCCCAAATTCCTGTCTTCAAGATAAGAGTGGGCAGAGTCAGATCTATAAATAATGCTTTCCAGAGTGGCCCTTCCCAAAGCACCTCGCAGGCTCAGCAGGCGTGGGCCACTTACTTCTCTGTTCCAAACGCAGAGCTGGCTAGCCCTCACCCAGAACCTTGGAAACTTCCAATGAAAGAGCCCTCCTTGTCTTCTCTACCTAGCAGGGACAAGGGTCACAAATCAAGGAACAA
The DNA here is from genome assembly GCF_002776525.5 of Piliocolobus tephrosceles. Classification (NCBI taxonomy): domain Eukaryota; kingdom Metazoa; phylum Chordata; class Mammalia; order Primates; family Cercopithecidae; genus Piliocolobus; species Piliocolobus tephrosceles. The sequence continues at coordinate 73,594,235 of NC_045449.1, read as the reverse complement.
GGAGCCTTTCCTCTGGAAGGCTCTCTTCCTTCTGCATGCCCTGCAGTGGCACAGCTGCCCAGAAATTAGCTTGGGTGGGAAAGATCCCTGGCTCTCGGGGGTTTTAAATCCCTAATGCACCCCCGGTTAGGGTGAAGAATGTGTCCAGAATTCCAGACCGAAGCCATGTGCTCAGTAATGCCCTGAAGGGATCCTGGTCTTGCTGCCCTGCTCTGTTGGCTTGTCTTGCTCATCAGCTGGAAGCAATGTCTCTCGCTGGTGGGGACGGTGTCTTTTTCACTATCACTCTCTAGCACAGCCTAGCACCGTTTCTGGAAGGCCTCGATAAATACTGATTGAATGAATGAGTTCTGTGTACAAGTTCAGTCACTGCTGCTGCCTAGAAAAAAAGAGTAGAACTCCTAGGGGACCATGACCACTCTTGGCTCTCCGGCCAGGCTCCTGGCACACAGTCCACTCAGGGACCATCCCAGGGTCCCCAGGGCCAGTGGTATTTCCCACCTGCCCATGATGGTGGAAGGCAGAGGAAGCATCTCTCTCTCTCTCTCTTTCTTTCTCTCTCTCTCTGCATGTTTAAACACTAGTTATTGGCTTTGGTCTCTGTCCTTTTCTCCGATTTGTGAAATAGAGATTCCTTTTGTCATAGCTTGTGGGGCATTTTGTTCTCTCCCTCTGATGACTTTCATCATCAGCTTGAATTTAGGAGAGATGCCAGAAGCAACACCCACCCCGGATATACACACCACCAACTAGAGTTCCCACGGCCTCTTAATGACAACAGCTCACAATTACAGATTGCTCACTGAGCCAGGTGCTGCGGAGGAACCCTTACATGTGTTCTCTTTTCATCCGTGTGGTAAACTGAAGTTATATATACTATTACTACCTCCACGAGCAAATGGGTGCCTTGGGAGTCATGGGTCACACAGCTACTGAGTGGTAGAGCCGGGACTGAAATCCATGTGACCTGGGCTCCTAACTGCAGTGCTGTGCAGCTGCTATAGGGAGTCATCAAGTGCAAACAGTGTGCTGGCCAGGACGCCTCCCCAATAGGAGTGACAGCACAGTCACCGCCACCCCTGCATCAGAGGCATCAGCTGTGCACTGAGATAACCCTATAAAGTGCATGGTTTCTTAGGACCATAGAGTCACCACAAGGAGCTTTGGAAAGGCTCTGGGACTCCACTCTCATTTTACAGGTAGACCCACGAGACTGAGCCCCACCCTTTAGCTGATGAAGCATCTAAGATCACTGGGGAACAGCACTTCTTCCTGTTGTCTCCTCTTGGGACTGCTACTCAAGGCAGACTGAGTGAGACAGTTCAGCTGCATATGGGATGGGATCCACTCAGGCCCTGGTTCAGACCCAAACACCTTGGTTTGTTCCAGAACTGGGTCAGCCCCGCAGGAGGCCTCCCAAGCTGAATATGGCTTCAGAGTAGCCTCCAAAACAGAGGCTGCTGGTAACCACGTCTGCACTCCAGAACTGGCAACTCACCTGTCTTCACACCTGAGCGTCCTTGCAGCCTCCTCTGTCCTGCAATCACAAGCTGATGGGAGGATCTTCCTTCACCGTCTTCACTTCGTGGTGGTTCTGTTTCTATAGCTATTCCGTCAATACCCAAGTTGAAGACACAACCTCATGGGCTGAGCTGCTAGCTCTACACATCCTAAGCCAGAAGCCCAGTAGCTTCCATCTGACCTTTCCTCCACCTCAGCCCCAGGTTAACCTCTGTGAATGTTCTCAGTGGCACCCAACACTTCCCCTTCTTGGCGCATCCCAAGATTGTAAATTACATGTGTGTGGCATTTTGATCAGTCTCCTTTCGCCCCACGCTGTAAGCTCCATGAGGGCAGAAGCTATGTCTGTTTTATTCATAAAAATATCCCTAACCCTGAGCACTGGGCTGGACCAGCAGAGAGAAGTAGTTAGGAGGCTAGATGGCTAGATACTGTGAGAAAGTGGAAAATTGTCTGGGATGCCAGATGGCCAGAACGGCACGGTTCTGTGAAGATGAGCAATGTCTCATTGTGCAGAACAGTGAGGCCAAAAGCGGCCAGCGTTACTGCTCTAATTCTTCCCCACCTTCCTGCCCCACCTTCAGTCTCTTCAGGCTCTGGAGGGCTCCTGCTAAGACTGTCCCAGAGGGCTTTCCATCCCTTCAGTTAATATCAGCTCCCAGTGGCTGGTGACTGAGGCTAAGTTCTTTCTTCTTTCTGGTCATTGGTATTTTTGTCCCCTTCCTTCTTCGGTTGCTGCCCCTAGGAAGGTATCTGGGCTATCCCAGTAACTGGGGGAAGCTGCATGGGCTGCTCCTAGGAGGGGATCTGGGCTCTCCCAGCACTGGGGGAAGCTGCCTACACAGGCAGAAGGAGCTCACTTTTACTCTCTCCCCAGAAACCCAATCCCAGGTTGATGTCTCTTGTCTTATCTTGAGATCTCCAAGAAGAAGAGGAGGTGGATGGGGCACAGTTGCCCACTCTCAGAGGCACTGGTTTCCCTTCCGCTGCTGCCTCCATGCTGGTGATGCCTGGGGCCTTCTGGGCACCTTTTACATACCAGCCTGGGTGCAGGACCTAGAACAGTGCAAGGAATTGAGGAACATTTGGAGCATGAAATGAAGTTTTCCATGATCAGGATGGCAACAGGGACTGTGGGGCAGGGACACTGACATGGAAACCAAAGGCCCTCCTTCCCATCGCCTTTGTAATGTGGCACCCACCAAGCACCAGGTAGTTGGTGTTATTTCAGAGTTCTCACCATGGCCCCATTGTGCAGACAAGGAAATGGAGGCCTGGAGGAATGAAGGCCAGAACTGAGATTCAAACCCAGGCGAGGGCCTTACATCCATTTGGTTCCTTCCCTGAAAATTCGGAATCTCAGAGGTAGAGGACCTAGATGTCATTCAGGTCAACCTCCCACCTAAGGAGGAATTCCCTCCCAGAAGGGCTGCCCTGCCTATGGGGTGACCCCCAGCCCTCACTATGCAGCGGCCTGTTCAACAGGGCCTGTAGCAGCTCTGCGCTCCTACCCAACTCCGCCCCGCCCCGCCCTCCCCCCGCCTCCAACTGCAGAAAGGAGATCAGCTCTGCCTCCCAAGGGGTAAAAAAGCCGTGTTTTTTCTTGTTTTCCCCAACCCCGGCACCCCCACCTGCTGGAAGGAATCAACCTGGCCTAGAAGGAATAAGCAAAAGCCGTTAGGCCCCTTGTGCTGAGGCAGATGCGCCCCAAGTGCAGACAGTACTAAAGGGAACCGGGGAAGGGGAACCGTAAGGGAGTGGAGATGGATCGCAAGCTCAAACTGGGAGGAGTGGGCTGGTCTGGCAGGAACCCCCAGCACAACACCGACACTGCCAGTGGGTGCTGACGGCTCCACTCTCTTATCCCAAAAAAGTGAGATGGGGTGAGAAGGGGGCGGGGCTCGGGGGGGAGGGCACCCAGCGCACCTCAGCCCTGCTGACTCCGCAAAGCTGGCCCCGCGTGTCCCAGCCGGGCACTAGGAGTCGCAGGGGCCGCCTGACCGAGCCCTGCGAGTGGCGCCCCTCCAGCGGCCGCGCCTGCCAGCCCTCCCGCGACCCTCGGCCCGGCCCCGCGCCACGGGTCATTTTTCTCCCCCGACCCTGGCGGCCTCCAAAGCGCAGACCCGCACAGGGGCCGAGACCACAGCCCCGCGGCCACGCACCAGCCTGTGCCATCCCAGAGCCGTCGCCACATCGCGGGTGGTACCCGGGCACTGGGTCCTGCCCTCCAGGTGGTTCTCATGGACGGGGCGGCTGGCTGGACGTGGGGGCACAGTTGCTTTCTTGCAGCGACCTGGTGAATTGCTCTTGGCGCCTTGGAAACCCGTGCGCGGGTGGCTGCGGGGGCACATGCCCACCCTCCCACCGCAGTCGGGCAGCTGAGGCCGGTCACCGATGCCAGCTGGTCCCCTCCTGTCCCGCCCGCCGTCCCCTCGAGGCCGGCCTTGGGCTCCCCGGGCGCTTTTCTGGGACCTGGCGCCGCCGCCCCTGCGGGCCTGGCCATGTTTTCCGCGGCCCGCCATTCGATTCCGGGCTCAGCTCGGTGGCCCAGCCCGGCTGTAAGCAACCCCAGGGCGGCACGGGGCGGGGTGCAGAAGGCGGCTCTGCGCCAAGTCGGCAGGGGACAGGCGACCCCAGCCCTGGAGCAGAGCATCCAATCGTCCGTTTCGCGATGGGGGACACGGGGCGGGGAGCGGCCTGGAGGCCCGGGGCGCGCGGGCGGGAGCGTCGCTTTGACGCCGGCCTTCTGGGCAGATCCATTCATCGCAGCGCGGCCGAGGCGGCGGCCGAGCCTGGCTCACCGCACCCTGGAAGCTGGCCGGCCGCCGCCCGGGGAGGCTTGGGAAATGGGCGAAGTGGTCAGACTGGTTTCCGGAGCCGGGCTCCGAATCCACGCGGACTGGCAGAAGTTGGTGGGGGAGGACCGAACCCCGAGGGCGGCGGTGGAGAGGCCGCTCCGGGTGCTTCCTTTCCCGACCCTAGCAGGCGACCCCGCCAAGTGGAGAGGGGGGACAGCAGGCATCCGGTAGGGGAAACCCCGTTTTCAGGTGTGGACCAGCAGACTGGCCGCTCCCCATCCCCATCCCCCAGGTGCCCGCGCCCCTCCCGCTGCCGCCGGGCTCCCCGAGGTTGGCCAAGTGTACTTGGAGGAGTGAGCTCGCGACCCACCAGTGCGCCTGGGCTTTGATCTCCGCATCTGAAAGAAATGGGGGTGGGGTGAAGAGGCAGCTCTGCCACAAGCCTTAGGAAAGGCCTTACCCTATCACGTCCCCCCTCCCAGCCTCAGTTTCCTCATTCACCACTGTCCCTTCCAGCCGGACGCTCCTGGGAGTCTAGGTAGACTGGGGCACGAGAACTCCTAGGGTCGGTGTCAGGAGGAGGAGGAGGGCGGAGCTGGTGGCCACGTGCTCCTCTGGGGTTGAGCTGTCCCCAGGAATACAATCGGTTGTTGAGGACAAGACTGTGGGTGCTCCCATCCCAATGCCAGGCCTGAGGACTTGAAGACAGGAAAATGGAATCTTTGGGGAGCAAATTTCCTACCAAGGAATGGCATAGCACTTGATAACATAGGCTTCCAGGCACCTGGTTCTCCGTGTTTCTGGGCTGAGGAAGAGGTGCTTCACTCCCCACACAGCAGCCCACGGCCTAGGTCCCGCGTTCCTGTGTAGGAGCGTCAAGGGAAGGGGCCGAGAGGGCTAGGGGATTGAGGGCTAGGGGATTGAGGGCTAGGGGATTGAGGCGACAGTGCTCCCATCTCAGAGAATGGAGTGCCCAATTTTCCAGGTTTCAGCAGCTGCTAGGCGGTGGGTGAGGGGGGAGGTCTCGAGAGCCGCCCACGCTGCCGTCTTTCTTGCGGTTCTTCCGTGGGAAAATGCGCGCGTGGGGCTGGCCCTAGGAGGGGGCGATGGGGGCTCCAAGGCTAGTGACCCCGCCAACCCCATCAGAAGATAGAAGGAACCCAGAGCTAGAAAAAGTCCCCAGCCCTCATCTGTGCCGCGCCTGTGGGGACCCCGGCTCCTTCCCGCAACCAGGGTGGGCTGGTGCTGGGGCTTGGGCGCAGGTCCAGTCTGGCCATCAGGAGTGGAAGGGGGGATCTCGGCCGGCCCTTTGGGGCTGGGTGAGTGGTCGCCGCACGCAGAGCCCCCCCTTGGGGCGGGGGGGGGCGCTTCGGCCCCCGGGAGGGGCGGGGCGAGGGTGCGGGCCTCGGGGCCCCCAGGCCGCGCAACCCGGGTGGGCTGCAGGGGCCCCCGCCGGCTTGGGGCGGGCTTTGTCTGCGGCAGCTCCGCTTTGGGAAGGCGCCAGCCGGGGTACAAGATGGCGGGGAAAGGGTGGGATCGCAGGCGCTCGCCACGCGGAGCGGCCCCGCTCTGCCTGCAATGCAGCAGGGGGAGGGGCGGGGGCACCCGCGACAGCGCCCGCCCCGCCCCCCTCCGGCCGCCGGGCGCCCCCCCGCTGGTGACCCCGCGCCCGCCGCCCCCGCCGCCTCTGTCTGGCGGCTGCAGCCTCCGCCTCACTCCGCAGAGCCCCGGCCGCGGCAGCTGCAGAAAATGGCTGCCAAAGCGGCGCCAGTCGCCACGCTGCCCCGGCGGGGGCGGGCGCCGCAGCCCCCAGCCCCGCTCTCGGTGCCCGCCTGGGGACGCTCCGCCGGGCGCAGGGACCCTCCCGGGGGAGCGGGCGGGGGCGGCAGCGGGGCGAGCGGGGGAGGGGCGGTTACCTGCGGGCAGAGAGGGCACGGGGTGGGGGGCGGCCGGGGACTGAGCAGGAAGGGCGCCCTTGATCTGTCCCCACCCCCACCCCGGTGCCCGGTGCCCTCGCGAGGTCGCGGCGCTCGGGTGGGGAAATGTTAATGGGGTGTTGACCTCGGTGACCGTGTGCCACCCCCACCCATTTAGAAATCAGTCTCCTCCGAACCCTCCGGCATTGGAGCTGGGCCAGCTAGCCCCGATGCTCCCCGCAGAAAAATTAAAAAATAACAAATAACAAAGCTGCGTGCGTGCCGACTACAGACGAGCCAAGCCCGGAACTCCGCGGAGAAGATCCGGGTGGATCCTCGGGCGCCATAAACCGCAGCCACCGCGGCAGCTCAGCAGGTGCCGGGCGCCCACCCTCCTCTCGGCGGGGAGTCGCTCTCCGACCCCCTCCTCGGCCCCACCGAGAGCCACCCGCGCCGAAGAGGCGCCGGCGGCCACCCCGCCGCTCCCCAGCACCCGGGCCCGAGCACCTTTCTCCGGGCCCCAAGGAGAGCTCAGGGCGAGCTGGACACCCGGCCTGGGGCGTGGGCTCAGGGCAGAGCCCGGGAGCACACCAGGGCAGGGGACGAAATCGCTCCAGGAACTCCAGGACTGAGATTGCTGAGAAATAAACGAAAAGTGCGCACAGGGGACTGGTGGGTGGGATTGGGCTCCGGAGTTGGGACCCCTTGGCACAGACGCGTGGGTTCGTACCCCCACTTCCCCAACCCAAAGGAACCCAGGCCCCAGCGGGCCGGGCCGGCACGGGAGAGGTGTGTCTGTAGACTTGGTGCTTTATTTTTCCCTATCTGCAAGTTTCTCTCTCATCCCTCTCCGCCAGCTGCGTTCTCGACTCTTCTGATTTCACCAACAGTGCCTGGAAAATTCAAATTCAGTGTATAAGAGGGCAGGGGCCAGGGACCAGGAGCCAACAGGTCAGGAAAAGGGGTTTCCAGATTCGAGAGCGCTTCTGCTCCTGAGGTTTAAGAGCAGAGAAGAAAAGGCGCACTTCAGACAAGTCGCTGTGCGGAGAGAAGTCGGGGGACATCTAGGGGACCGCATTCCCCCTCCCCCACCTGGGCGGAGGAATCCATGTACCTAAGCAAGCAGAAACTTGAAGATGGGGATTTATTATAAACGACCTGGCTAAATGGGCGTGGGGAGAGCGGGACAGGGATGGTGTATTTCGGGGGCACCAAGAGGCAGCACCCGGGTATCCATGGATTTTCCAGGACCTGGAGAGGTCTCAGTGGCAGAGGTTCAGAGCTGGGCGAAAACCCAGGCAAACTCTCTGCCCCGAAGGCACCCCCCAGTCCCTACTCTGGAAGGAAACAGCTTTCTGCTGGGCAAAACACCGCGGCAGCGAATCTCAGCTAAGGTCAGGGAGGGATACGTGCTGGCACCAAGGGCTGCCGCCGCCACAGCGCTTCCTTCCGCAGAAACAGCGAGGAGGAGGCGACCGAAGCTAACTCGATCCAGCAGGCAGCGCCGTCCCCAATCTCGCACCCTCGTTCCCTGGCAGTGCCCGCTTCCACCACCTTCCTCTGGGAGGGACCAGGTTAAGGAATTTGAGATTTCGAAGGGAAGGAGGGCGAGGGTAAGGGAGGATGCCCAAGACGGGCGGAGGTCGCGCTGGTCATAGCGTCCTGGTCCCCATCCCCCCCTCTAGCTGGCCCTCCCACGCGACCCCCACCTGCGCGGTGTTCCAGGCGCAGGCTGCCCAGCAGGGGGCATCGCCGGGCGCCTCTAGGAGGCGGCAGTCCTAGAGGCGAGCTCGGTCACAGGCACAGTCCCTAAGGGCACTAGGGTGTCCATTGTCTTAGCGGTTCCCTTTGGGTGACCTCAGGACTGGAGTGGGTCCCCGAGAGGATGGCTCTGGCCGCCACGGCGTCGCTAGAACACGCGCGCCGGAACTGTGACAGCCCCAGAGGGGTCAGCCGGACACCTGTGCATAGGTGCGCGTGCGCGCGCCTCGGCGGGTTAGGGAGGGGGCGAGGGGCGTCCCCGAATCCGCAGTGCCCTTTCTGCCTGAGTTTGAGGCGATCGAGAGCCTTATCCCCAGAGGAAAAGCGACGCCTTCTCTCTCCGCCCGCTCCCATCCCGCGGGTGGGCCCGGCGCTGGGCACCTGACCAACCCGCAGCCCCCGCTCCACTGCGTTCTGCCTGGAAACCCCAGAGTGGCTCTTCTACTGCATTTTTCTCCCCACACGCAGGGTTTTTTTTTTTTTTTTCCTTAACAATTGGCAGGTTTTTAAAGTAACCTTTAAATGAGACATCGATTTACCATTATTATGATTGCATTCAGAAATCCAGCCCGAAGGGACACCCTGGGAGATGCTAATTTGGAGGTACCTAGAGCTGTTTATGGTTTAGCACATCCCTAGCCTCGGAAGCACATTTCTTTTGCAGTTAATTGCTCTGATTATCTTGGGGGGAGGTGGGGGGGGCGGACTCGGACTGTTCCCAGAGCCCCGTGCGTGCACGCAGTGAACCTGATGCTGCAGCGGCTACTGCGGCAGCGACACAGTCTCACATACACACACACACGCGCGCGCGCGCGCGCGCGCGCGCACACACACGCTCCCCTCCCGCATCCGGGCCTTCCCACTCCTCCACCGTTGCTCGCCGGGTTTGGGGAGGGGGTGCGTGGGGTGGGAGCGGGAGCGTGCGCGGAGCGGGAGAGGACAGGCCGAGCGGCCACCGGAGAAGAATGACAACGAGGCAGAGGGGAGGAGGAAGACCGCGGGAAGAAAAATTGGGGAGAGGGTGCAGGCAAAAAGGGGGGTTAAGCAACGAGGGGGGTGCGGAGGCGAGAGGCGGAGATACCCGGGGAGAAAGAAAGGGAGGGGGCGGGGAGCGGGCGGGGGCGGCTGGCTGGTTTCCACTCGTGAGAGCCGGTTGCCGAGAGACGCGCGGGCCAATGAGCGCGCACCAGCTCAGCCCGGCGCCCGCCGCGTGCCCTTATATGGTGCGGCCGCTCGGCGGGCGCTCGCGCACATCGCCATATAAGGGCAGGAACCTAAATACAGGCTATACCTTGTTCTCCGCTCGCCCGGCCGCGGCCCCGGCGATCGATGAGCGCGCCGCCGAGCGGGCTGCGGGGCGCGGGCCCCGGGAGCAGGCGGGGAGGGGGCCGCAGCCGCCGCTCAGCCCGGGCCAGATGTGGCCGGCGCAATGGCACCCCGGCCAGCTGCAGCGCTCGGAAGGTGCCACTCGCTGTCGCCGCGCTCCCCCTCCTTTCCCTCTTCCCCTGCCCCCCCCCCCCGTTTGGAGGTGCAAATGCAGATGAACCGGGATTGAAATATAATTGCTTTTGTTTAAAAAAATGTGAGTCAGTCCGTGTTGAGTTTGAGCAGAGGCCTGGGATCCCGGCAAACCAAGCAGAACGCCTCGGGGAGAGAGGAGGAAAAACCCTAGGGTCTGGGCGGGGGCTGGGGGTGGGGGCGCCGGTCGAGTGCTGCGTGGAGCCGCAGCGCCAGGAGGCCGGAAACAGTGGCCACGAGGACCCACTGGTTCTGTGCCCCGGAGGCGCGGGCGGCCTGGAGCCCGCCAGGTGGTGGAAGGGAGAGGTGAGAGGTGTCACTGTCACACCTTTCTTCTCTGTCGCTGAGCCAGCCCTGCTCTTGAGGGTAGGCTACAAGAGGCTGGTGGGGACAGGGGACAGGCCCCCCAGCTCGGAAGACTGAAGCCATCAGGGCCGGATCTGGGCGAGGGAGGAGTCATCTCAGGGATTCTCTGTCAGAGGGGAGGTGGGTCCTGGGTGAAGCCTTCTGAGATCCTGGTCGCCTTGGTCAGATTGACGTCTGCCTGTGCTGGTGACCTTAATGTCCGTCTCGAACAGGACACCCCACTTGCTTTCCCTCTCTCCACTTCTGGCTGGTCTCCTTGCCCACGGAAGAGGAGTCTGAGCTGCCCCTGCAGACTCAGGGTCTGGGCGGTGAGAGTGGCCCCAGGATGTCCAGGGAGTGTGGAGGGGCCTCTGTGGCTAGGACACGTGGTGCACTGACCCAGTTCTCTCACGCAGCCTGGTGGCACAGCGACTTGGTGCAGGTGTATGCTGTTGTAGACCTGGTGGTAGCCCACCCAGCACCCCCACCAGGTACAGACTGAGGCCTTTACTGCCCACCGGTGGCAGCAGGCAGGACAGACCCCTGGACACCCACAGGTCCCAAGGCTCCACCGGTGGATGGCATGGAAGAACCTTATGCACCTGGAGCAGTGGCCCCTAATATGGAGAGTACTGTCCCCCAGCACATACCCATCGCCCCTCAGGTGTCCTCTGCGCAGTTTAGACTGTGATTGTGTCAACCTTGCCTCGGCTCCCCAGTGCCTGGAGATGCTGACAAGAGAGCCTCTCCCTCCAAGGAGGCCATTTCCAGTAGCATGATGCCACCTATAGAATGTACCTGGAATTAGTCTGAGCTGCAGTCATGCTGCCAGCAGTGTGGAGCTGGAGGGAAGAGCACGCCTTAGATTGTTCCTCGCCAGAGTTGAGCCCGGAATAGTAGTCTAGTCACACAAGCCTTCCCCCGGGGTCCTCCTCTTGCCATCCTGGGTCTCCTAGGTAGGTATTTGGTAGTTCTGGGCCTGGTGTCATTGGGAAAATGGTGGCCAGTACCTGGTGTATCTGGGACAGGAATGTGCCACTCCTAGGAGTCCCCAGCTTCCTGGGCAGGCACAAACTCCAGGGTTCTGTGTACTGCCCTAGGCACGTGCATCAGTGGTCAGCACCCAGTATTTAACAAGTATTTCCAAAAGGTTCAGGGAAACCCCTATATGCCTACACAAATGATCTCAAGGTGTCGAACATGGAGACCAGACTGGCGGCTCCAAGGCTGCCTGCTCAGAATGCTGGGTTTTGCAGGGAGAACAGGTTAGGAGAGAGAGACTTGTCCAAGGTAACCCAGCTAGCCAGGGGCAGAGCAAGCCTGGGTTTCGTTCCCAATCCACTGTTTTTTGTGTTATGCAGGTGCATCTCAGCAGCAGCCCAGGCACGGGCTTCTGTGTCAGTGTGGCTTGTCAATCCTGGAACCCAGGAGCCCTAGCATGGGGACTTAAAACTGACTACCATTGATTTCAGTCAGTTCTACTCCCTGAGCAGCTGGGCAGAGGCTGGAAAAGGCAGTTGATCTCTGATCTCAGGCTACTAAGCTCCTGGTCCCCCCAAAGGCTGGAATTGGCCAGAGCCAGTGACACTGCCATAGGCTGCTCTCTCACACCAAGCTCCAAACCCTAGAGCAGCACAGCCATGCCCGGCTCCCCTAAGTTCCTGGTTCCACACCAGCAAGAGCTACCCTGAAACCTCCCCTTAGGCTCTTCAACTCCTGGGTGACAGATTCAGGTTGAGCTCTGTCCTGTGACTTAACTTGGTCATTAACAAGTTACTTAATCCTCTGAGCCTGTGTCTTCATCTTTAAATGTGATTAATAAGCCTCCCTCTAACGGTTTTGATGAGGAATAGAAGCAGAATCCAGGAAGCCTCCAGCACAACGCCTGGCTCAGAGCAGCCCTCACTCAGAGGATGGTGGCTACATCTTCCACTTCCAGCACTCTGGTACACCCTCTTGTGCCAGGCTAGATACCAAATGGGATACAAACACCATAACACATCATGTCCATTTGAGCCACTGCAGAAACAGGTATTCCCAGCACTCCCTAGCAGATGCCCTGGTGAGTGGTTGGTGGGTATCAGATCCAACCCCCTTCCTACCCTTGCATAATTTCTTCCAGTCCTGCCTAGCTCGACCCTCTGCCCTGCCCTGTCCCCTGTGACAGTCCAGGGCCCTGCAACCCTTCACACACCCACTTCCCAAGGCATCCTCAGAACTGCCGTGTAGACAACCCCAGAAACTTTCCTTCCAGGGAAGGGGATATGTGAACCCACAGAAGCTGGGGAAGAAACCGAGCCTAGGACCCCTTTCTCATCTTGGAAAAACAGCGTGTGTGTGTGTGTGTGTGTGTGTGTGTGTGTGTGTGTGTGTGTGTGTGGAGTATGGAGTCCTGCTTTCCTGGGATCCAGAGTACTCACCTGTGGGTCCATTACAGATGCCTGTCACAGCAACAAAATGGGAAAGAACCAGCCCATTGTGCAGGTGGGAACGCTGATTTCCAGGAGAGAGACCTGACCTTGCAGTGCAAGCACGTGAGGCACTTCCCCAGATTCCACTGGGCCCCTAGTCCCACGATTTGAAGGGACTGGCAGTCAGTGTTGAGAGAGGCAGCTGGCGAGGCACCCGGGTTAGCCTGCAAGTGCTGAAGGACCCAAGAGGAGCTGTGGGAGAAAACGACTCAGTCTTGCCCTGTCTTGCCATGGCAAATCATCTCCCCAACATTCCCTCCTGTCTTTCTCCCCTTTTCTTTCCCTACACTCCATGCCTTCACCCTGGGAACCACATATCTGTAATCTCCGCCAGCGTCAGCCACACCTGCTCCTGAAGACCATCGACTCCCCCATGCCCACCTGTGTCCACCTTCTTCATTTCGGCTTGCACACTTGACTTGTGCAAGTGAGGGTCCGACTTGGGGATATGCTCTTAGACATTCCCGGCTCCTGAGACGGAACTGTACCCACCCCGCTGTCCCTCACTGGGGAGCTGCAAGACCACTCCAAGGCTGAAGCCCAGTGTCCTGCACCCCTATCCAGTGGGTACCCTTCCCATTGCTCAGGCCCTTCCAGGTTGAATGGCGCCCCCCTCAAGAGGAGAGGTCCAACTCCTCCCCTCAGCTTGGGACAGAGTGGGGGTAGGGTAGAGAGGACAGTTCCCCAAGGGACTGTCCACCTCTTCCCAGAGCTCGTATAATGTCCGGGGCAGGCTGGAGAATGAGGTCCGCCAGAGATCCTGTCTTGCAGACCTAAGAAGAGGTTTCAGGGAACAGGAGAACTGACAACTCCTGCAGGCCTCCCTGCTGGCCACTTTCTCTTTTCTTCATCCCAGGTCCTCCCTACTCTCCAAAAGGGAGAAACTGAGGGAGAAACCTGGGACTGACTGGAAGGCCTGGAATCCCAGCTCCCCCTGAGTTTTTTGGCTGGGAAAATACCTGGGGACAGCTGGAGTCTTCAGGTATCCTGTGGTGTTCCTACCCCAGAGCGCCCCCTTACCCTAGGCTCTCTGTGACACACACACACACACACACACACACACACACACACACATTAGAAAGGAGATGATACCTCTAAAGTCAGGCTGCACCATGGGGGTGGTGTAAAGAAGTTAGAGACTGCCTCAAAAGAGCAGTGGGAATGATCACAGAGGGAAGAGGAAGGAGATAAAATAAGGCCTATCCGTCCCAACCCAGCAGCCCGGCTCTCCAGAGACCCTCCCTTTTCCAGGCCCCACAGTCCCTTGGCACCCTCCTCCCTTCCCACCAACACAGCATATGAAGGTGTCACTGAGATCTTCCACCCATTTTTCCTCCCCCTGCCCATCTCATCCACAGGTCGCTCCACCCACAGCGGTTCCTTCGTAGGCTTACTCCTGCAACCCTGAACTGTTTAAAAGTTCTTTTAAAAAAGAACTTAAGAATGATACCAAACTTTTTAGTTGCAAGCCTAAACTGTGGGCACCTTCTCATTAAATGTAAAACCTGCATCTTTTCCAAGAGAGAGGACGTTCTCATCCATAGAGGGGTGAGGGGAGATGCTGCAGAGCCCTTTTGCGCTCCTCTCACTCTCTGCTCTATGACTGCAAAAGTGAGAATGGTGCCCTCGGAGAAAACACGTTTAACTGCAAAAATTCTCTGGAGCCCGGAATTGCCCTGAAAGTGGCCCTGCAATTACAATTCTGGTCCAAATTCATTTACCATATTTATTTGTGGATTTCTCTTCCCACTCCTCTTCATATTAAAAAAGATCAAGAAGATTTTTTAATGTATAAAAGATGTTTCCTCCACATAATGTGCCCCACCGCCACCCACGCACCCCTTTATTCCGCTTTGAATTCAATGACTTCTGCCGTCTCGGTGACTGAGGCGACCATCCCAGAGCAAGGAAGTGCTCTGGCTCAATCTGTTCAAAGGGTGGGGAACTGAGTCCCTGGAAGGTCCAGACCCAGACCCAGGAGCTGGTTTGCAGGACACCCCCTTAATCCTCAGCAGGCTGCCTATCTACCCTCTCCACACCCCATCACATTCAACATCTGCCCCAATGCCCCAGCCACAGTCCATGTCACTGCCTTGAGGGCCACCGAACCTCCCAGGATGGATGGGGTGATGGTGGGGGTGTCTGCTGGGACTTCCACGGTGGCTTAGCCCTTCATCCGTTTGGCCAAAAAGTAACAGCTCTGAGGTTGAAACTAGAAAACTACAGAAACTCAGCGTGAACATCACATTTCCACTGCTTTAAACTTTCTCTCTCCTTGGTCCTGGTCAGGAACCCTATAACCTCTGCTAAACCAGCTTTTCTTGCCATAAACCTCCTCTGTTTTAGGATCTCAAGGACTAGCTGAAGAAAATTAATTTTGCCTCTGATTGCTGTGTTATTCTAGATAAGCCATTATTATGCAAATGAGGGAGTGCGGCTCTCAGGATGAATAAGACGGTGCCGGTAGCGGCGCGGGACAGCCCCAGATGTTTGCATAATTACTTCTGCCCCAACTTCGAGAGTGCAAAATGTCAAGGGAGGAAGTTGTGCGGGTAAATACGGTACTATGTTCCCTGAATTTGATTTCCTACAGAAGGGCGGGGAAGCAAATCGGAGGCTTCAGCTGCCGAGAGAAAAGGCATCACGGCTCCCGGGCCGAGGGTGTCCCGGCCGAGTGGCCGTCTGCGTCCGTCCCCGGGATGCTGAGCCACCCCTCGGCCGAGGGCGGCCGGAGAGAGCAAGGTCCCGCCCGGGCAGCGAGGCGCTTGCGCGGGCACAGAGCAGCCGCTTGGCCCCACGCTTTCCGGAAGCCCCGGAACCGGCAACACGGCTTCTGGGCGTGCGCGGAGTCGCCGCGCTCTGGCCGCTGAGCCTCGACGCCAGTCGAGCCCCGTCGGGTCCCAGACAGCCTTCTCCCGGGACAACGGCTAGGGGTGCACCGAGGAAGCCCTGTACCGGGGCTGCAAGGAAAGGCGTCGACCACAGTGGAGGACACCGAGTCTTCGCCCAGAACCTCGCCGGCACCGTCGCGTTTTTTCGGTCAGCTCAAAACGTCTGCCCTCGGGTTTGCCGCCCGCGTGGCCCACTCTCGCCGAGGGTAGGCAGCCCGGCAGACGCCTCTGTTCCCCGTGGTTCTGCGAGAGGCCCCAGACTGGCCTCCGCAGCTTGTGCCTCCTCGAATGACCCGGCAGGCCCTGCACTTAGGATTTTCTGATCTCTACAAGGGGAAGCTGGACTGTGGCTCTTGGCGTTAACAGCCTCGCAAGGGAACGGCACCAGCTGAGAGACCTCCACTTTGGAACTGACTTGAGGTCCCGGCGTCCCAGCAAAAAAGTCGCTGCAATTCCTTCTGCATGGGGGCGGGGTAGGAAATGAGAAAACAAGCGCTAGGCGGAGTCCGAGGAGTCCCTGGAGCTTCCCCGGGACTCTGGAGAGCCGCGTGTGGTCCAGGAGGAGGCGTGAGGACTGTGCCACCCAGCATCGCTGGAGGCAGAAGTGCCCACCCTGGCTGAGCTGCGGCTCAAGGGAGCCTAGGAGGTGCAGCTGCCTCTCTGCGCCCAGGCTCTGGTGCCATCATTCCTTGACTCGCCCAGCCTCTCCCCGTGTATTGCCGTGGGAGGGTTGGTGCTCCTGCCTTTCCCATGAGCTGGGTCACATGAGGAGGGGCGCGCATAAACGGTGGCTCGTAACCGCCGCCAGGCCAAGGCTGTCAGTGCAGGCAGAATCTGGGGTCAAACGCTCCACCGGGGCATCTGGAACCACAGCCTGCTGCCCACGGGTTGAGCCGTCAGGGCCCGGGGTGATGCGGGAACAGAGTCGGTGAGCCCCGGGCATCTCCAGGCAGGGGTTGGGGCTGGGGGTTTCTGATAACGTCCTGCTCTCGGACGGGACTCCAAAGCCTTGACCTCTAGGCCGCCCACTTGTCCCAGGTTGCTCTGCCGCCACACCCCGCCGGCCACCCCTCGCCTCTCGCAGTCCCCGTCCATGGCTGTGCCTAGTCCGTCCCATCTGAGCCCCTTCTCACCAGACCGTGAGAACTGAGCGGCCAGACCCAAGGACTCCCGGACTCCTTCCAGGCTGTGGTTGTCCGGCCCAACTCTGGACCGGACGCCTCTCTGCTCCCCAAAGGCGCCTGGGGCTCCTAGGACCGGGTCACACAAGCAGCACCAGCAAGCAGTGCGGGGATTGGGTGTGCGTGTGCAGGGGTCGGGGCGCGGGGTGGGGGCGGTAGTGGGAAATGGGGCCGGCTCGCGGCGCGCATGCGTGCTGGTTCGCGCGCTGTGCGCGTGCTCCAGCGGCACCCGCACCCTCTCAGCTCGCCTGGCTTCGGTGCTCCGAGGGGACGCCCGCGCGTTTTCCCAGCGAGCCCACCTGGCCCAACCGGTCAGGATGCCCAAGGAATGAATCAAAACTGCGTCTAAGCCGCATACCGTCGAGCACCCTCACTGGGCGTGCCCCTCATGGAGAAGTAGGGACAGCCTAGGCTGATACTGGGGTTCCTGGGGAAAGTCACTCAAATCAGAATCACTAGGTCCCACGAGCTTGTTCTGGTCTCAGAACACCAATAACTGCAACAACAGTAATACTGAACATTTATTGAGCATTTGCCTGTGCCTGACAGTGTGGGGGTGCTTCCATATCTCATCGAACCCCCCGTCCATGGACTCTGTTGGGAAAACGTGCTAATATTCCTTTTCTTATAGTTATGGAAGCTGAAACACAGAGAGGTTAAGTAACTTGCACAAGGGCACACAGCCAGCAAGTGCATTGGAACCCAGGCAGGCTGGCCCCAGAGCCCACCTTTGTAGCCACTGTTCTCTACCATTAAAAAAAAAAAAAAAAAAAAAAAAAAGCAAAACCGCCCACCAACACCCAGCTTCCAGTTTACTTAAATCGGCCCCTAGAACTCCCTCCCGTCTTTATTGTTCCAGCCTCATCCTTGTTGCCAAGGGCTCTGAGGGTCCTCCTGCTGGAGCACTGCTCTGCACTTCCAGGAGGCTCCACTGGACCTTTCTTGAATTCTTTCCTCAAGCCTTGGAGGAGCTGAAATTCACAAGGATCCAAAGCCCCAGCTGTGGAGCTTTAGGGACTTGAGCTTAGGGCTTCTCAGGCAGAACCCCTGCTGCGTCCCCCTGAGCAAGTGACTTGGCCCCAAGGTGCCTCGCTTTCCTCATCTAGAAAATGGGGGTAGTAGAACTGATGTTACCTGGCTGTTGTGAATAACGCAGGCACTAGATATAGGGCAACTAGTTAAGCAATAGATGTTGCTTAACTCTGAGGGGATATTTTCCTCCTGTGGAGGGGAAGAAAGGGGGCCTGATTTCAGTTTCTGGGGTTTAAGGCAGAAATCCGGCTTCTAGAATGTGTGCAGCCTTCTGGGAGATTCCTGTAGAGTGGGCAGGCAGCCCCTTCTTATTCTTTGCAGCCTGTTTTAGTGCTTCTCTAACAAGGAGGATCTGTGGATGTCTCCTAGGGAGGAGAAAGTGGGACAGGAAAGGTGGGAGCTTCTAGCGGCGAGAACCAAGGCCAGAAACCTGGACAACCTCACTTTCAGTCACCCAGGCTGGGCCTTGGGACCAGTTTCCAGGATGTCGGGTCACCCTGCGGCATTCCCGCAGCAGGCGGCAGGCGCCCAGCCCTAGCTTGGCGTCGGGGAAGCAGCGCTGCGGGACGCCCGCCCGGCTCCGGGGCCGCGGGAGGTAAGCCACTGGCCACAAGGCCACGCCTCGGAGCCGCCAGCGCTCACTTCACTGCCGGCCCGCCCGAGGCAAATGGTTGACTTCCAAATCTGCCCGCGTCCGCAGCCAAGACCGGGCAGGTCCGACGCCCGCCAAGCCGCGGAGTTGAAACGCTCCCAAAGAACCGGCCGGCCTCATCCTCGAGTTAGAGGACGCGCTAGGGCTTGTCTGCCTGGCCCGAGACCCAGGAGCCCAGCGTCCCGCTGGGGCCCGTCCGCCCCTCTCCTTGGACTGCGTCAGCCTCCAGCCTCCCTCCCGGAGGACGAGTCTTTGGGCCGCGGGCCCAGGGAGGCCTAAAAGGGCCCCCAAACTCCGGGCTCTCAGGAGGTTGCAGTATCGAGTGCAGAGTCCCGGCACCTTTTAGAGGCTGGGGCCGAGGGTAGGGCGGGCTACCGGGAGCAGGTCGCAGACCCTTTGTCGGGAAGGGCAGTCGCGGGCGTGCGCCTAGGTCGCCAGAAGAGTGCGGAACAGGGCCGGAGACCTAGGGGTTTGGGAAGCAGGTGTCCCCAGGCGGGCGGGAGCCCGCATTTCCGTAAACAAAGAAACGGGGCAGCTAGTCTCAGGAGAGGGGGTGGCTGCTAAGAGAATCGCGGACAATTTCCTTCATAAAAATGCGATCTGAGAGCATTTGATTTCCACTTTCACTCCCCCCATCCCCCGCCCCAACACACGCACCGTCTCTAAAGACACTCAAATTGCAGCCATATGGGGCTAAAGTAATAGGAAGCAGTTACCTTATTTACTGCAGAGGCGGCGCACGCAAACCTGGCAGCCGCAGCCTCAGCAGCGGACCGCCGAGCAATGGGATTAAGAGTAGCGTGTCTTGTCTGTTACAACTTTGTTTTGTTTGCTCCTGGGAGGTGTAGGTGGGAAAGGCAATTATCTAACTTTGAACTAGGAAAGCGGTTGTGTGGAGAAAAGAGAGGTGGCGAGAATTTAGTCAGTCGGGGAAGGGGGTTCGATAAGAAAGGTGGGGAACAAGGATCCTCTTTCTGTGGGTTCCTAAGATCGTACCACCAGTTGACCTGTCCTCTGCTCTGGTTCAGACCCGGCTGGAATGACTGCAGACCTCCTCCCGCTCCACGCCCATGCATGCTAGCCCCCTCTCCTAGCGCCCTCTCCCGGAACACAGGACTTCCTCCCGTGCCTACCTAGCCAGAGCCCGGGAGGTGGGCTCCCATTTCTCAGACCGCCACTTCCCGCTTTGTCTCCAAATTGTCAAGGAGTGAGGTTGCCCGGTGACCTGTTTTCACAGCCCCTGCAACGCTGCTCTCTCGCGGGCAGTTGGGGGGCAGGGGGTGCGCCAGGCAGGGATGAGACATACTCATCCTTCCTTGCCTTCCTTGGCGGGACTGAGCGCCTCTGCTGCTGACAAGAGCCGGGCTCCCTGCCCTCAGATTATTCTATACCTCTTCTTTCCTTCTGAATGGAGTTCCACCTTTGCCACAGCTTTGCAGGATTCCCCGACGTTGCAAACTCAGACTCTTTGCAAGTGATAATTTTGTTCAGAGCAAGCATTTCCGAAATAATCACCATCAGGCACGAAGACAGGTGGAGAATTGGGTGGGGAAGCTAAGATAATTACCTAAGACCATATCCAGAGGAGGGGGCCGCACCTGCCAGCATCAGGGGTTTCATTTCTTCAAGTTTCAGAGGTATTTAGGCAAAGAAGGGAGAATGAGGCAGAAAGAGAGGGAGACGGAAGAAGGAGGGAAGGAGGGGAGGAAGGAAGGAAAATGGAAAGAACGCATGGAGGAAGGACTAAGGCTATCTTTTTCGGGGAGAAACTGAAACCATCTCCTGCACGCCTAGTGCAAACCCCATGGTCTGTAAAAGCATCAAGGGCAAGCACAAGTCCGGGAACCCGGTTCCAGAAACCATATCTAAAGGAAAACCACCGCTCTTCGCGGGTGCGTGAGAGCTTGCCAGGGGTGGGGGTAGGGCGCGAGGCCAGGCGGGTCAGGTCCCCCCAGCCCACTCCCGGAAGGCCCCCTCCCTCCCACTTCCACAGTGGCCCCGAAGCCAGCCCGAGGAGCTGAGGCGGCCGGTGCGGGGCTGGGGCCGAATCCTCTGCGGGCAGCGGATTCCAAGAGGGGGCAGGCGGGAAAGGCAGAGCGACCCGGGCCCAGGGCGGAGGGTGGGCTTTCTCTGGGCGGGGAAACCAGACACTTATAGGCGGCTGAGGCCGACTTTATTTTTACTGCCCAAACTGTTGGAAAGTATTTAAGCTTAAACAGAAACAGCTGTATCGCTGGCACCGGCCGACGAAACTATTTGTTACCGGGAATGACTTTTTATGATTAAGGACGCGGCCGTCGGCGGCCTCCCACGGGCGGCCCGCGAGGGTCACTGGGAGATCTGAGCGTCCTCGATGCGCTGTTCGTTCAGACAGAACGGCCGGAGAGATGGGACTGTTCGGCCAGCGGTCACCTTGTGAAGTTTAGGAGCAAGGCCAAAACCTGAAACCCGTGTTTCCAGGGGCTGGGGCAGGACCGGGAGGGAAGATGGGCGAAGCGCCCCGCTTGCCGCCGCGGGTCGAGGACCTCGCGGCTGCCGCCGTCTGCGCGCGCCTCACTTTGGACAGGAGGCCAGTTTTCCGCTCTGGGCTTCCTGCCTCTCCGAGTCAGACTCCTTGGCTGCTTCTCTCTCTCTTCCTATCGTTCTCTCGCTGCCTCTCTTTTTTTCCCGCCTCTCTTTCTTCCACCCCATCTCTGGCCAAGGGAAACCGCTTCCAGTCAGGGTGACCATCGATGTTTGAACTAAATTGTGGGTTCCAAGGAGTGGGAGTTGTGATTTGGAGCTTGAGCAATAAGAGAACAGGGTGGGAGGGAGCTGGACCCGGAGTACGGCTGCTGTCCCCAGCGCCGCCCCCGCCACGGGTCACCCGCAGCCGAGCTGGCGGCAGGGTCGGCGGTGCACGTGCGTCTGTGCGCATGGCGAAGCGGTCGCCGCCGGCCCTTGTCCCTTTCCAGGAGCCCGCCATCTTCGCGCGTGAGACCCTCTCGCCCAGCCCGCACTGGACCCAGCGACGTCCCCCAGCTTCCCGCGCCGGCGTTTCTCGCAGGATGTCCGCCGCTCACGTTGGGAAAAGCGGTGGACAGGAAGTGCGCGGGCCGGGCGCCGGGGTCCGGGGGAAGCCAGACGCACCCCCAGCCGCGCACCCCATCCCTTGCCGGCTCTGCCCAGATGCCCTTAGCCCACCCAGGCCACTAGCAGGGGGCGACCAGGGCAGGCAAGGTTCGGTGCCAGGGCCTGGCGGGGGCGGGCAGCGCGGGCTAAGGGCAGGGGCAGGTGGCTGCGGGCGTCGGGGACGGTCGGGGGGCAGGAAGAAGCCGCGCGACATCCTCTGTGGGGTCCTGGGCTGCAGGCGGGCTCCGGAGGGAACAGCCGGGCCTCCACCAGGTCTGTGTTTGACTTCGGAGCCGGGGAGGAGCGCTCCAGCCAGCCCGGCTCGCAGGGCCCAGAGGGTGGCCGAGGGCAGGGCCGCTCGACAGGAGCCTGAGACACAGGCACATTGATTCGTTAGCGGGACCAGGCTGTGGGGGGGTGGAAGTTGCCATGGAGACCGGGGGTCGGGTGTGCGGGGCTGGGGGCGGGGGCCGAGGGAGAAGCGGGCCGAAGGGCGCGCCGCAGGCTCTCGGGGTTCGGGCGCGGCCCGCGGCGCCCCAGCACCTGTGCATTGTGCATTGTGCAGCGCGGGCGGCGGGGGGAGGGGAGGGCGCGAGTCCTGGGCGGTGGGGGTGGGGCGGGCCGGGGTCTGCCGAGGGGCGGAGCCGGGCTGACATCGCCGCGGGGATCCCAGCGAGAGCTGTGGGGGACGCCGAACACCGGAGGGACAACTTGGTGGCGGGGGAGGGGGCCCCGGCGAGGACAGAGGGCGGCCGGCCCCCCTCGCCAGCCCAGCAGACTGACAGCGGCCGGGCCCGCCCTCCCCGCGGCGTCACTTCCGGCGGCGCCCCCTCCCACTTGCGCGCTCAGTCTCTGGAGTCGCCTCGGACTCCGCCCCCTGGCGATTGGAACGCGGGTCACGTAGCAACGCGGGGGAGAAAGGGAGAGGGGCGTGGCTCGGAGCTCGTCCAATCAGCGTGCGGGGGCGCAGGCCTCCGGCCGCTCGGCTTTAGCAACGTCGTTAGCAACACGTGGGGCGGGAGGAAGCGCTGGGCGGAGGGGAGGGGGCCGAGCGGAGGAGCGCGGGAGGGGGGCCGCGGGAGGGAGCGAGAGCGCCGGGAGGGGGAGGAGAACTGACGTCAGCGGGAGAGTATTATGGTCTGTCGTGCGCTGGCTGCTGCTTTTCTGCTCCTGGAAGCGGCCAAGAGGGGAAGCGGCGAGTCAACATGGAGCTTTCAGCGGTGGGGGAGCGGGTGTTCGCGGCCGAAGCCCTCCTGAAGCGGCGCATACGGAAAGTAGGTGCCCCCGGGCCTAAGGCCTCCGTGCGGCCGGGCCCTCCCCTCCCGGCCCGGGTTCCCTCCCCCTGCTGCAGCCCAGCTTCCCTTCCCCCAGGTCCCAGCAGCGGCCGCGGCCGTGGCGGCGGCGGCGGCGGCGGCGGCGGCTCTGAGCCCAAGCGCTTTCCTTAGACTTGCAGCGATGCACGGATTGCATGGGTGGGGGGCGGGGTGGGGAATGAATGCCGGTGCATGCACTTTGTGCAGCGTTAGGTGCAGGGGTGATGCAGCGGGCGCGTGCCTTTTGCGGCGGGGTTTCGAGCATTCATCTGGTGCATGCATTTTCGCATGCATTTCTTGTATCCTCGTCATGCATTTCTCCCCATGCACACACATTATCCCCTTTGCACCCGCAGGGACGCATGGAATACCTCGTGAAATGGAAAGGATGGTCGCAGAAGTAAGTAGGTTATATGCAATTTTCAATCCAGTACAGTTATTCGGGAGCTTTCTTTCTTCCTCTTTTTGCCTTTACGTTGAAATACAATACAATGCAATGAGAAAAGTTACACATACACACACACACACACACACACACACACACACATCCTCTGCTCTCACCCTGCTCCTGGGACTGATGCCCACTTCTTCCTGATTCCCTTTAGGTACAGCACATGGGAACCGGAGGAAAACATCCTGGATGCTCGCTTGCTGGCGGCCTTTGAGGAAAGGTACAGACCCTTCCAAGTCCCAGCCACTCACTTAGAAACAAGTAGAGTGGCTTCTCTCCAGCCTGGACTAGAGTCCCACTTGCTTTCTTTACTCACGTACCCTTTCTCCTTTCCTTCTTTCTCCAGGGAAAGAGAGATGGAGCTCTATGGCCCCAAAAAGCGAGGACCCAAGCCCAAAACCTTCCTCCTCAAGGTAGGTTGGCAGTGTCCAATGGTGGAGGACAATGTTGTTGAGTCATTTGTGGGAAGGGGGCCCTGAGGACTGTGAGCCAATGGGGTGTCCACACATGTTGCCTATTTGTAATCTAGGAGGGAGTTCCCTGACAAGATGTCACCAAGTCAGTAGCAGCTCCAACCGTGCCTGGGGGGACTGGCTGGGCCACACTAGAATTCCTTTACCCTCCCCCTGCCAAATGGACATATAATCAAATGCAAAAAGTGTGCTTTTTGCAAATGACTGCTTCCAGCCAAATCTACCCCTTCTCCCATCCTTCTACCTCTCAGCTCCAACAACCTCCCCACCCATCCATCCACCCACCCACCCATCCATGCATGCATCCATGTAGAAATTCCCAGGCATCATAGGGTAAAGATAGGAGACCAAGGCTAGAGCAGGAGTCCTGTGGGGGTGGACAGGGCCCTGCCCCACTCTTGATTCCATCTTCTCTCCTGCAGGCTCAGGCCAAGGCAAAGGCCAAAACTTACGAGTTTCGAAGTGACTCAGCCAGGGGTATCCGGATCCCCTACCCCGGCCGCTCGCCCCAGGACCTGGCTTCCACTTCCCGGGCCCGGGAGGGCCTTCGAAACATGGGTTTGTCCCCGCCAGCAAGCAGCACCAGCACCAGCAGCACCTGCCGCACAGAGCCCCCTCGGGACCGGGATCGGGACCGGGACCGGGAGCGGGATCGAGAAAGGGAGAGGGAGCGAGAGAGGGAGCGGGAACGTGAGAGGGAACGAGAGCGGGGTACCAGCCGAGTGGATGACAAGCCCAGCTCGCCGGGGGACAGCTCTAAGAAGCGAGGCCCCAAGCCGCGGAAGGAGCTCCCGGACCCCTCACAGAGGCCCTTAGGCGAACCCAGCGCCGGCCTCGGAGAGTACCTCAAGGGCAGGAAGCTGGACGACACCCCTTCCGGGGCAGGAAAGTTTCCAGCTGGCCACAGCGTGATCCAGCTGGCCCGAAGGCAGGACTCGGACCTGGTGCAGTGTGGTGTGACCAGCCCTAGCTCAGCTGAGGCCACGGGCAAGCTGGCTGTGGACACCTTCCCTGCCAGGGTGATAAAGCACAGGGCTGCCTTCCTGGAGGCCAAAGGCCAGGGTGCCCTGGATCCCAGTGGTGCCCGGGTCCGACATGGCTCAGGCCCCCCCAGCTCTGTGGGGGGCCTCTACCGGGACATGGGGGCCCAGGGGGGAAGGCCCTCCCTCATCGCCAGGATCCCTGTGGCCAGAATCCTGGGGGACCCGGAGGAAGAGTCCTGGAGCCCCTCCCTGACTAACCTGGAGAAGGTGGTGGTCACGGACGTGACCTCAAACTTTTTGACCGTCACCATTAAGGAAAGTAACACGGACCAAGGCTTTTTTAAAGAGAAAAGATGAATGCTGGGTGGGTGTGCCCAGAATGAGAGCAGGGGAGAGAGTGAGCGTGAGCTTGGCATAGTGATTTTTATTTCTGGGTGGGATGTGGCCTTTTGGCTGGTCCTATCCCTGATGTGACCCCCACCCCCACCAGCCCCTTTCATCCCTCCTTCCTCCCCGTCAGTTTTTGTTGGAAAGATTATCTCTAGAGTTATATTTTCTATTAGATGTAAATATGTTATTTAAGAAAAATATCTAAATATATATATTTCAACTCTTGAAGTTGTTTTATTTAAAGGAGAGAGACTCTCATGGTGCTTTAGTTGGGGCAGGCAAATGAGCTGGGGCAGGAGGGGCCCCCTTGCCCCAGGGCTCTAGGGAAGTTGGGGCCTGGGTACAGGTTTCTGAGAGTGTCTGGAGGGGCTTGGCCTGCCCACCCCACCCCTCCTTCCTTCTCCCACAGCCCAATGCCAGACTCCTGGCACCAAGGCCCGGCCCAGATTTGCTCTCTCTTCCCATTGGCCAGGCAGTCCAACAAAAGGTTGGCTCCCCAATCAGAAAAAAGGGGGGGTGGGGTCAGTTTTCCTTTTTTCACTTTTTTTTTTTTTTTTTAAGGTAAAGAAGTCTATTAGGGAAAAACAGTATTAACTTGAATAAGCTTTTCGTGTGTGATGTTGAAGGTTAAAACGTCCCCAGCAGGCAAGGGACAGGAGATTTCTCCCCAGGACCACACCAGGAAATGCACTTTAGGGAGGGGTGTGTGTGTGGTACACGCAGATCGTGTGTATGTCATGTGGATAAAACTCCCCGTTCCCTCGTTCCTTTCCTTACTCCGCAGAAAGAAAAGAAATCCAGCGAATCTGTTTACATTCCCGAAATGCCAGGATAAATTGGGAGGATTGCGTGTCAGTGCTCAGAGTTCGAGACAGTTGTTTTACAAGAAAAGTGTTGGGGTGGACTTTTACTTTTCGCGTCCTCTAGCTTCGCCAGGAGAAGAGACGGTGGCCCCCACCTCCCAGGAAGAGTTGGACAAGCCTCCCTGCTTGGGGAGGGCGGGCCGCCAGCTCTGTGATGGACACACGGCCAGACAGGCCCACCCTGCGGGACCCACGGAGGGAGGCGCGGCGGCGGGCGTTGGGCGGCGGGCGCTGCTGGGAGCAGTGACTTCGCACCCAGGCCCTCGCCACGGCCAGGCTTGGAGTGTGGCGGAGGACCAGGGCTCGGGGCTCGGAGCTGGGGCTGGACTCACCCCCCGCGGCTCCGGCCGGGCACGGAAAGGAGGGGCGAGGCGGGGTTTACATCCAAGTATGTGCATCGGAACTTTTGCTTTTTCCTTTTTTTTCCCCCCGTCCTTCTTAAAAGCAAAAGCTATAATTTATAGGTCTTTTCGATTCGCAGTGTTCTCTATTTGAACTCAACATTCAAACTCCGCCAAAGGGGGAGGGAGGAGCGGGAGTTGGGAGTGGGGACGGCCGCGGCGGGGAAGGCCGTACGCGGCGGCGGGGCCTGGGACGCCCCTGCCCGGCGGACTTGACCACTCTGCGCTCCGAGGGCGCAGAACGTGCGCCCCTCTTTTGACTCAAAAGCACAAATCAGTCCCCTCCACTCCACCCCCGTCTCTCGGAGCAGGGATCCCGCAGCCTCCCTGCCCTCCCCGCCCTTAAAGGGCCAGCGAAGATCTAACTTACCATTGCTTGTAGAGGGAGGGGCGCGGGGGCCCTGCGCGCCAGGGGAAGCACAGACTCGGGGCGAGCGAGGCGGGGAGTCGGGGGTGGGGGAGCTTCGCATGGAGTGGGGGGTGCTGGGAGGGAACCCAGCCTCATCCTCCGCACTCCCGGCTTCTCAGCCTCTCTCTCCTCCAGACTTTCTTGCCTTTAAAGAGAGAAAAGGAGGGAAACGGTGTATTACATGATGGTGTTTGTTTTTGAATATCAAATTGCGCCTATAAAGAGAAGCCCCTGGAATGGGGATTTTTATCTACTCACATTTGTAAAACAGGTATTTTAGACTTTGTATAAAGAAGCGCCGTTGACCGAGTGTATCTATTTAAATGTCGATGCTATTTTCAGATGAAACTTCACTGAGGGGGCATGTCTGTTACCGAGTGGACAGGACTGGGGGACACGCGTCTTCACCTGGCCGCCGCCTCCCCTTCTCTCCCGCCTGCCCTTTACTCCCACCTCCCTCCCTTCCTGGGGCTGACTTTGCCCCTTCCCTTGGACCTTCCTCCAGCCAGCCTGGCTCTGTCCCTACCGCCCCTCCTTCCTGCTGTTTGTCCGTGGCCGTGCGTGTGTGTCTCCTTCTCTCGCTCTTGCGACGCTGACCTGGGGGGTGGGTGGGCAGGGGCCGGGGGCCACGTGGCTGGGAGTCTGCAACCGCGCAGGATGTGTGCGCTGTTGGGTTTATCTGATTCTAAGATTTGTACAAATCTCCAATCGATCTCCGCCTCAGCCCAAGAGTGAAGCTTCGGTACCTATCTTCTGCGGTTGTGAATGTCTGTATCCAATACCGCTTTTTACGTGTTTAAATACATTCTTTGTAAATAGAGACATGGCTTGGTTTTATTCTTCTTTTTCTTTCCCTGAGCAAAGGGAAGAGGCATCCCGGGAAGGGAGGATCGTCCCTCTTCTCTCAGTACCCATCCCGTCCTCCCGCCCCCATCCTCGCCCCCATCGGCGGAGGAACGGTTCCTGCAAAGGCCCTTCCCCAGCTGGGGAACCCACCTGGTTGGGATAGAGGTGGGCGTGGGAGGCCGCGGCGGCTGACTCTCCTCAGCCCATCTAGGGGAAGCCGTTTGGCTCTCCGCGCCTACTGGCTGCACTTCTTCGGGACCCGGGCAGTATCTGGGGACCCCGGAGGATGCGCCTGAGGTCGGGGGTTCACCTTTCCTCTGACGGGCTCTTCCAGCGCGCCACACCCCCAGGCCGGAGGTGTCTGGTCTCCGAGGCTCCGGGGCCTCGCCGCGTTGCCCACAGCCTCCCGGGCCAGCCCCTCGGAGCTGCTGTGAGACCCACTTTCCAGACCCACCCAATCTTGCTAGCGCTCCCCGAAATGCAGAGCCTCGCGCCTATTGATTGAGGAATTGAATTCGCGGGTATTGCTAGGCAACTGCCTGCTCAGAGCCGGCGCAGAGCGCTGCTGATGTGATTAGTGAACCTGGCGCCGCCGCGCCGCAGCCCCGCGCACCCCCGCCCCGGAGTCCCCGCAGCCTTTCCGGCCCAGGTCTCCTAGGCGGGCCTAAACCCTAACGCTGGGCAAGGGACGATGCGGGGAGAGCAGAGTGCGGGGTGGGGGTGGAGAGGGAGATGTTCTTGGCCTTTTCTGGCCACAGACTTCACAGCAGTAGGGGCGGGGTCTTGAAGCCCGCACAGGAGAGCCATCCTTGGGATCCCCAAAGAGGCCACCGCACTAAACCCAGTTCTACTTCCATAGTACCCGGCAGACGTCACCCTGCCAGGACGCCGCGATTCAGGCTCACCCCTAACACCCACCCGGGGGAACATGGACAGGGGTAGCTCACGCATCTCCAGCCCCTTGCTGAGGAGTCAGTGGCCCGGCCCTTGGCGGAGCTTCCCCCTTCCCCAGCTGTGACCGGTGTGGGAGGGCGCGGGAGGACAGGAGCGTTCTGGCGCCCGGGCCCAGGGCAACGGATCACAGAGCCCTGACTGTCCTTCCGACGTGAGGGCCTGCGCTGCCGGCCGAGTAGGGTCGCTGGCCGCCAGGTGTCAAAGATCTCAGCCCGAGACTGCCCCACCGCAACGGGCGGTCTCTGTGCTGGCAGGGGACATCAAGGGAAGGTGAATGGGGTGGCCCAGCGATGGTCGCCGCTTGGACGGGGCTCCCTTCCGCGTCCACTCCTGGGTGTGTGGGGCAGTGGAATGGGCTCCTGCTTAAGCAGACGGGAGGGCCCCCACCCTGCCCCTTTTTCGGGTTCTCTGGCCATCAACCTCGGCTTTGAGGAGCGCCCTCACGGGTTTCCGTTTCCTGGGCAGATTCCCTGGGAGTCCCCCACAACTGCAGAGACCAGGTGTGCGTGGCGGCCTCCAGCCGGACTGGTTACCCTGCGTCCCGAGGACAGGGCCAGCTAGTGTGGCCACCGCGGCGGGAAACCTGACCTCGCACAAACATTGGTTGGATTGGAAGGTTCATGCTCTTCCTAGAGTGTCGGATAGGATTCATTTTCCGTCCCTTTGATGCTGGCTTCGCACCAATGCTGATCTAGGCACTGTGCCATGCGCCCCGGCCGCCGGCGCACAGATCTGCCCCGGCCCTCTGGGGCTCCTGTGCCGGTTTCCTCTTCTCATCTAGAAGCCCTCCAGGCCGAGAGGCGTGCTGTCCAGCGTGGAAGGCGGCTGCCCGCAGCCGCGGGTCCTGAACGCGGCGAGAGGGGCTGCGGGCAGGGTCGGGGCTTTCCTCCTGAGAGTTCGGAGGCGGAGGTGGCCGGGGTGCAGGTGCGATTGAGTCCCGGGCGCCCTGGAGACGCGGCTGGCTTTTCCCTTGTCGGTCCGAAGGGCCGGCGGCCGACCTTGGTGGGATGCGCGCGCCCTCTACAGGTGGCAGCGTCGGCCCGGGTCGCCCGCGCCCACCCCTTACCCCCGGGGAGCCAGTAGCTTTCTGGTCGCGAACCCTAACTGAGAAAGCCTTATCTACCCCCCACCCAACGGCACCGCTGGGCGCCCACCACCACGGGCGCCCCTCTGCGTCCTCCCTGAGCCCCGGCGCTCGATCCGCGAGGGCGGAGGGGAGGAAGGAGAGGTCCACACGCCCGGACCACCGTCCTCCCAGCCCCTCCGCATCCATCGCTCCCGGCGCCCGCGGGCAGGTCGCGGCGGCGTGGGGCCGGGCCCTCGAGCGGGGTCGGGCCCTTGGCAGCCCAGTCTATTCTTCTGAGGGGGCCTGGATTAGGCGATCACATCAGCGGCGCAGAAACTAACAAAGGCCGAGCGAGCTCGGCCCGGCACCCGAATCCCGGTAGAAATGGGCTCTCCGGAAAGGCTGGCTCCACATCGGGAGCCGCGCCTGCTCCTGCTCGGCCACCTTGCTCCTTCCTGGCGGTCCCAGCCCCTTTCTGCAGCTCTCATAAGCCAGAGGACAGGCTCGCTGGGGGTCGCCCCTGCCCACTTTCTCCAAAACAAAACAGCCAGAGACTTGCGAAGGCAGCAAAAGAGAGCCCACCAGCAGTCTTCTTTCTCTGCAACAGTCTGATTTCGAATTCGCAGGCCTTCCTGGAGCGGACTAATGCTGGGGGTCACATTTCCATTTGTAGGGGGAACCCTTTCCTGAACCAAAAGACTCAGGCCTTGGCCCCAAGTAGCTTTTCACCCAGTGACCGCAACATCTAGGCCCAGCTTCCCTCTTCACTTCAAAGAAACTCTGTTCTCCCTGGAGGCTGGAAGTTATGAATAAATTCATGCTGAGGTTGGTGCAAGCCTTAAGGGGTCGGGGAACGTTCTATAATAAGCAAATCACCTCTTTTTTTTCGCGAGCCTTGGGTTAGGAGTTGCAGTAGCTTCTAACTCACAGTGACTCCTCTGGAATTTTATGGCTGCCTCCTTGTAAAGCATGAGCACATGTGGTGGCTTCAAGGGGCTGAGTGGCTTTCCAACGCAGCATCTCTGGATACTGTGGGGGCGGGGAGAGGGAGAGTTTTGGTTTAACTTTGTCTCTGGAAGGGAGCAATCTCAAAATGAGTTGATTATATAT
Organism: Piliocolobus tephrosceles; assembly: GCF_002776525.5. Classification (NCBI taxonomy): domain Eukaryota; kingdom Metazoa; phylum Chordata; class Mammalia; order Primates; family Cercopithecidae; genus Piliocolobus; species Piliocolobus tephrosceles. Next base: position 73,563,779 of record NC_045449.1, on the reverse strand, counting down.
TGCAGCATCCCTGACCTCACCTAACAGATGCCGGTAACGCTGCGCCTGCCCCCAATCCCTGCCATTGTGTTTTTTCTATTTTTCCCATTAATTCAGTCTCTCAAACTCAACACTACTGACGCGCTGGGAAGGATCATTTCTTTCTGTCATGGAGAGTATCCTGTGCACCCCAGGACATCTAGGAGCCTCAGGACATACCTCAGGACATCCTCTGGTGTCCACGCACTATATGCAAGTGGCACCCACCCCACAGCGTGACAACCAACACCTCCAGATCTGCCAAGGGTCCCCTGCAATGCCAAATTGTTCTCTGTTGTGAACTACTGGTATATGGACTCTTAAACCCCCATCCCTTGCTTGGAAACACATCTTTTTCTGCACCCTCTGCAAGTGGCCAAGCCTTTCCCAGGCTTTGATTTTTCTGTGCCACAAGTATTCAGCCCATGTCCAGACGAGTTATTTTGCCTCAAGAAAGGAAAAGAGCAGAGTCTACTGTGTTTCCAGGGATCACTCATGATGTACACCAGGCCACAAGTGTTTTTAAAAATTTATTGATATACTGAGAGATAACAAAAGGACAAAAATCTTCTGACGCCATTTGCTGTCTTTCCCCTGTAAAATAAATTAACATCAGTCTAAAAAAAGAAAAAACCCTGCAACTTTGCTAGTTTTCCAAAAATGCTAGAAAATCAACAGAATCATGGGTGCATGTGAGTAAAATCTGGTCGTCTAGGCACTACCTGTCCCCACCTCCATTCCCTTTCCCCACACCATCAGGGGCTTTTTGGGGCAAACATTTCCTTGAACTGATTGATCCTAATTAAATGTGGGCCCTGGGCTGCTGTCCTGTTTCAACACAGATCCTCTCCTAGGGCAATCACATATCTACTTTTGTTCTCTTTTAAGAAAGCAAACAGCCATAGTTGAAAGCAATTAGAAGTGGCATGCATGAATGATTTTTTTTTTTTTTAATTAAAAAACACAAATCATGCCAGTGATTGGCTTTGGTTCAAAGCTTGATCCTCCCCCAGTCTCCCCTTAATGAAAGCTCTGGGCCCAGAGCCCTCTCCAACTAGGTCAGAATTTCGAGCGTAACCAAAACAAGGAACACTCTTTTTTGGTACAAAATATATACATATAAAAATATGCCAACACCTCTAAGGAAGACAGACTGGCCACTGCTTCCTATTCAATACAGGAGCAAACAAGATGGGGTTAACACACCATTACACACATACACACTGCCACAGTTACTGTGGGACCTTTGGGAAAAAGCAACAATGCATCTTGTCAGATGTGCCAGACACCTAGCTACACAAACACACACACATAAATAGCAGCAAATAAAAATAGAAAGTCTACTTTTATTTATTGGTAAACGTAAGACAACCAAGTCTGAGCATTCGGTGCAGTTCCCAGTGGTGGCCCTTGCCCTGCACACGTGCACACGCTCTTGAAGCACCAGGAAAAACACACGACACAGTAAGAAGGCAAAGTGGCTGGGAGTAAGGTATCTGCAGATTCAAACTTTGGGACTGAAGTAGCTGGTAAGCAGAAAGGCACCGAATCAGGGTCTGGAGACCTGGCTGCTGGGGAGGACAGGCAGCCAGGGACAGATCCTCATTTCTCCAACAGCTCCTGGAAGGACAGTCACCCCAAGGGCTTGGAGAGCTGTTAGTCTGGCTTTGGAGTGTTGAAGGTAGCACAGCGCTCCGCAGGAAGGAGTCACAGGCTTGGCTGTCTGGGCACAAGGAAGCTGATGCCTGAGGCCCAGCATGCCAGGATCCACGCCTCCTCCCAGGCTGCGCAGTGAGCTGGAATCTCTCCTCTCCCGTGGGGAGCAGCTCTTCCTTACTGCCTGCTTCCAGCTCTGGCCTAGCTATGTGGGACCCCTAGCCCTTCAATTCGCCGAGGCGGGAACCATTCCTGTGGCAGCCACTACCACCACTGTGGGCTGGCCTTCAACGAAGCCATGGACATGGGTCCCTACCCAAAGGCACACTGTTAAGATCAATTTGCTACACCAAGGCCACCTCTTCCTATTTGGCACGGTGAGGTACTGGGGGGTCTTGCAGTCTGGTAGGCCTGTCCCCGAGAAAACAGAGCCCATTCTCGAAGTCTGGGCTGCTCCACGGAAGGGCAGCCTTTCCTATAGTCAGGCACTGGAATAGCCCCATGCTTGCTGGCTGACTCCATCCAATCAGACGATCAGAAAGTGACCACCCCACCCTCTTTTGTTTTTGGCATCACAAAGACCCAGTGACCAGATTGCCTGCCGCTGCCACCTGTGGGCTGCCCTGCCTTTCTGCCCAAGCTGCTCTCAGAACGGAAATCCTGATATTGGTCAGAAGCCATACAAGGTAGCTCCCAGACGTGGCCACCCAGAGGTGGCTCACAATCTAGAGTTAACAGGGGCCTCAGGGCCAAGGCTGACAGATTCAGCTTCCCAGGGCCTTCTACCAGGTGGGTCCCCTAGAATTTGTCCAGCTTCCCAAATGGCACAGGTATAGTTTTTCAGCTGGAAAGGAGCCAAGCAGGGAATGCCTAAGGGTGCGGGGGATTGTCAGGGAAAGTGATACTCCTTAAGGAATGCCTCATCCACCTGGGCAGGGCCCTGCACAGGCAGCAGGGAGTTGTGGGCAGGACCCACCGCACACACCTGCAGCACGGGGAGGGCCGACAGACGGGCCCATCGACTCACAAGTTCCAGCACTCCTGTCCTCCACGTCTCCGGGGCAGTCTGTGGTCCATTAGGACAAAGCCAGTCCTTTATTAGCAAAAGGTAGATCCTGGGAGTGGAGGGAGGGGCTTGCTTGCCAAGGGTCCTGCCCACTGGACCTGAGCACCTCCACTTTGGGTTTTCCTTGGGACACTGAACTCTGGGCTTTCTAGAAATGGAACATGCTTCAGTGGGCCTGGGGCAGGGGGTGGGTCTGGGTGTGGAAGGGGACTCAGGTCACTTCTCATTGGGACACGGGCAGGAAGGAGGGCAGCAGCCACAGCCTGCCTCTCCTGCTCTGAGGCGTGGAGGCTCTTCAGGTGGAACCTAGCTGTGGGACCACCCTCTCCCCACCCACGCTGGCTCGCAGGCTGTTTGGGGGCTGTGGATGCCACCCTGAATTGGGGCTAGATGGCCACAAAGCCAGCCTTTTAGGGCTCCTAGGCTTGCTCTACTCTAGCTGCCTGCCACTGTCCTTTCACAGTAAGGCCCCAGCCAGCCCCCAGCTGTCAGGGGCAAGCTCCCCACCCCACCTCTGCAGGCTCAGGCAATGCCAGCCAGGCCCGCCCCTGCTCATCCCATCTCCCAAAAGCTGCCACCAGGTGGAGGGAACACTAGTTCCACTGGCCTTGCCTCCCACAATACTCTCTGCCCACCCCAGGGCTGAAAGCGAGATACACCAGACGTCCCCAGCTGACACCTCAGCCCCTGCGAGGCAGGGAGCAAAGCAGTGATTCAGTCGCACAGGCCAGTGAGGAGCAGTTCAAACGCAGCCACGCAGCAGCCTGCTCTGTTCAAGACAGTCACCTTGAGCTACAGGTGCCACTGCATTTCCTGAGGCAAGAGGGGAAAGCGAAGAGGCCTGCAGAGGTAGGAACACGGTGGAGACCAACAAGGTAGTGAGACCCCCTGGCCTACCTCGCGGGACAGGGCAGGATGCGGGGAGAAGCCCCTTCCCAGTCTGCCCATCAAGGAGACCACCCCGCTCCTCCTCCCCTGACCCAGACTCTTGAGGGGGCTTGGGCTGGGAGTCAGCCAGCCAAGCGAAAGCCCAGGCAGCGAAGGGGAGTAAGAGCGGGCAGCTGGTGGCACAGGGGGTTCAGTAATGCCTCAGGCTGAAGAAGCCCACGCTCGTGGGAGACTCCTTCACTGTGACGGTGATGAGGTTGGCAGTGACGTCAGTGACAAAGACATGCTCGATGAGGCTGCGGGTGGGCTTCCAGTCCTGGCTGGTCTGAACGGACACTGACGGGTTCTGACCAGCGCTGGGTGGCGAGGTGGAGTCCGGGTCAGAGTCCGAGCTGCTGCTCTCCTCGCCTGCGCTCATCTCTGGCAGTGTGGCTGCCTTGCGGGCTTCTCCAGGGGCTGTGCGGCTCTCCTGCCCACTGGGGGTAGCACTGCCCTTGACATAGTCCCTCTTGCTGGCAGGGGTGGGCGGCGCCACTGCTCTGGAGGCCAGCTTCTCACTTTTGCTTGTGTCGGTGGGCATGGCGGCCCCGCTGCCCCCAATGAGGCCACTCCCAGTGCCCTTCCCAGGGACTGGGTTGGTGGCTGGGACACCCTTGGTGGCAGTGGCATGGCGGGAGAGCAGACCCACCCCAGGCATGCCATTCTTGACACTTTGCAAGTCCAATACCTGGAGGCTCAGCTCCTGGGTGGGTGCTGACTGAGGGCCTGGGCACCCAGCAGGTACCCTGCTGGTACCATGGGTGTGTGGGGGGCCCCCTGTGCTCCCTTTCTGCTCCACAGCCCCGCTGCTGGGGGCCTTCGGGATTTTACTTCCTGGAGGGCTCATTCCCAGCTCCCCTTTCTGCGTCCTCACCTTCAGGTCCAGCCCAAGGCCGCACTTGTTGGTGGCCTGGGCCTTCAGTGCCAACCTGCTGGCGGCCTGGCTTTGGGTCATGCGGTTCATGTAATGCACGATGGAGCTCTGCCAACTGATGCCACCCCGGCCGGGGCTACTGGCCATGCCCTTCATCAGGCTGGCCAGGTTCTCTGGGGTGGCCATGGCACCGGGGCTGCTGCAGGCCTCCTTGGCATGGGCCTTCAGAGCTGCCAGGCCTGCCACGGGGGCGCTGAGTGGAGGGGGTAGCTTGCTGGCTGGGGCCCCCAGATCCTTCCGGGCGGTCTTCAGCACCTTGGCCAGGCTCACGGGTCTTCGGGTTGCCTTCTGCTCTGGGGGCAGGGGCTTTCGCCCCCGCTTCTTCCGGATGGGATCCTTCAGCTCGGGTTTGGCCACCAGGATCTGGGCCTTCTTCTGAGGCACTGGGTGGGTGTCGCGGCCCCGGGGACCCCTCTTGGCATCTAAATCACTGTCATCCTCTTCATCCGAGGAAGAGGACGACGACGTAGAGGAAGAGGAGGAACTGCTGGACTTGGATTTAGAGGGAGCATCGGGTTCCTGAAAAAAGATAAAGGAGAAGTTGGCTGGGTGCGGTGGCTCACGCCTGTAATCCCAGCACTTTGGGAGGCGGAGGTGGGTGGATCACCTGAGGTCAGGGGTTCGAGACCAGCCTGGCCAACATAGCGATGCCGTCTCTACTAAAAATACAAAAATTAGCTGGGTGTGGTGGCACGTGCCTGTAGTCCCAGCTACTGCAGAGGCTGAGGCAGGAGAACTGCTTGAAATCGGGAGGTGGAGGCTGCAGCGAGCCGAGATTGTGCCACTGAACTTCAGCCCGCGTGACAGACCAAGACTACGTCTCAAAGACAAAAAAAATAAAAGATAAGGTGTCACACCTCCACTGCCTGCTCCCCGGGTCCAGAGCGCCATGCTGTCCCCAAGGAACACTGGGCACCTTGCAGCCATCAACTCCTGTGGCTTCCAGACCAGAGAGGCAATCAGGAAGCAGCAACTTCTCACCACGCTCACAGTTCCATGAGAGGCAAAATCAAAGGTAAAATAGAGAGAAAAATAGGTGGCTCCTAAAAATGAAGTCAGAATAAGGACGGACGAAGTCCACACCGTAACATCCCGGTCCACCATCAGTTTCACGGGGAATGCAGATTTAGCTCCGGGCTGTAGAGCAGACGTTCAAAGACAACGGTATCCAGAGCATCACAGTTATCAGGACTCAGGAGGTTACAGGTCGTATGAAGTAGCACACACAGCTTTGCAGCCTAAACCAACTGGGCTTCAGTATCCCCATTTCCCAGTCTGAGCCTTACAGGACACAGGTAAACAAACCACTGCACTCCTCGCCTTCTGGATGTCACCCCAAATATTAAATAAGGGTGTCCTCGTGTTTCATAGGCCTCCCATGCTGCCTGCTGGGTCAGAATTCTACAGCGTGTGCTTTAGGGAGTCAGATGCAACACTGCCTCCCTACCACCCCGTTCTCCCGACTGCAACAGGAGTGATCTCCTCAAACCTCCTCAAATAAGGCGTCAAGCACTGCCTTGTAGCCACTCCTCAGTCGGCAGGACTCCTGCAGCCCCACCATCCTGCTCAAAAGGAAGATTTTCAAGACAATGTAAGGCCAGTGTAGACCAGCCAACAAGATTCTACAGCAGAGAATCCCGTTCATTCAGGAAATCCTCCTGGACAGGCGGGTTCTGTAAGTGACTGAGCTCGTGGCCACAACACGCGGAGGTCCACGGACAGTGCCGGGAGGAGGGCATCAAAGAAGCACCTGGGACTGAGGCCAGGCCCTCCTCCCCGATCCTGTCCTGCCTCACCTGTCCTCAGGGAAGGGAGGGGCCCTGCCACGGACCCCAGGGGTACCTGCGTACCTGTGGCGGGGTAAGCCCGTCACTGTAGCGGGGAGGGGTGACAGGACAGTACCGAGACGGCCGAAGCGCATCATCAGCCCACAGTACCTCTGCCCTCCTCCAAGGCCCCTTCCGGCACCCCCTGGCTACTGGGTCAGCCCTGCCTTTCCTGGCCATCTCGATTTGAGGTACACTCACAGGTGGGCCTGGAGTAGCCCAAAATCTTGGGCTTGTGGGTCACATCTAGTCGGCAATCCTATGAGAACCTACTGTACGCATGCTTCCTGTTCCTTTCTGGACCCCATGGGAGTGAAGAGTGCTTGCCAGTACAGTTTGACCCTGCCACCCAGCAGAGAGGCGTGCAAGACAGGCTGAAGCAGGAAGCCCCTGGGAGGGCGGGGAGGAACTCTCAGCCGGCTGGGGCTCCTGGGGAGCAGAAGCTGAGGCAGGAAGAAAAGGGGGCTCCTGTTTTCCGAGTAGAGGGACAGACTGTTGGCAGAAGTGCCACCCCCTTCCTGAGGGCCCCAAACCCTCCCTCTGCCTGCCCCCTGCCCCAAGGGGGTGCTGGAGGTGGGGTCAGTATGCCTGGCGCAGCCACCCACCTTGAGCTTGGAGCGTCGGCTGCAGGAGGACATGGCAGTGAGCTTCCTTGGCCGGCCTCTCGGCCTCTTGCCTCTCTTCCGGTTCTGCACCTCCTTCTCATGTTCCCTGAAGGCACACCACCAGTTAATGGGGGAGAAGCCCTAGTGCATACCCCTTCTATCACATGGGACTCTATGGCTTCCAGCACCCTATTCCTGTTGGCCTGTAACAGCTCAACCTGTTTGCTGCAAACACATCATCAGATACCCAAGGCAGAGGTCAGACTCCATTTTTTGCACTAGGGTCAGTAACCAGCCATCCTATTTCATTTGGGTGAGGACAAGCTGAAGAGAGGAAAGCAACGCTGGGAAAACGATGATACCCCAGTTTTCTCCGACCTCTCTGAAGACAGCTTCCCGCCGGTGCACTGCTGCGTGGAAATTCTAGCCTATCCTAACCAGAAGTGGCCTCGGTGGCCACACGGTCCAACCTACTTACTTTCAATAGGAGAAGGAAGCCCAGGGCAAGGAGATGCCAGCAATCCCCTGGGCAGCTGCCTATGCATGAAACCCTCACGCAGGCAAGGAGCAACATGGGCCCTGCCCTCTAGCCTGCGCAGAGCCTGACTGCTGGCATATGACTCTCCTGGTTTCCTTTTTAAAAATACCTCTGTTCCTAAACTCTACTCTTGAGGGAGATAACAAAAGTGCCGAGTTCTGACGTAGGCAGGGCTCAATGCATGCCCCACCCGCAGTACCCCCTGAAGAGCCTCCACACCTCCTGGGTCACGAAGCGCTAGTAGAACCTCCAGCCCCCAGGGAAAGCTTGTATTTCAGGCTACTCTCAAGGGAAGGGGCCCTGGTAATTACACTGGGCAAACATCATCTCACTGGGGCCTGGAAGGCAACCTCCTCAACGCAGTTCTGAGGAGTACCAGGCAAAGCTCATACTCCAATTAAGTACTGGTCCTTAACCCGAAATCTCCTAAAAGGCCAGTGAAGTGTTGCATGGATCTCCTCCGCTGAAATACTAACCTGTGGACGGAGTGCTGTGAGCCTGTGCATCGCCAAGGGCCATACCCCCACCCCCTCCAATACCAAGCAGGTAATGGCCAGCTCCTGGTGCCCAGAGGGAGCTAGCGTGTTGGTGGATGGAGAAGGCTGAACAGCCACCTTCTCCGTCTTCTTTCTTCCACGACGTAATCCAAGCCACCCATGGGTTTTAAACTCTTGTTATCTCAGGTGTTTCTGCTCTAACCAAAACCAGTGGCAAGGGCACAATCTCTCTCAACTGTTAGGACACTGTGTTAGATGCAGAGAAACGTACCAACCTCTGAAGTGGGTCAAGCCATTGCCCCACCCCTAAGGCTCACAGGACCCAGCCAGGAAACAACACAAGACAATGCGTCGCCATTACGATTTTCCAAAGGGATTTAAGCAAGCACAGGCTCCTTTTCTTTTTACTCACCCCACCAGAAAACTCTTATTTCCCCACTGTCATGTCCCCTCTGGGAAGACCCAAAATGTTCTGCTACAGTGGAAAAAAGGGAACACACCTTTCGCTACCAGAGAACAAACCTGCTAGATTGACCCTGGCTGGGAAAGACTCCAGCCACCAATTCTTCTGCCTCTATCCACAGGGCAAGTCCAGCCAGGGGAGCCAGGGGGAGTTATCAGTCAAACACCCCACGCCTTGCCATTGCTTGAGTAGCACTCCCTGGCCCTTCATGCTGGGGTGTGGTGGGCACATCCACTGTCCCCTGCTCACCAGCCCTTGCCCTTGAACATCTCAAGGAGGCCTATCTCTTAACTCAAGCTTCCTACCTAAAAACAGAAATGACATCTAGAATGACAGAAACAAGTCTGGCCCAATCCGGTACCATGCGGCTATTTGGTACTGTATGCTGCAGGCCAGAGCAAAATAAATGTTTCGTTCTTGAATGACACCACAATAGGCACAAGCGCGCGTTGTGTGTTCCAGCTCCCTCTCTGAGCCTTCTCTTGCCTGATGGCACACGCGTTCAGGGCTGGAAGGGCAGGCCTGCGTCACTGTGGCAAACCTGCTATCCTGGTTTTTTGTTAGCGCCATGTGCAAATCACTCAGCAGAAAAGGCCAAGAGAAACTGCATCTTTATCTGAAGCAACTGAAAAAGTTGGTTTCTGCAAGTATGGCTGTCAGAAAAACCAAAGCACAACTTACTTGGGGTCTTCTCAGGGATGGATACAGGCTGGCTGGGAGAAGGTGGGAGAGGGGCTGGCTGGGGACTTTCACAGCCAGTCACAGAGATGGCCCTGGAGACAATCTTGCTAAGGGACCTCAGACCACAGCACCAGCTCCAGCCTCCGGGCAGGCGAGCAGCGCCCAGCACGACTCTGCGACCAGCCACCATCCCTCCCCCACGCCCTCCCCACAGTGCTGTCAGCGTCCTCACTTCTTCTGGAAGGCCAGGAGCAGCCTCGGGTCCAGGATGTTCTCCTCCGGCTCCCAGCTGTTATGTCTGCAAAGCAGAGGGCAGGGCAGCATTAGATGCCAGGCTGATGATCACGGCTTTGCAAAGCAGCCCGAGGGGGCCCGCCCTCACCGCTCCTCGACTCAGGCCGATGGCTGTGGCACCGTAGCACCATGGCACTTCTCAAAGTCCAAACCCAGGTTTTGGAGGCTGGCCATTCCCCACCAACCCAGCACTCTAACCTCAAACCCAAAGGGAAACTGCCGCTCCAACTCCCCAATTAAAACAAGGCCACAAGAGGACTTCCACAGTCTCCGCCTGGGAGAAAAACAAATCCCAATAAAACGCAAAGTTGCAGAGAGGGAATCCCCCAAACCCTGGCCTGGAGCCAGAGAAGGAAGGGAAGGCAGGTCCAGGATGCAGGGAGGGGCACAGGCGCCCAGCCCGAGATCCAGAACAATGTGGCGCGCGGGCCGGGGCACCTCGAGGGGTAGCGAAGAAAGAGCGCGGTCCGGGAAAACGGGGAAACGGGGCCGCGGGAGCAGCTGTGCACAGAGCCCCTTCCGGGGATGCCAAATCCCCTCCCTTCCATTAAAAGAAAGAAAGAAAAAAGAAACCCTACATCCATCAATACGAAGCTCAGGTTACAGCAGAGAGAATCTAGCCAAGAGGAGGGGGGCTTGCACCCCGCGCCTCCCTCCCGGCCGGGGCGGGGGGTGGGGGGAGCGCGGCGCCGGGGCCGAGGAGGTTCCGGCGCGGGGGGCCGCCCAGCTCTGCACCCGCGGGCGTGTAAACAAAGGGCAACCTCGGGCCGGGCGGCCTCCGCCCCCTCAGAGCCGGAGGAGCCCGCGGGGACCCCGCGAACTTCCCGCTCAGCCCGCGGGCGCCCCCAGGCCCCCGGACGGCGCGGCCGAGGGCTCCACGTCCCCACCCCCGGGCGAGGGGGCGGCAGGGCGGGAGCAGCGTCGCGGGGGACTCACTTAGAGGACCAGCCACGCCACTTGACCAGGTACTCCAGCTTGCCCTGCGGGGAGAGAAGAGGGGCCGTAAGTAGACGGGCGGCAGGCGGCGGGAGGGGGCCGGGCGGGCCGCACGCACCTTGCGGAGCCGCTTGCTCAGGATGCACTCGGCGGCGAAGACCTGCTCGCCCACGCTGCTCAGCTCCTCCATGCTGCCCGGCAGCCCGCCCGACCGCGGCGCCCGCCGCCCGTAGCCCGGCCGCACCGCCGCGCGCCCCGCCGGCCGCACAC